>NW_006383034.1:1944166-2192167 GCF_000221225.1 Thermochaetoides thermophila DSM 1495
TCTCTCTCTCTCTCTCTCTCTCTCTCTCTCTCTCTCTCTCTCTCTCTCTCTTCTTTTTTTTTTTTTTTTGGTTGATTAGTAGCGTGCGGTAGACTGGATGGAATACTACCTAGCTCAAGATAAGATGTTGTGCTTGAGAAAGAGCATGTCTGTTGGTGATGTGTGGTTGTTGTGTGAGGTGGTCCAGCGGAGTTGGGATAGTGAACTCACGTGACCTGGCGTCTCACTTCGCGTAATAACCCCACTCTTGAGCGCGTCGCAGCATCGACGTCATAGCTACCTTCGTTAACCCTGTGAACGGCGATGGTCCGTCACCATCTCGACGGCGGCCACAAACCACAACAAAATCAACCCCTGAATTGCTAGATAATTCTCATCAAGAACTCAAATCCGTCCATATATGATCAAAAATGTGCGGCCGCTACGCCATGGCCCTGGTAAGGACCCCTCTCTATCCATCATCCCCTTTCTCTCTCAATGCACTGGCTAACGCTGATCAAAAGCGGCCCTCCCAAGTCCGCCGCCTCTTCCAAGCCGACAACATGCCTGTCGACGAGGCTCCCGCTGACGAAGGTGATGGCTCGCCGCGCTCAAGCTATAACTTTGCGCCGGGATATTACGGGACTATTTACCGTGCCGAGGACTCCTACGGTTATCACTCTCTCCACAGCTTCGCCGGGCTCGTCGAGGGTGAGGCTGATGCTAACGCTCAAGGCAAGGGGGCTGGCCATTCTGCTGTCGATGAGGATACCCATAAGGAGGGGAAGGATGGTAAGAGGGTGAGGTATAAGCTGCAGACGATGAAGTGGGGCCTCATCCCCTCCTGGTCGAAGCGCGCCCCGGACTATGGCACCCTCCTCAAAACCATCAACTGCCGAGACGACTCCCTCTCCCATCCTGGCGGGCTGTGGGGGAGTATGAAACTCCGCAAACGCTGCGTGGTGGTAGCAGAAGGGTTTTATGAATGGCTGCACCCTCCTGGCAAGAAAGACAAGATCCCGCATTATGTCAAACGCAAAGACGGGAAGCTAATGCTCTTCGCGGGGTTATGGGACTGCATCCGCTGGGAAGATAACGAAACGCAGGAAGCGAGAGAGGAGTGGACGTACACGATCATTACGACGAGTAGTAATGAGCAGTTGAGGTTCTTGCATGATCGCATGCCTGTAATATTCGAGCCCGGGTCGGAAGAGTTCTGGAGATGGTTGGACCCCCAAAGGAGGGAGTGGAGTGGGGAGTTGCAGGGATGCTTGAGGCCGTTTGAAGGGGAACTTGAGGTGTATCCGGTGGCGAGGGAGGTTGGGAAGGTGGGGAAGGACGACCCTTCGTTCGTTATACCCATCCAGGAGAAAGAAAGCAAGGGGAGTATCAAAAATTTCTTTGCGAAGGCGGGCAAGGGGGGCGGGAAGGGGCACGAGAAAGGGGGAATGGCTGGCGATCAGGGAGAAGAGGCCGAAGGGGAGAGAAAACCACCTCCTTCTTCACCCGTAAAGGCTGTCAAGCGCGAAGCCGACACCACCCCCCTCAAGGGCGAGCCTCCGTTCAAGAAGACAGAAACTGCCCCCTCGCCATCACCCTCCCCAATTAAGGAGTACACATCCCCTATCAAGCCAACAACAACAACAACGAAAGGGAAAATCAGTGCAATGAAGAATGTGAGCAAGAGTCCAGTCAAGTCAAAAGTTAAGGCTGGGGGAGGGGCGGAGCAGAGTTTGAAGATTACGCATTTCTTTGGAAAGTGAAGGTTTCATGGAAAGATGTCGGGATCGGGAGGAGTTTCGGGGAGGGTTGTTCCGTGTGTGTTCGGGGCACCAGGTCGGTTAGTAGCAGCTATTGGGGTCTAGAGGTTGTTTTAGGTGGGACAAGTGTTTCAGATTCCACGTGGAGGGAAGTATAAAGGGATAGCAGTTCTCTTTTGTTAGGTTACGCGGGCAGGGAAAAGAAGAATGACTAGTTTTTTTTTTGTGAGCAATGAATGATAAAGTGTTGTGACACTAGTGTCTAGCGTCATTGTCATTGGGTATCCTGTATTCGTGAACTCTGTGCCTCAGACCCTGACATTTTTATATAATTACTCTTCGGTCCTTGTAAACTGCAAGAGTAACATGATGAACCGGTGAAACAACACCAGCATCATAACCGGAAGCGCTCCGCTGCGCCGGAGGTTGCACGGGATGAGGGTTAAGGCGGAGAAGTGACACGCGGAGAAAAGACCCGGTGGCTACCTAGTGTAAGTGAGGGGTCTTTGAAGGGCAGAGGTTCCCAAAACTAGCCTTCTGCAATGAAAGAGACTTTGGAGTGGAATTCCGGAAATGTGAAAGGGCAAAAAGACAAGTTAGTTGTTCCAATGGAGTCTTGATATTACTAAAACCTCAAAACTCTTAGAAATGTCTCGTATCGTTCGGTATGTACAATGAACTTCGCAAATCTTCATCCCCATTTGAGGAGACTCAAGCTTGTTTTCCTTGACGCAAATCAACCAGATAAAAAGCAGTTAACCATTTTCTCACTTAAAAAAACTTCTTGAAAAGCAGGTCAACTTTCCCTACCCATTCGCATCACTCCAAACCCAACTCACTTGACCACATTTTTTTCCCCCTCCCTTATAACCCAGATATTTTCTTATTAATGACCCAGAGCTAGTCGACCCTCAACTGCGCCTGGTCCCTCAGTTCGAAAAAGCCTGCAACACATAAACCCCCACGGCCAGCGCCGTCATCCATGCCCAGAACGGATCAATCTTCGCATGCACCGTGCTTGGCTGCGTCGGCGTCTGTGTCTCGTGTACCCACGGGTCTGCCGTCTTGGTTGTCACTATGGCTTCCGTGCCCGTCGCGATACCCGCGTACACTTTCTCTGTCTCTGTTGAGGCGCTGGTGATTGTGAATGCTGGCGGCGTGGTTCGGAAGGTTGCAAGTGAGGCGGTGTAATTGCCTACGACTCGGCCCGTTGCGGTTGGGGTGATCGGCCCGGTTCCGGTTCCTGTCGGTTTAGAATAGCCTCCCTCGTTAGAGACGCTGGTCCTCCTTTCTCCTTTGAGCTGGGAGTCGACCAGATCAAGAAACTTCTCAAACGCCCTATTCTTCGCATTCCCTAACCCCAAATTAAACCCCGCATACCACCCCTTCGCTCCATCACCCTTATGCGAGCTCAGTATGGTATCCTCCTTCTCGGGCTCGTCAACTGGCATGCTTGAATACGCCAGCGAAAAATAGTGTTCTCCACTATAGCTGGAGTCATATGCCCAGTCGGTTGAGAAGCTCAACTTGGGGTGGATGCAGCCTGTGCAGAGGAATGTTGAGACGAGGTGCGTGCTGTTGGCGTAGGTCCCGGTGGGGAGGGGGGCAAGACTGATGGTGTTGTGTTTGGAAAAGCTGGTTTTGGAGTACGGGATCACGCTGCTGGAGGTGTAGCCTGTTGCTAGGCGGGCGGAGGTTATCACGTCGTTACCGTTCGGCCTGAAAACAACAAGTCAGGTAGGTCGCTCAACCGCTCTTACGAGATCGCTGTTTCTCAGACACGGCGACTTACCAAGTGATGAGAAGCAAACTCCCCTTCATTGAAGCCCCCATCGACACCCCCACCCATCCGTGTCCCTTCTCCAGCAGCGGCGCCGTGAGCTGCATGATAAAGTCGGATGTCGGCTTTTCGGGCATGACGATGCCGAAGCGGTATCCGCCGGGGACGACATAGCCGTAGAAGGGAATGCCAGTGTCAGGGTCGGTGTAGAGCATTACTGTGCCTTGTCCGCCGGCTTGGGAGAGAACTTTCGTCGGCAGACTGGCCAGCAGGAGGACAGTGAGTGCATGAGGGAGCCGCATCGTGGATTTTGTTACTTGACTGATGGCTCTGCGAGAAGGCGGTTAGTGAGGAGGAGGAAAGAAAAGGTCGATGTCGAGGGACTCAGGGGGATGTTTATGTTTGGTGAGCGAGGAAGGAGGGAAAAAAAAAGGGTTGAGCGAGGATTGTTGAAAAGGTATGGGTGAGATTCAGGGCTCGAATGGCATTGAGGGGTGATTTGGGGGAATTGGGATGAATATAGCGAGAGGGAGTCGGCCGGGCTATTGCGGTCAATTTGGTATTGTTCTTTGTGATCCCCTCTTGTGGTCAAAGAGTTAGGATCGCCGAACTACAAAGAGATGAAGATTGGACCATGAGATTCATGTTTAAGGCCAGAAGTTGTCGTGATCGAGATCAACAACAGGGCAGCA
The DNA here is from genome assembly GCF_000221225.1 of Thermochaetoides thermophila DSM 1495. Lineage (NCBI taxonomy): Eukaryota > Fungi > Ascomycota > Sordariomycetes > Sordariales > Chaetomiaceae > Thermochaetoides > Thermochaetoides thermophila. Next base: position 1,948,378 of record NW_006383034.1, read on the forward strand.
GGGCGGACAAGTTGCTGTTTACTTAGAAATGAACACAACGGCAGAGGAACGGACGAACTACAGCAACAGTCAGATATTCATATTTACCACAATGTGGCCACATTACGAAGTCAAGACTCCCTTAAATCCACCGACTGGTGATGATCTTCGCAATGGCCGATGCTCAAGCACGATGTTCGACAAACTCGACGTCCTCGTCTTTCTAGCTGGCGGCCATCCCTTTTGGAAGGCCCGCCGCTATGTCACCAAGCGTATAGAGCAGAAGGCTGATCGCGAGCTACTCGAACTACCCCCTCCTCTTCCTCCCTTGGTTTCTTCTCTTATTCCCCATCTGACGGGCGACCACGATGATGTGCATTCTTCTCAAAAATTAGCTGCTGCTCAAAGTTCAGCGGGCGCGGTGCAGATGGCTTCTGTGGCCAGTCCTCGTGCTCTGAGCCCTCGCTCAATATTTTCCCGGCACTCGGCTGCTCAAGCTTCAGCTTCTGCTGCTGCGAGGTCTCACCATTCGCCTGCCCCTTTGCCTCAGAGCTCTCGTGCGCCATCAGGGGCGCCATCGATGGCTGACTCCCATCGCTCTGCGGCTTTGCACCGCTCGGCTAGCTTACACGATTTTCATAACTCGGCTGTTTTGTGCCAGCCGTCTAGAGCTCCCTCAGTGGCAGGCTCGGTTCTCTCAGTTGGCTCACATCATTCCCACCACTCAGCATTTTCTCATCGTTCGCAGCATTTGGTGGCTTCGCAGCGCCCATCTCGTGCTCCCTCAGTGGCTGGCTCTCAGTGCTAGGTTGGCTCACATATTTCTCATCATTAGGCTCCTTCACAGCAGGCAGTTCGTGCTTCATCGGTTGCAGGTTCAGTTCGCCCTGTTGGCTCTCATTGCTCTGTGGCTTCTAATCATTCGTAACACCCCTCATCGCATCCGCTTCCTTGCAGCGTTTTCATTGTTCTGCCACAGTCGGACCCAGTGGTCTAAATCCTGCAATCCTCTTCCTGCAGCCGCCTGCTCCCCTCTCCGTCCGGCTCTGCCTGCCCCTCCTCTGCCCCCTGTTTCTCAGCTGCCCGCGACTTGAGGATTCTGGAATAACTGAAGCTTAAGAGCCGCTGATCTGGGGCTAAGTTTAAGTCTTGAGCTCATTAGAGCTCTTGTTGCTTATCTAGAGACAATAGATTAAGTGGTTACTCAGTGGGAATTTGAGTGTTTGTGCTTCATTACGGTGACACCTGGAGGACGAGAAACTTGTGTTTAAGAGTTCTGAATAGATTCTCGTAAATACTAACGGCTAAAGCACAGGAGTAAAGAGCATGTAACTGAAGCTGAGTAACACACAACGGTTTGAGACTCTAGTATCCCATCAGGCTCTCTCTTTCGACCCTCGTATGTAGCAACATTGAATCGTCAGCTCAGACGGGAAGGTTTCCCATGATCTCACCATGTCTAACATATCAGCTAGCTAGTACACTGCAACACTGCTCACAGCCTCATCAGCAGTAAAACTAGGCCAAGCGGCTGCACGACACAACGTGGTCATGCGGAAAGCAGCGTCATCGTTACCCCAACACGAATGTCGTGTACCAGTTCGACGCGAAAACTTCCGATCGCGGAAACTTCAAACGCCAGCCTGGTGGCTTCTTTAGCATATCAATACCCCTTGGGTTATGATTATCCCCCTCCCTTATGAGAAGCAACTGTCATAGTCTTGATTTCTCCCTTTAAAAGCATTGCTCTGGATTCACACTCGACGAGTTCCGGGAAAGCCTTAGCACCATCACCTCTCACTTCACGAAGATGGGTTCCAAGAAAGACAAACCCAAAAAACAAACCTGGTCCCGCCTAGACACGCTAATCTACCTAGCTGGCGGCCATCCACACCACCTCGCCCGGCGCTACATCCACATGCGTCTCGGCTTCTCCAAACCCTCCTCTTCCTGTTCTGTCACTCTCCCCTTCCCCGCTTGGCCCTGCCCCAACTCCCCCGATCATCACCTGCACACCTATGTTGACCCGCACACGTATTACACCGTCTTCTACCCCGTCTGCACAGACGCATGGTGTCCGTGGAACTTTCAGCACCACCAGACCTCACAAAACGATACTGAAAGGGTAGGAATCCCAAGAGAGGCGAGGGGTGTGCCTGTGCCGGCGGCGATGGTGGAGCAGAATTGGGGGCGATTGTTGGAGGGGATGGCTGCTCAAGAAGGGGAGCACTTACCGCCGAACATTGTGACGATTGTGCCGCCGGAGGATTTGAGGGGGGATATTGAGAGGGAGGGGGAGGATTCGGCGTGGAGGGGATTGCAGATCAATAAGCCACTTGATGTTCGTGCCCGTCGGGTTTCGGCAGGGGATATTGAGGGAGAGGAAGAGCGAGGTCCGACTGAGGGCCAGGCCCAAGGTCAGCAGGGACAACAACCAGCCCAAGAGGGCCAACAACAACAGACGACAGCAGCAGCAGCAGCAGCAGCAGGTCACGAACAGCTCCAGCCAGAGGGAGCGCGACCTCCTGGAGCCCAAGGAGAAGGGGAACGGCCTGCTGCAACTGGGGGAGGAGAAGGATGGGGTGAACCAACTGAAGCTCAGGCTCAAGCTGCTGGAGGAGCAGAGGCGCAGGGGGAGCAGCCTCAGGGTTAAGGACAAACTTCAGCTTTAGCTAGAGCTCAGGCCGCTCGGAATGCAACTGGAGATGGAAATGGAGCAGCAAATGGCGATATCAATGGTAATGTTGCGGGAGAGGGGCAAGCGGAGGGGAATGCGGGGAATGTGGCTACTACAGGTGGTGAGGGGAATCAGGGGGGTAGCTGAGGAAGATGGGATGGACGTGGGATTGAAACGGGGTTCAATATCCTGGGAGGTTGGGGAATATGACGGGTAGATTTAGGGTTGGAAGTGATGGAATGGGATTGTGAGGGGTGTTTTGGGATTGGCGTGGACTGGAGGAAGGATGTGGTTACAAAACATAGATACGATGTTTCTATGTGCAGGACCCGAGGAATGATGAGAGAGCGGTGTTCTGCTTCAAAGATGGTGAAAATGTTCGTCTGATAGAGGTCATTTGTGTCATTCTCTACGAAAATACAGGGTTTGACGCCAGTAAAGCTGGGTTAGATGCTGAGGTGATGCTGTAATGAGGAGTCAGTCCAACGTACCCAAGTCATGACTGATCTCCTACTAGTCATATGGCCGTTATGGGCTGCTGACTCATGATGGAGGAAGCTATGCGTTGATAAAAAAAAGGTTTAGTAGGATATTCCAAGGTAGGAAGCGACTTGGTGTAAAGATTAAAAAGAGATCACACAGGCGTATTTCTTTTGTGGGAATAAGTACCCCAACTCTGGGACAAGTTTCCTCCTTCCCCACTGTAAAGAATTCCCAAGTGTGCTTCTTATCAACGACAGACATCATTCCTGATAGCTTGTAAGAGAGAACAATCAGTCAACCTTGCTTGCTCGTAGAAGCGTCTGCATAGCCTCAGCCGTCCCGGAATCGTTCTTCGACCGATACTTCCTCTTCATCCGAATCTAGGTCACAGAACAGCAAATCAAAAATATAGGTTTGTAGAGGCAATAACGTTGACAACTATCTAGACTATAAAAGTTGGCGAGATCATTGAAACACTAACGCAAACTTCTTAACAGAGTTCAATAGCCGGAGTGAGGATGGTACGGTTGTTGGCAGGCTTTGGGCAAAGGAAGGAAAGGTTAGACGGTGGGATCAAGGCTTGACACGTCAAAGGTATGGAACAAAGGTTGATTGCTGAATATACGCTGGTAGTTGAATCAGGTAGTGAGCTCGTTGTTCAGTAACGCAGCCCGAAAAGTGACTTGTTGCCCGGTGCCCTCTAAGCAACTCCAGGGCCCCGATTGGGCCCAGGGCTGACCCCATGCACCTCCCAGTAATTTTTTCCGTTTCCCTCTTCGTCGTCGTCGGTAACCTCAAGGTTGCCCTTGATTGCCTCGAGCTTGTTCAATAGTGCTTTGTCATTATAGATCTTTCCAATCTTGTGGGCCTCGCGGTAGCACTCTTCAGGAGTGCGTTTCTCGAAGTCCTGTTGCCAAAGTGCTCATTAGCTCCCTGTCCTGATCAAGACACCCGCGCCTGAGTGGTGAAGAATGTAGCGACAACTCTTACTTTCAGAAAAAGTCGAACAGACAACTGGCGAAGCAACCCCGTCCCACGGACTGGACAGCTTAAGGACAACGAAAAGCTACGGAAACGAGGTTAAATGAGCAGCTAACTTACCGCAATCTCATGAATTGTATAGCCTTTGGCCAGGTAAGCCAAAAGCATAGTCTTTGACTCATCACTCCACTTGCCGCGCCTGAGCTCCTCGGCTCTCGCGCGCTCCCTGGCTCTCTGGTGCCAGAGCTCGCGCCCCCACTGCGGTATGTAGTCGTTCTCGATCGTGGGCAGCGGGCGGCGGGAGCTGCTGGCGGCGCCAACGTTGGTGTCAGTAGAGGACTGGACATCGACTGGCGACTCGGGCTGCACGGAAGCAGCGGGCAGGTCAACCGCAGCTCTGTCGCCCGCTTTGGTGACTGAAGTGGCGCCCGTGGAATTCGCCGTAAGGGTGGTCTCAGTGTTCCCAGACGCAGCCGACGCAGATGGCTGCTGACCCTGACGGGACCGATTGACAACTCTGGCCCTCCTGCGAAGGGAGCCCTGCGTAACGGACGAGGGAGAAGACATTTTTCTCAAGGGTGATCGACTGGTGAAAATTGTAAGATCGGCAATAAAGTTGTACTTGTCAGGAAACTTTAGTTTTAAAAAGCACTCGCAGCTTGTGATGTTTCCCGATGTGTCAAGAGAGGAAGAGGAAGAGAAGAGACAGTGAAAATGCAAGTATCTATAGGCAGCTCTGCGTGCTTCGCAGTTCTGCCATCCAATCTGTTGTCCTCACAGCACCGTGTATGTGAGCGTGGATTTGGAAAATTATTTTCTTGCCCGCTATTGTCGCCGGGGAAAATGCGCAGAAGTCGGTCATGGAGGGGTTGTTGCCCACTCCAGCGCAGTCTGGCCCTGGGACGTGCGCGCTGAAACTGTCGACTTTCCTATCTCCATGCGACATTGCGAGCCTTCAGTCATCTTCTCGACATTAGGATTGCCATTTCAAGGGCCTTTTTACTTGTTGATTTTGGTTTCTCTCCTTTGTTTACTTCCCACTGATGCATTTGATTACCTTGGAGTTAAGCCCCTGAATCCGCCCCACTTTTTGTGTAGGATGATCCTTAGGCTTCTCACTTTCTTGGATGTTGCCACGGCCAAGATACAGTTGAATATATTTTTCTGATGCTCAAAAAGACCTAGGATGTCTAATTCATCCTTGATTATCAGCTAGGTTACAACTACGGCTTGATCTTGAGCTACCAAAGCTATTACACCAAGACCGAGAACTAACCTTGATCATGAGAAAACTTCCTAAAGACCTTATCATGACCTCTCAAGCAAGCTGATGCAGAAATTATTTTCTGACGAATATGAGGGAAAATGAGTTGTCGTCGATGCTTCCAAGAGTAAATGCATCATTGAATCTTGGTTACCCCACGAGCACCGTTTTTGATTCCCTAAACCAATCATCTTACTACTTAGACTGCCAATTCATCGATTGGGTGCTTGATATATGCTAACTGACCGAGAGAAATGCTACTTGGCTGGCTAACTGCCTCTGAAGCGAAGAAAGATGCCATCCCACATCTATGGTGCGCTTGGAGGTACAATCAACACACCAACCGATGAGACAAAAGCGTGAATGAACTAAACTCTCCGGATACAAACATCCGATATATGATCTCCCGCTGGACGGGAAGCTTGACGAGTACTTCGACACACCATCCTCTGGGCGACAAACTTGTTAGCCGCTGTCAGGCGATGTCTTTTTGTTGGTGTTGGTAGCACGGGAACAGTGTCGATACCAAGCTGACGCAGCACATCACTGCTTTGTTGAATTCGGCTGTTGGGCTGTTGGACTACTGCTTTTTTTATATTGAAATTTGACGCCTTTTTTGTTCCTAGCTGCTTTTTTCCCTATTAGAATATTAAAGTAAAGAGAGATACGCCGCTTTTTTATTGCCAAGATTTGGCCATGGCTCGAGAAGAATTGACATCCATCAGCTGCCGAGAAGTCTTAGCAAGAATTGACGTGGTTCTGGATTCTGATGGTCAAACTCGGCGCTCAATAAACGAAACTCTATGGTATAATCAAACGCCCAAACTAAATGGGACCAGATCCCTGGAAGCTTGACACATGAAGGTATGATCATTTGTCATAATAGCTTGAGGTCATGATTCTCTTCTTTGTTCCATGAGGCCTCTGTTCATGTCACCTAAAAGACTGTGCAGAACTTGAGGCTCATGGAAAGACTATCTTATGATTCTCTTGATCTATTTGCTTTACTAAACTTATTCAAATATATGGGCAAACGGCGGTTGATAGGTCAACTGCATCCGTGTAACGGGGGACTAGGTCTGGTGCAGGAAGGGATCGACAGTGGGTCAGATGGGTTAGACGATAGCCACTGACGATGTGGGGTGCACGATTAATTCAATTAATACGTGTAATAATTTTTCTTGGTCGTCAGTGTCCCTGTGTTAGGAAGAGAAAGAACCAAGAGAAGTCCTTAATCGTGTCTTGGCAGTTTCTTTATGGAATCCTCCTGCCCTTATGAGTCCCTCAGCCTTCCAGGGTTTTCAGGGGTCTCGTCCTCCTGCCTCGGTCATCTGGCTCATTCGGTCGTGTGGCTCCATATATCTTCCAGATCAACCACGTATTTGTGTCGTTCACAAGACGAGGCCTGCGGGCAGCGTAGAATTGCGGGTATTTAGGCTTGGAAGAGTGTTTAGGATCCTTCACATCCTCTAGGCAGGTTTCCCACTGAAACAAGTCGTGGAACGGCATTCCAACGCGCTTGGGTACGTCTATGCTCTCTGTGATGCCTTGTCCATAGTGCCGAAACAAGTATACTTCGGAATAAGTAATGATAAATGCGAACTTGCTTGCAACAAACATACAAAAAATTCGGCTGACAGGAACTACTGCGTTGTAGAAAAAGGCTCTTGATATCATGGTGAACCGACCTTCCCCGAGTTTTCATGGGCACTTCAGTCCGGTTTTCCATTGTTCTTGTGAAAGAAGCGGGGAAATGGGAGTGTATAGGTGCAACGCGGTAACCGCTTGCATGTTTGGCATGCCGTGCCAGTTTTGACCCTTATGGCCCATGGCTGCGGTCCTGCGGACGTTTGATTGCCAGAGAAAGCGGTATTTCGCTAAGGACATGTTTAATCCAACACGAAACGGACAAAAAACTGCAGCTTGACACGAGATTGACTTTTGGTTGGCTCTTCGATCATGGGTTGCTCATAGTATGCCCAACAAAGGAACGGCAGACTGACAGGCTGGCAGCTGGCACTGAACGGCCCACGGCAAAGGAGCTATATCGTCATTAATTACAATTTACTTTAAGAAAATATAGATGCTCGTAGGTTATCGCATCAGCAGCTCCGGGAACAAAAACACTCTCTATGGACTGCAGTGGGATGTAAATATCTAAGAAGTTTGTGGAGAATAGAGAAAAACTATTCTTTTCTAGGAAATTTTCTTTGGCATAATATCAGATGCTACGAACTCATTGTGCTCCTAGGCTTTTGCTAGAAAAATATGGCTGTTTCCGGATTCCGTGAGCATGTTAAAGTGAAGGCCTTTGAAGGAAAAAAGGAATCTTGTTCTTCCCCGGACTCGCATACCGGCCCGTTTGAACCAACAGTTCAACAACTTCTTTCTTTACTTGCCGGTGATGTTTCTGCTATGCCTTGTCTGCACCCATACCTTTCTGTTATTTTTCAAAACCAAGGCTCCCTTCCATCGATTCATTCATAGTTTACTACCATTCTTACTAATCAAGTTGCTCAAATAATCTCAAGGAGATCGGACCCGATTATGAGAACCCAGTCTGACCTGGACGTATAAAGGTAAAGCGTCTGTTGACGATAAACTGGAAGAACGCTGGCTACTGCTTGTGTAGTTTGGGGTACCTCATGTCGGAAAAGGAGTAAAAGAGATAAGAATTGTAGCAGAGCATCAAGGGACGTACCCAGAAAAATAACATGATTACAATTCCTATTGTATTATCGAAATGTAAGATTAAGTAGCTAGGAAGATGCAGTACACATGAGATAACCTTGACTGTTCTTGTTTCATGGATTCGCGTCACATGGCTACTTAATCCCAACGTCGATATAAAATTGTCAGGTTCTCCATCTTCTTAGGGGTCAGCTTGTCCAGATCCGCGAATAATTCCCGTACCCAGGAACCACGCTTCAGGGACAAGGCCTTTTGATACGCTTTCAAGCAGCGGAACACAAGCCATTGGATAAAGGCTCCTGCCGGCTTGTGAACTCCTGTCTTGGGCTCCTCAGCTGATAGCTTATGGAACAGTTCCGGTAATAGCAGTCGGATAAGCACTTGAAGTGTCGGAATATGGGTGGGGTGACCTCGCCCAGCTCTCGCTCTCTCAGGTTTCGAGAACAGAAACGAAGTAGAGGATGACACCCCTTCTCTGCTTCAAGAAATCCCTTTTCTGGCATGTTTGTGACAGATTGTATTGTAGCTCGGTGGCGTGCGCGGACCTTTAGGACGCAGTTAGGGCTAACCTCAATGTTGAACTTACTGCTTGGATTATCACTTCTTTTGGCCCCCCTTCAGTTTATCCCAGTCAGAGTCCGGCATTTTTATCCGATTCTTTGGGTTGAATAGGTACAGAGCAGGAAGGTAACACCATGCAGCGTAGCGAGACTATCAAGATTCCAAGCAACCCGCTGGATGTGGCAATCCTAGACTCATCAGCTGCATCTATCTGGCTGCTAGTTGCCCGTAGACCCAAGTGAACAAGGTGCCTCATCTCTGCTGGTTGTGGAGAAGGTATCTGAGGGCGAGACACCCTGGAAGCAGACCCCAATACATAATCTACCCAAAGGCTCGGCTCCTGGTGCTGTTGATATCGGTGCTGATGAGCTGAACAAGATCTTGTACACAACCTGTCGCACAGTCAGGAGCAAATCGTGGGTGGAGAGCCTTTTTTAATGAGTGTCTGGAAGGAGACAGTGCTTACTGGGCCTGTCATAAGAAGCAACTATGAGTGTAGTATATTATTTATTTATTTCTTTTTCCGACCGTTTCACTACCGGGGATGCTAAATCGTGCCCACGACGCCGGCAGGCAAGAGCTATCTAAGATATACTGATTACAGGCGACGCCAGAGAAGAACCTCACGTTGGAGAAAAACTGACGTGAGATATTAAAGGGCTGTTATGTCGCATGGTCGAGGGGAGGGAGAGTAGTTCGGGGGAGCCGTGTCCAGCCCTCGGGTTCGAAGGGGGATCTGAGGGAAAAGATGAATGTGGGGAGAGGGAGAGCCGTCACCAGACGGGGTTCGCAGGCTGTCCCCAGAGTTCGGCTCGGGGGACTCTAGATTTAAACAGTTGGAAGGAGGACAAGAAGGCCCTAGGTTCTATCCTGCCCGAGTGTAGTCTATGTATACATATGAAAGATACATATGAAAGCAGAGAAAGTGGGGCGTATTGATGTCCACGGACAGTGGGTCCTATGACTAGGTCCCACATCAGCCTGACACTTCCCAACCTTCCTCTCCAAGCTCACTTCAAGGCTCTTCTCAATGTCCTCAACGGTTCGCGGGAGCTTCTCGGTGACGAAGAAAATTGCGCTGAGCTCCTTCACCTTTTCCTCGCGGGCTCTGTTGAGGGCTGCCAGAATGCCCGCGCTCGAGGGGGCCATCTTGGAGAGGCTCGTAGTAGGCTTTGGCATTGTCAAAACGCCCAGGTTAACCACATCTGATTGGTTTATCTAACGTCGTCTCCTCTGATTGGCTGGATCAGGAATCAAAGGAAGAAAAGAGGGGAAGGTTGAAAGGTCTCTAGACTATAGCAAGAGGCATAAAGTTGAAACTACTTTTGTTAACAAACCTGCAAAGACGTTTCGCACTATCTGGCCATATCAATTTTTGCGATTGCATTCTTACCTCTGACTGAGAACACTTCTCACTCAATCCCTTTACAGTGTTGACACTCTTGAGTCATTTTGTAAAATTTTTTTTCCATCTAACCCCTCTCAAATACTCCCCTGCCACACTCTATTGTACTTTCACCAATGCGTCAAGGGTATCACCATGGTTGATCCTATCGGCGTTATTGGCTTGGCCGGCCAGCTCTTGGAGTTTACCTTCAAGTTTTACAACAACTGGAAGGATGTTAAAGCGGACACAAAAAGTTTCATTCTCGAAGTAGGGGCCCTCAAGACTACTCTACTACATACCCGTACTATTCTCTCGGACCCAAATTCTGCAAGCGCCTTCAAAAAATGGTTCTTCAGCATTGCTTTCTGAGCTTGATCCCCTGCATGGTACGGACACCGCTGTCCTCTTATCTACATGTGAGAATGAGCTGCAACATTTGCTCGCCAAAATGAAAAAGCGGGCAGATGGTCATAGGTTAGGATGGGAGTGCCTCAAGGCTGCACTTGATGGCGGGAAAGCTCGCGAAGCTGTTGAAAATCTCCATCGGCGATACCAAACTCTAAACTTGCTTTTTGGGCGCGATCAACTTGTTCTTCAAACCAAGATTTTACAACAGGCGATTGAGGGCAGAGAAGATCAGAACCGAAACCATCAGACCCAATTTCAGAAGCTCCGGTCTATTGAACAACGGACGAGTGAGATCGAAGTGAGCGTCAATACTGTAGCATCCGGTGTGAATTCCATGGTGCAGGAGACACATACCGCTGAAGCTCGGCAAAAACATGGAGAACTGCTTCAGTGGCTCTCTTCAGCAGACTATTCGCCACAACAAGCTGACTTTTTACGGCAAAGAGAAGAAGGCACAGGACAGTGGTTCCTAGAATCTCATCAGCTTCAGGAATGGTATAGTCCTTGTTACCTTCATACCTGTCTTATTCCTATTCTTCCTCAAGCTGATCAGTCCACCAGTCTCTCAAGGAAGCCAGTGACTCTCTTCTGCCCCGGCATACCTGGTGCTGGAAAGACTATTCTTGTATCGATCATCATCGACTATCTCCAAAGGAATTTGGCAGACTGTGACGCTGGTATTGCATATCTTTATTGTAACTTCCGGCGCGTAGATGACCAAAGCGTGGAGCAGCTCATTGCCAACCTCGTAAAGCAACTACTCAGGAACAAGTTTCCGCCACCACCCGCAGTCATGGATGTCTATGCTCGGCACGAGAAGCATAGATCACAGCCATCGTTGAGCGATCTTGAGGAGATGTTCCATGCTGTTGCCGCACTATACAAGGATAGGGCCTTTGTTGTTGTTGATGCGCTGGACGAATGCCAAATGAGCGATAATGTTCGTTTTAAGTTCATTGAAACACTTCTGCGCCTTCAATCCAGAAAAACTAATATCAACCTCTTGGCCACATCCCGCCCTGTACCTGATATTGTGGAAGCTTTCGATGGACACCCCCGGCTTGAGATCGTGGCCCAAAGGGACGATATCGAGCGATATATGCGCAATCGGATGTCTAATTTGCGCGCTGTCTCAAAGTACCCGGACCTCCAACACGAGATCATCAGTTGCATTGCCAGTGTCGCAGATGGCATGTAAGTCATCAGTGTTCCATGAACCTTGAGTTAACGACTCAATTGAGCATATGACTTACAAACTTAGGTTTCTACTCGCTCAGCTCTTCTTCGAGTCCTTGAAAGATAAAGTTAGCGCAAAGCTTATCCGTAAAACACTGAATGAGCTTCACAGCGACTCTAAGGAAAAGGAGCCAAAGCTTGCCCTATTACGCCGGGCATATGACAACGCGATGGAACGAATCAATGGTCAACCGGCTGGATACAAGGAGCTTGCCAACCATGTGCTATCCTGGATCATTTGCGCCAAACGTCCTCTGAAAACGAAAGAGGTTCAGTATGCATGGGCTGTCAAGGATAGTGAGGACGAGCTTGATGAAACCGCAGTTCCTGATGTCGAAGACATGCTTTCGGCATGTTGCGGGCTTGTTGTCATCGACAAAGAAAGCGAAATCATTCGGCTTGTCCACTATACAGTTCAGGAATATTTCCATGATGCTTTGACTCGGTGGTTTCCGACCGTCCATCTTGATATCGCCAATACCTGCGTATTATACCTGTCGTTTAAGGACTTTTCATGTGGCCTTGTCAGGACGCATGAGGAGGCGCTTGAGCGACTTGAAAAACCTCTCTTCGCCTATGCTGTGGACTACTGGGGACATCATGCATCTGCATGTTCCTTCTACACTCCTCAGCTGCTTGACTTACTGACAAAATCGGAATGGGTCAATATGGTAGTACAACTTTGTGCCATATCTTCCGACATCAGAGAGCAGCCTTGGCTCCTTGAGGGTCAAAACCTAAGTTCGGAGTACTTGAGGCCCTCTCAGAATGCATTTCACATGGTTGGTGTCTACGGGCTCGATAATCTAGTCACGGTGCTCCTTACAAGTGCCCAGGATACTGATCCTGACCAAGAAGATCATCGAGGCCGAACGCCGTTGATTTGGGCTGCAAAGTATGGTCATACGGAGGTTGTCAAAATTTTCTTATCAGATGGCCGAGTTGACCCAGACCGACAAGACAACGAGGGTCGAACGCCATTGACTTGGGCTGCATGGAATGACCATATGGAGGTTGTTAGGACTCTGTTATCCGATGGCCGAGTCGATCCAAACCGACAAGACAATTATGGCCGAACGCCACTAAGTTGGGCAGCACGGAATGGTCATGCAAATGTTGTTAGAACTCTGTTATTCGATGACCGAGTTGATCCAGACCGACAAGACAACTATGGCCGAACGCCACTGAGTTGGGCTGCAGAGAATAGCCACATGGAGGTTGTTAAAACTCTGTTATCCGATGGCCGAGTTGATCCTGACCGGCAAGATGACTATGGCCGAACCACGCTGAGTTGGGCGACACGTAGTGGCCATACGGAAGTTGTTAAGGCTCTGTTATCCGATGGCCGAGTTGATTCAAATCGACAAGATAACTATGACAGAACACCACTGAGTTGGGCTGCACGGAATGGCCATATGGAAGTTGTTAAGACCCTATTATCCAATGGCCAAGTCGATCAAGACAGACGAGACAACTATGGCCGAACGCCGCTGAGTTGGGCTGCGTGGAATGGCCATACAGAGGCTGTTCACACTCTGGTATCGGATGGCCGTGTTAGTCCAGACCGACAAGACAACGAAGGTCGAACGCCGCTAAGTCGGGCTGCGTGGAATGGCCATACCGAGGTTGTTAAGTCTCTGGTATCGGATGACCGAGTCGACCCAGACAGACAAGACAATTATGGCCAAACGCCGCTGAGTGACGCTGCACGGAATGGCCATATGGAGGTTGTTAAAATTTTGTTATCGGATAGCCGAGTCAATCCAGACCGACAAGACAATTATGACCGAACGCCGCTGAGCTGGGCTGCAAAGAATGGTCATATCGTGGTTGTCAAAGCTCTGTTATTTGATAGCCGAGTCGTTCCAGATCGCCAAGATAAAGAAGGCCGAACGCCGCTTAGTTGGGCTGCTGAAAATGGCCATTTGGAAGTAGTTAAGACTCTTTTATCTGATGGCAGAGTCGATCCAGACCGACAAGACAACGAAAGTCAAACGCCGCGCAGTCGGGCTGCGCGAATGGCCATACCGAGGTTGTTAAGACTCTGTTATCCGAGGCCGAATCGATCCAGACAGACAAGACAACTGTGACCGAACACCACTGAGTTAGGCTGCAGGGTATGGACGTACTAAGGTTGTTACAACTTTTATCTGATGGCCGAGTTGATCCGCACTTAGCAGATCGTGATGGGTGCACACCATAGGCGTTCGTTCTCCCAAAGGCCTGGACAAGCTTCAAGAGTATTTTGACTCCTCCAATACGAACATTATCCGCACTGAAGGCCTCGTGATGTTTGTCGGCAAGCTTCTTGCAGCAGGAGGGTTTGAAGAAGCTCCGCAATTTTGTGCGCAACACAAACTCTCTAATTTGCTCTGAAGGGTCTAGTCAAAGGATATGGGGAGGATTTGAATGCAAACGATCGCCCTGATCTCTTGCAAAGAGGGGTGGATCTCCTTTAATCTGGCTGTCCAGCACTGGGCCAGAAGGTTCGAACGTTTTTCCAATTGCATGATGTATTTGTGTGACATGTCTGATTCCTGTAGCTGTTTGTTGAACGGTAGAAGTATGAGAACGAAGCATGGAATAGTGCATCGGAAAGTGCAAAAGCAAGTGAGAGGGTTAAGACAGCACAGTTAATCAACAGGGAAGGCTACACCGTGTGCGGCTGATAAGTGGGAGGGCCATATCACAAGAAAGTGCGGCGTTGCTCGATTATATGCCATGAGACTATATTAGGTATGATGGTTCTTTCCTGCATTTTGTGGCACTGGCGAACCTAATTAGTGAAGCAAATAAACATTTCTGCCTCGAGAACTTCTATCTCAATAGTCACTATGATCTTCGTCTGCAGTCATCTATGTTACTCTCCCTGAAGCCAGTGGCGGCAACTATTACAGAATTGCCCATCTGGCATTGACTGGCATTGACTGGCTGGATTACATCTCCGGTCGATCAGTATGCCCTCAGACCGTCTGTCTACCCCACTATTATAACTACTTTCCAATATCTGCGATAGTAAAGATGAGCTAGGGTCTGGCGGTAGTAACTCTGCAAGGTATCCACTTATAACAAGCCACAGGTTTCCTTCAGGCTTTTTCTAGTTTGTAAGTATTCTATAGACTAGGTTGCAGTCATACCGATGTCTTGAGCATGACCTAGGCGTACTACGCTGTTCCCGGTCAAGATATAGTTTGCCACTAGGCTGCCTACTGGATTTGCTAAGGACTGCCTCATCTCTCCACTCCAACATTCTTGCCTGAATTCCCTGAATTCTCACTCAGAGGGTATTCTGTGATACAGCCAAACATATATACGAGATACGAACATAAATATAACTTACCTTAGCTCCTTATGTCAACATTGGGTAATCTGAGTTTACATTTAAGCTCGATAGCTCTGAACTTGTAAGCTGTTGGTCAATCGACAGTGCCTCATCAACTCTCATACCAAGCATAGCACTTTCCAAACCAGTAGCATGAATGTTAACCTTAAGACCATTGGTCTGTCGCCGAAACATCTCCCTTAACGATAGAGTCCCCATGTGACGTTATTGACAAAAACTTCGTCCAGAACAGACTGAAGTCTACCAGACCGCGAGGCAAACAAGTATGAGCAGCAATGCTTTATGTATGTCATAGCATATGGTATGTCAGATCGCTCACCAAAGCGAGAACGATTCTACTAAAGCGAACAGATAAGACAGCAAGGCGAGCAGCAAAGCATATAGTGCTTTATAAGCGGGCGGAGGGATATTACAACAAGACTGAGGAGTAAGGGACTTAGTCCTGAATCAATCTGGAACATTCCATAATTCTATTCGGATGTTTCATGACTACGGAATATATTCTTTGGGGTGCATTTATCGAAGGTGAAGTGTTCAAAAGTATTGAGCTCTGAAAGATGTGCATGTTTAAACGAAAATACTGACAGCTTGGAATAGAATAGCCATATGCTCAATAGTCTAAAGTGACACACTCTTGCTGAACTCTCCACACTAAACTTAAGCGGCATCCAAAATGATCGCCTCGACTTTGAACCGGACCTTAGGCAAAGAACCTATTACATGATAAGGCTAATTATCTGCCCCAACTTGAACCGAGACCTGATTAAATATTCAGCACCTACCATTTATTGGTGTCACAAAGGGCCGCCGGTTGTCAAACATCATGAAGAACCACAGCGACCGGCAAGTTTAAGACAAATAAAGTTACAAAACCATTCGTCATCGATCGCACTAATTTGGCTGAAGAAGCTAACTTATTACGTACAGTTGTTACTCGAGGTATCACTGCCAAAGTCGCTGGGCGAGGAGAACGATAACATTATGGAACGAAGATGTCCCGTAATGGAAGGCTCAAATAGGTGACGCACGGAGCTTGGAGCCAGTGTTTGACGAATGACCAATCCTGGGGTAACTACACAGTCTTATACTGAACAAGCAGTTAGCAAACAATGACAGCAGCCTTACCTCACCTTCAAAAAGGCGGAAGGTCTCAGATGATGGGTGGATGACCTGGAGATACAAAGAGGTAAGAAGGAGTGGCACGCTTGTGAGTGTGCGCAAGCATGATTGACATCTATAGATAATGAATCACATAGTCATTGAAACCGATCTCGAACGAACTCCCAACAGTTAATATGAATAAACTTCAAACATGAGATTCCAGTGCAAGTTCCTAAAGCATTTACGAGCTTGCAGCATCCACTATTCCAATGACAGAGAGCCTAGAAACTCTCAAAAGAAAACAAGCAGTGCGATACACCTACCATCCTTACAGCGGTTATCAGCTCTATCAAGTCTGTGCCAGTCTTTATCCAATTCATACCATTGATGGTAGCATTCTAAATATAACATATAAGCCAGCCGCTTACTTACGTCTGAAGGATATCCTCTGGACGAGATCAAATGTCTCACAGTAACTGCTGCTAAGAATAAGAAATTGGCTCAGTGGACATCGAGATATTCCACATTCATTTCAAACTGCAGCCATTTGATGTAAGGAAAACACAAAACTAGTTAGGATATAGGCGCGATGCAAAAGATATTAGAGTAGCTCTGTTCTCTTTATTCGACACTAACACACCATGAAGGGACCACATCCGCATCTTGCTGATAGAGGACCAATTCTTCGCCCTTTTGGCAGAAGCGCAGAGGGGCAATACCAGCTCACTCAAGAACAACATCGAGATCTTCGGCAGACAACATCGAAGCACAGTTGCCCAAGTGTCAATTCCGCCAAAAATTTCAAGAAAACCGTATTACATATGGCAGCAGAACATGGATTGATGGGTATGAGTTCCTATTGACCGACACAATTCGGCAAATCTTACCAACCAAAGGCAGAAGTCCTCATTTGGTGCAATGCAGGACCGAACTTTCCGATTCCAGCCCGGCTCAGAGTCCAACTCCCTTGAAAAAACTCGACAGAGTAGGCGACACGGCAATCAATGTCGCCGCTCTCCACAACGTGGTGGCGTTCCTTAAAGCGCCCCTTAACCATGGGACTAGACCAACGGCCCCCAACAACATTGGCTTCACTGGGCTGCACTACGCAGTCCTCCACCAAAATACCCTTGTCGCGCGCCTACTTCATAAGCGCGGTGCATAGCCCGATGCCTCCTTCATATCAGGACACACACCCCTTCAACTCACCACCCGAAAGCAGGACCTCGACCTGGTCCAGCTCCTGGCTAGCAACGGCGGCCCGCTGTTGGTTGTGAATGCTAGGGGTAATGCACTTGTCTATGAAGCAGGTCGAGCCGGGGTTTGGGAGGTGGTGAGAGAATTGCTGGCACGCGGCTGCCAGACAGACCTCCCAGACAGCGGGGTGAGGAATCCACCGCTGCAGGTGGCGATGCGGTCACAAAGACCAGAAACGGAGAGAGACTCTTTCCGTTAGAGCTGGCGTGCAGCAGCGAACTCGAAGAAGCCTAGGCTTTGATATTGAACTACCTTAGTCCATTCTATACGCGAACCTCAGGGAGATATGCAAGGATCTAAAGAGCAAGGTGTACAAAAATCGGATGGGTAGAACCCCTGATCGCGAACAAGTTAAAGCTAACCTTGAATGCACAATTATGATGCGCCAGGCAGCGTATAAGGTGGAAGGTAGCAGGGCTAGAGTATAGATCTAGATATATTCTCATAGAGCTATATGTTGAATATATAATCTAACTTTTGTAAACTGGAGTCAGGGGCTGTGATTAAGGGGGTGTATGTACTTACGGTTTCCAGGGCAACCAGGGTTAGGGTTATATGGTTGTGTGACCCCAGCACGCCATTGCGGGGCAGGCTGACGACAGAATCCAGATCAGGAAGGACTTCCCCATCATGTGCCTGACTTCCCCCACAGTTCATCTCATGTCGCACATTAGGTTTCGTCTTTTAACCTTTGTTATTCATTCTATGGGACCAAAGAGCTCAAACTATCGTGCCACCAGACTATGAAATTACACTACGCCGATTGCTCCATGCTATTTTTGCGATCTTGTCCCTCCTCTTCTTGAGGCGTTTGCTTCCTCCGTAACGCACCAGTCTTATGAGCCAGCGAGAACAAGAACGACAAAAACGCAAACGCACTCGATGCTGCAAATGCTATCCTGAGAGCATCTTGATACAATCTACGTACAGCCCATTCAAGATCGGGAGGAAGCTCATGCAGTGAGAAGAGCGACTTGCGGAGTTTTTCGATCAACTGTGTCCATGTCAGTAACTGAGCTTGTTGGAAGCAGGGTCTCCTGGACCAACCTCTTCTGTCGCTGCATCACCGAGGGTACCGGGCAATCTGGAAAGAAGGATGTTCTGAACTATGGCTGAAGTTACGGTGACACCGTAAATGGTGCCCATGGAACGGATGAGATACACCGTTGAGGTAGCAACGGCTTGTTCTGCTCGAGGTTAGTCTTTTTAGCCTTCTCGTTGGTATAAAGATAATTACCTCTGTGTTCAAATAGAGACACGAAGCTAAACAGTACGCTCGGATTAGTGAGTCCAAGCCCCATATTAGCAGGCAGGAGATAGAAGAACTCCTTTCGCCGATCCCCCGTCATGCCCATTGTCATCGCGAGCAAGTTGCCGAACAGCATCGTAGCCGTTCCTAAACGAACATTGACACAAAGAGGATGTCCTCTAGACATGAGTGATCCGGCAATAACGCCTCCAATGGGGGTAGCCATGGCTGGGATCATTAGCTTCATCCCAGCTTCTGATGGGGAATCCCCCCGGACAGCTTGGAAATATAGAGGGATCATGAACATATACTGCTTTCGTCAGTGATGTTCAAGGTATGATGAGTTTCGTCCAACATACCGCATACGCTGCCATGCCAGAGAACACATTTGACATCTGTACAGCAATCGGCTGCCAGCCCCGCAGCATGCGAAGGGGAATCATGGGAATGGCTTTCGTATTTGCCTCGATGGCAACAAAGATAGCCAGGAACACCATGCTGGCGAGAAGCGACCCAATGACGATCTGACTTCCCCATGGATACTCATTACCACCGAGACTCAATCCTAAAAGCTGGGCGACCAGACCAAAGACTAGAGTGACGGCGCCAGACAGATCCAGACGCTGCAGAGCAGAACGGAATTGGTTCTTGGGATCTACTGTTGGGATCATGCAGGGTGGGTTTTCCAGAACAAGGTACCCAACGACTAGCGCCAGAACGGATACAGGCACCTGCAGCAGAAAGCACCATCTCCAACCGATGCTTTCCGCAATTACACCGCCGAGTGAGGCACCAAGTACGGCACCGAACCCGACAAGTATGTTTTGCATCGCTTGGTACATTCCTCTCTTCTTGAAGGGGATCATGTCGGAGTTCACGACGGTTGCTGTGTGGTCTTAGCCGGAGGTCGAAACCAGAGCTAGCAGATGCACTCACCCATCGTGATAAGCCCACCTCCTCCGAAGCCAGTCACTGCCCTCATCAAGTCAAGCATAAACATGCTCTGCGCCAGTGAACAACCTAAGCATCCTACCATGAAGGTCACTGTGGAGATGAAGAAGCATATCCGACGTCCGAACATGTCAGAAAAGCGACCATACAACGGCTGGAAGGCCGTGCTGGTGATCAAGTACGACGTCGTCAGCCACGCAGCATTGTTGGCGGCGTTAAAGTCAGAGCTGATGGCAGCATAAGTCGATGCTGTGATGGTTCCGTCGAACCCAGACAGGAAGACATTGGCCCAGAGGGCTGTCTCTGGTTAGCAGGTATGTTAATGTTTGGTTCTTGAGGTCACCTACCAGTCTCTATCCACCAGAAGCCTCGTGGAGGAGTCCATGAGTCGTCATTAATTTGACCGGCAAAGGTCACATACGATGTTTTCTGTACCGTCTGAGACCCCAACAGCGGGGTGGTCTCGCTCGCATGTCGGCCTACTGTCTCTTCATGGCGTCCATTGATGTACTGTGTGTTCTCATTGTTGGTCGTCATTGCAAAGCGATGGGTTCGCGTTATAAAGATACAAGCCGTCTTAGATCTGTTGCCCACGGGTCCAAGTGGATGGGCTGCCTTCAAATTTGTTTTCTGGATTATGATCTTTTCACCAATGGTAGAATTGGAAGGGGGACTGACCGGATATCCTTCAAGGTTCTGGGACAGAACAGGAAATCAGCTGTGACGACTCCCCAGCTGCATGCCACCCAGAGCGCAGGCACGGGTTGGATGCACGGCGATAGCGATGCACTATGCTTCCGATGCTCGGATAAAAACTGAGATACGGGCCGTGAAATCTCCTCTTGCTATCTTCGAGGAAACGACACGCTATTTTTACATTTTGCTTCATATTTTGTTCTTATGCTTTTGTTCTTGATCACTTTCTTTCCCCGCACTTGGATGCTTCATTTGCCCCTCTCGAGGATCAATCGAAGAGGTGAACACCGAAGTTGGTGCTTGGCACTTGAGCAAACCCGAAGGCCAAGGTCCAGCCCTGGTTCGCACCCTGGCTTATCGCCCTGCCGGGTCATCATCTCACCACCAATCGCCTCCGCGTGATGTTGCTGCATACCTCATGTAGCGCTGCTGGTGTTAACCGGTGGCAATGTTAGCGGCTCCATTTTTTTTTTTGCTGCGGGTTGCAGCCGACAACGGTCGAGGATAGGCTCCCTATGGGTACATCTGATCGCGATCTGTTTCGGGCCGTCATGGTACGATCTCGACCTCGTCTCGTACTGTCCATGTGCTGTACAACATCCTTCATTGTTAAGATCGAGCGACAGAAGAAGATCCCGTCGATGTCTCTTGGAAATCCTTCCAGTGTCTGGATTCGTCGCCTGATTGGTGCTCGGCCTTGAGCGTTTGCGGAAGTGTGCACGTTTCTTGGCAAGCCTGTGATCTTGCTGGGTCATCCCCGCTTTGAGTATCCGTCGCGATCTTGATCAAGACCCCTATCCTACGACCGGTCGAGATCCTCAAGGGCCGTGCTTGGCACCGCTTCGCAAAAACAAAAAAGGGACCAGTTTCTGCTGCAGACTGGTTCTGTACGACGCCAAGGGGATATTTTCTGCATGCGAACTGAAGAGCTGTGAAGAGCATCCCATCATTTCCTCTACCCCTCGCTCGCAGTCTGCATTGTGCAGTGGGGTCCCCCCGATTGACCGTTGTCCCCCAGCCCGCGCCCGGATCGCTTCTCCTAGGTACCCCACCTTATGTACCCCACCTTGCACGCGACGACGCTCAGCCGCGCAGCAAGGAGAGGAAACCAATGGTGTTGCACAAGATTACCTAACGGTTTAAGGGGCTCGTGGGTGAGGGAATGGGCTGAATTGACAACGTTTGGGTAATGCAACGATCGACGGGAGCGATGCACGGTGTGGTTCCCCGGTGCCAAGAGGATGTAGTGCTGGGAGCTGAAAAGGGAGCAAAGCTGAATGGGGGAGCGCAAAGGGTGGGAGCTTGAAATAGGCAGTTTATACAAGGTAGGTTGTTCTAGACCGAGAGGTTTCAACAATTAACCAAGACTCTCAGAGCTCTTTGTTGGGGGTGTTGCCTACACCGAGGGAAGAAAGCAGTCATCAAAGATGGATTCATGAAGTAAACACAAAATAAGACTAAGAAACAGGCTCCGTATCAGTTCCACGGCGATAGAAGGTCTCATTGAATCAAAATCGGATCTTCACCAGGCTTCGAACCTCAACGTTGTTCTTCCAATCCAGTCATAGGTCCAGACCCCGATGAGCTACCCGCCTGGGTGCCAATTGAACGGCCGACTGCATCATGGGTTGCATCCCATTGTGCCACCTCAGCAACAGGTACCTTCGCCAGCCGATGGCTCTGCGCTCCATTCTCCAATGCCAGCGTCTCTTGGCGGATGCAGTACCCCCGTAGCCTGGGAATCGCCCAGATCCATAGGTAGTAATAGACGCCGCAGCCGATGATGCTGGTCTTGTCAGTTTTCCGACCGTGAGCAGTGTAGGGGAGAGAAGGAGGAAGCTTACATCCCAATTCCGGTGACGATATAAGTCCCATACCAAAAACTCACATCTCCCTGTCCCTTTTCGGGCGGGTACCACGGCATGACGAGCAGATACAAATTAACGAAGATGTTAAACACTACCACGACATCCCATGCCCAGAACTGGGTGTCCTTGCGCGTAAGACCCAGCCTCTTACGTCGGTAGCGCACGACGTACAGCCCGACTGCCATAAGGACGCTGAAGAATGCACTTGGGAAGACTTGTAGGTCGGTGACGAAGTTGAAGGCGTCACCGGCCGGAGGGGCCAGGATCATGAGGACTGTTAAGGTGTACTTGGTGAGGTAGGGGCCGAGGGGGGTGTTGAAAGGGCGGGTCGATGCCCAGAAGGAGGGGAAAGGGAGAACGCCTTGTCTTTGGCGTCAAACGCGATCGTCAGTAAGTGCTACTCGACAGTCAGCGGAGGGTTTGGTAGGTCAGAACATACCTTCCACATTCTCTTAGCATCCTAGACGAGCCCAACAGAACAGCGAGCAAATTCCCGAAGGAACTGAGTGCAATGAGAAAGTTAAGCCCGCGAACTGCATTGCTAGAGCCAAATACCCTCTGAAAGAACAGGCTTGCTGCAATTTCGCGGGCTTCGCGAAGCTCATCTTTCGGGATTGCGCTGAAGTAAGCTATGTTCGCAAGGACGTAGAGTATGGCCACGATGGTCAGGGAGAGGAAGCCATTGCGCCGGAGTTGTTTGACGGGATTCTGCATCGCAATGTTAGCTATTCCTCCCCTTTTTAGGCGCAGAAGATGTAAAGAGGACCGCTGAAGCGTCCCTTGACCTCGTTAACAACATTAAACGCATTCTCAAACCCAGTATAAGAGAAAATAATCCTGTACAATGCGTTCGGCAACCCATACGGTGTTGCGCGTCCCACAAAAGCATCGACAAAGTTGGCTTTTGGATCTGAGACAGCTTTGACATGCCCGCCCAGCACGACGAACCCGGTGATGGAGATGAAAATGAGAGTGAGAACTTTGATGATGCCGATTGCGTTGGAGATGCGGTAGGAGAAGCGCGTATGGAAGATTACGACTTCGTGAAGCAGGGTTAATGGGAGAATTGTGTAGGAAGGGGGAATATCGGGAAGGGGGGGGGAGGGTTTACAGAGTGTTGCCAGGGTGTAGCCTGCCACGGCGACGCCTATGAGTTGCCAGTCGGTTGGGGTGTGCCCGCTTATGCGGAAGAGATAGCGAGCCAGGACTGACTTATCATCAGCACTTGTTCAACTCCTAAATGGCAGAAGGCAACTCACCGATGGTATTCGCACTGCTAAACGACAGCGCCACACTCTGGAATGCGAACGCCGTTGGGATAAGCCACTTCGGCCTTGGATACGCTTGTTCCAGGTACACGACCTCTGATCCAGACCGGTTAGGGAAGTATGCTGCGTACTCGAGGTAGACGCAGAGTGAAGCAAGCGAGAGGAGGAAGCCGAGAAACCAGTAGATCATGCTTAGGCCGACGGAGCCGGTTCCCTTAAGGATGGGACTCGCTTTTTCCGTGTCAGTCAATCCTCTCAGCATATTACTGTCCTGGTAGAAGCAGTGTAGGGAGAAGGGACCTACGTGTCGAGTAAATCCCCGTTCCAATCATCTTGCTCACATTGAGGAAGATAATTGTCGCGGCCCCGACTTCATATCCGAGCGGTGAGTGCCGCTCAACGGGGGCGCCGGATGCTTCTTGGTAGGATGGCGGCGAGTCATTGTTTCCGAGCTCGAGTGTATATTTTAGGCTGCCATCTGTTACCTCCCTTATGGCCGTTGACGGTTCGAGTTTTGGGTTAGAAGTTGGGTTTTCGAAAGAGGGTGAGGGGAATGGATTAGCGAGTGTTTCGGGCATTGTAATAGTAGATGCGGCTCAAGAGTATTTGGAGGCCAGAGTAAGAGCTAATGAGTTGGGATTGTCTGAAAAACCGGAAATCCTTGATAGTAAGCATCTATTTATATCACGATAACCGGGTTATGAGCCCTGTGTGGGTTGGGTGAGACATTAAGGGTGCAGACCGCCTAGGGAAAGTTTATATCTTATACGTCGTCGCACGGATGCATATTGCTGCTTCCGTGCACCTTGACAGGCCAATGAGGTCAGGAAACCTCCTGAATTCTATGTTTTATCTGCTACCTTTCCTACTGTTAGGTATCATGACGTCAAACGAGTCCTCTGTTCAGGCAGTTGTCGACCACAATGGCTGTCAGGCTCACCTAAAGGACCGTCTATAATCACTCCACAGTAATTCTCCCCCAATTGCCATCTAAGCCTCGCCGGCGCTTTGCTCTTACGACATCCTTTGCAACAATCTAAGGTCAACGGGAAGCCTATCGTACCGTAGCATCTGCCGGGACAATGCTCCTACGTGAGTTTCACCGGCAACCCTCCTGCCGATCGGGGAAGGTTGTACAAGCCGACAAGCCGTTGCGAATTACCAGCAGCAGATAACGTCATTAGGAAAAGAGAACGGTTCGTGGTACAGTAAGAACGAAATCGTTTCGAATTGGACATTCTTAGGTGCTTGTCTTATGCAGTGGGCTGTGTTTTGGAGTATTCGGTGTCAGTCTTCACCATCTAAGTCTTTTCCTATACTCTTGGTAAACACTGTGGCTGATAATGTCAGTCTCTCGCATCCAAGCGCTTCCAATGCTCTGTTTTCCTCGTGAGTGCTGTTGCTAACGTGTGGATGTCATCACCCTCAATGCACATGGCCCTATAGCTGTCGAGGAAATGATGTCCAAAACAATTCTTGACGAAGTAGACTCCTGCTCACCTTAAGACGCCTTGTGAGTATCATCCATCGAGAGTTCGATACCCTCTTGCCAGATGCTCCATTGCATTAAGAACCCAAAATCAGACAACATGATGACATGCTCAGTGACTCACAGCTGACCTACCTGCAGCTCTACAACCCCAACTATTCAACCCATCACCTTCACATGGCATCTTGGTCGCCTTCAGGCTTGACCTCCCCCTTACTCGCACTCCTAATATACGGCTCTAACGGGAAGACACTTTTCTCCGGCGTCACCCCCTTATACACCCGATCCCATTTGTCCTGCAACACTTCAGGTGTCTTCCACGCGTACTCAGGGTCTCGCAGCCACAATCGAACAAGATGCCTCCTATTTCACAAGGTCAGCACTCCCTCTCTGTCCAACTCCCAAAACTAATAGCAGGGCACGTACCTCTTCTCCGGCAAATCCCTAAACTCCCCCCTAGCATGGAAGATACTCAAGTTATTGACATACTGAATATCACCCTGCTTAAAGTCAAGCACCACAGCGTACTTCTCGGCAGTGTAATGCAGAGCATCAAGGGCTTCAGCCTGGGCTTCCGTGATGGGAGGGATGTTATACGACCGTGGCAGGCCCCAGTACCCTGTGAATGTCCGCCGCGCATACTGGATGATCAATCGTTCAGGGGTTGTTTCGGTAGCGGGTTGGTGGTGTAAGAGTGGGGCGAGGATGTACGGCTTCCCGGGTACTTTGCCGAAGCTATTTGGCGTTAGTATCGACTCCGAAGTGCTCGATAAGCCTCTACATACGTGTCGGCCGCCCACGGCTCCGATAAAGTGTGTATCAAATCCGGTCTGGTCGCAGCCAGCTCATTATACAATCTCCAGCTACTCGCCAGGAAACTCTTGCCCCCTTCTGCCGCTTCAGACAAACAAAATAACGCGATCAAATCCCCCACATCCGTATGAAACACCTGTCTCTCACTCGTATATGCAGGGGCCCCGATTTTGGACGTATCAACCTCCGAGCTGAGGTCCTTGATATGCGCCAGGATGACGTCTGCTTCCTTGCCGTCGAATTGGTGGTCTTGTCGGCCGAGGACAGGGGCGACGTGTACCGAGAGGCCGACGTAGATAGTGATGTTGTCGAGCCGGGAATATTTGTGCACGGGCAGGCCCCGGAGAACTTTGAAGCCATGGCCGAAGTGAAGTTCGTAGGAAATCGCACGTAGTATGCCGTGAAGCGTAGGGAGAGGGAACGTTTTTTGGGTAAGGTGACCAAGGGGCAGATTGAGCGCTAGGAGGAGTCAGATTTGATATTTAAAAGAGACAGGCTGGATGAGGAGGGGTACATTTAAAATGCTGCAACGCAGCATCAACCTCCCTGAGGTCTTCTTCCGTGAGATAGTAATTCCAGTCATATCGTTCATGAAGGTCATTGCCGTCCCAGGCGAGGTCAGAGTGTAACTGTTCAGGAAAGGCAGGAGGCAGGGTTTTCTGGAGTTTCTCGGTCTCGAGACGGCGTCTTGCTCGAGCAAGGTACTTTCCGTGATCGGGGGTGTAGCTGATGTCTGGCTGGCCCGGAGGGCCGGATGCTGGGGGAGAGGTGGCCTCTGTTGCTGTCATGTTTGATGAAGTTTGATTCTTGAAGTGAGGTGAAGTTCATGAGAGGTGTGGGTTCAGCTGTCGAGCATGATGTAAAGCCAAAACGAAAGTTGAGCAGCAGTCATGTATTTATTTCCCTCCCTGATGGTTGCTGTTAAGATTGAGCTCGAAGCTTGCCGGCCGGGAGCTTACCCTTCAGGTAGCATTGCATGTGGTTCTGCAGCCCGGTGAGCGCGCTGTGAGCAAATCGATGTCGCCATTTCCGCCACTACGATGCGTGCTTGGATGGTGCTCTCTCACGAGTGTTGCACAGACCCCGGCTGCTGCAATCATTGGTCTGTGTGTTCCTGATCGAACGAGTCCCGCATCGTGGAAATGACAAAAAGGTTGTCGTCAATTGTCGGATAGTAAGGAATCAAGCAATTCATGGGAGTTGGCTGTAACTTCATGGTTAGAAGATTGTTACTGTGCTAGACGGACGAATGCTGAGAATTCAGGCACTGGTCAGAGGTCGATGACGTCGAAGCAGGGATATTTTTGAGCGAACTTAATCCCATCACCACTCCAACCAATTCGAACAATGACTTAGACTAGCGAGGTGGAGCTTGAAATTCTGGGCAAAATATTGGAAGGCAAGAGTAGCAACTCAACTTCCAAGGGAACATACGTTTCGGAGTGCTTCTGGTCGTCATTTCTTTCGCCGGGGATATCTGAGCACTCTGACTGAGTCTACAAACCAAGGTCTGGCTTCTATCATGATTAACATCTACTTTCAAATCTATGCCGAACATCCAAGCAGCCGTCACATGTGTATGCATTTTTACTCATCCAAACAACGTAAAATACCCCTTACCCACCTAGTCCCGATTACCGCGTAGATGTTCCCAAACAACTGGCCTCCTCGACCGTTGATTCGGGTGCAGCTTAAAAGCCTACTGCGTCTACTGCCCAATGTTCGCCCTCTTCTGAGCGCCCGGGGGATGGATCAACGCAATCTGGGTATCCACCGCAGCAGGACGTTCGCCCTCAGCCACGCCCTAGGGTTGTCGTACGTACACCATGCGATGTACAGCCGCAACATGGGGTAAACATTATTGAAGGCTGGACCGAGCAGGAAGGCGTCCTCTGAGGTGCCAGTGTATGGTTCGCCGCCACGATAGTGCGATGTAATTTCCCTCCGGTTTGGTGTCGCTGGTGGGTAGCAGTGCGTTATGGCGGAGACATGCACTGGTAGTGCCAAGGGATGGGGGGTTAGAATGAGACTAGGAGACTGTGGTTTGTGGTTAAGCGAGCATTTACCATGCCGACCTGGAAGATGTCCATATCTGCACCGCGCTGGCCGGCAGTCTAGGGGACGGGTACGGTCGTGATGGGGTCGGCACGAACACATTCCCACTCGAGCGAGAATTGTTCCTAAGAGAGCTTATGTTAGTACTCAACGTGAGAGCGTTTGGGCATCACCCAGACTGGACTAACAGGTGTGTAGTTGTTGGCTTTCCCGCATATCCACAACTGCCACTTCTTCCTCCTACATAGGAAAGGGGATCACGTCAGGACATGGATTCATCCGTGAAGATTGGATTGAACAGATTGGAAGCCGTACGCATTACGGTGAACATTACTGCCAATTTCTCCAGCCAAGCCAAAGTCTCTCTCTTCGAAGACGGGAAGATCGCTGTGGTCTTCATGCGGGGGACCGATATTGTAACCCCCGATGAAACACTGCGTTTTTGGGAGCGATCATTTCACCAACTATGTTTGGAGAGTTGACTTACCATTAGTCGGATCAAGATCAAAATGGTTATATTTCTTCTTGCTCGGGTCGGATCTGCCTCTTCGCTGACCTGTTGACCTGAAGTTGAGGTTTGGATGAACAGGAGCGTAATGAGCCACCTTTCACTTGTTCGTGATGTAGCGCCTAATGTTTGGATCACTTTTTCGAGGATATTGCATGGCGATGCAGCTCTTAGCCATTGTCCGAAATTCGAATGTTTTGTGACTCAACTGCACGGTGGTGCTGGACACTATGAACAAAAGAAGCAAAACAGAAGAGATGACATACACAACATCGAAACAGTAGCAAAAGCGCTAAGCTGGGAATATCGGTGTCTAACTCCCAACGTTTGGTCCGAACTTTGTTAAGGCTTTCCGCAAGGGAGGTACTCGAGCAACATGATGCGACTTGGTACTTGTGGCGGCCATCGAATCAGATTTCGGTCTTGATGAAGATGATTGCTGGGGTACGGATCCGGCCAGTTCAGGATTTGAGTGATATGCAAGGCTCCTCTCAGCCACTTATACTCCGTCAACAAAGTAGTCTCTGTCCAGTCTCAACACCTCTTAAAACACCTCTTAAGAGGGATATCTCACTGTCAGCATCAGCTTCTGTTTCCTCATCTCCCGAATGGCCACCTGATGGCCTTGCTGCTCATCCTTAAAGTACTTGGCAACAAACCTCTGCCGGCTCCTGAGAAGTATGTCCCCCGGCCGCACAGGGGCCCTGCGATCCTTACTCGGTCACGCCCAATAGTGCAGCGCTGCAACGCCCTGGGATCCCCATCACAGAGTTTTCTCGAGTCTCAGCTCCCAGCAGTGCACTATCTGGTTCATTCAAGGCCGGAATATTTTCGCTTGGGTTACTTCCTGGGCCGTCACTCCATGATTGCTTGCAGCGATGAGCACAAGCACCGCAGGCTGAAGTAAATTGGTACTACGGGGGGGAGGGAGGGAGGGAGGGATTGACTGTGCAGGTACTCGTGAAAGCTACCCTTCCTACGTCACTCCAGACTGATCGTAGGCTCGGAATTCCAGTTCACAAACATTTCATCGTGCAAAAATTCTAGTCAAGCTGGAAGTTGAGCTGTTGATAAATATTTCGTGATGAACTTTTGTCAAGGCTTTGTAAATAGAGCTGGGTTCTGGTTTGATTTAGATTTTTCATTGTGGGCGTGTTGAAGGTCAGAAAGTTGAGCTGAGAATATATTGATCGATTTTCAAAGGGAGTTCCCTGAAGATGACAGTAGTCAGAGTGTAAGCCCATGTCTTCATCTGTTAACCATCGAATTGACCGCTGAGCACACTGTTGCTGACATATATGTTGAGACAGAGACATTTTCTCCGAAGAAATGGCTATGTGGTTTGTTATCATCTCGATCTGACACACTGATATCGGAAAACGGATTCGGGAATGGAACAAGAGCACCCAGTGTGGCTGTTCTCCTTGTCATATATCATGTGAGTGTGAACTCAAGCATTCGTTTGTAGAGTGATTTTAACTCCCCCAGCCTGGACCTCTCATAGACATGCTTCAGGCTTCTGTAATGTGCTTTACTACTGCCTGGCAGTTGAATGAAACTTGAAAAAGAAGATCCGCCTGTTTACATCGCTGCCAAGCATTGGAAACTTCCCTCATCTGTGCCTTGTACCTTGCATGCACCTCGCTGCTCTCTACCAGTAATATAGGCACACCGCTAATACCTTATTGAAGACCAAAAATTGGTCAAACCGATTTTAAGCAACATTAAATTTTTGAATAGTCCTCTCTTATACGTGATATTCCAGAAGTCATGTACATTGGGTTGAGTCAATAACAAGACTGGTGTGATTTTCGACGTCCTGAAAAGCCACCCAATGAATGAGTGGGCCTCCAAGCTTGGCTTGCCACTTACACCAAGATCTCGGATCTCATTGAACAGTTTAAGTCCTTGTGAAGTGAAATTGCATATGTATCGCCGTCCAAAAATATGAATCCGCCTTGCCCACACCATCAATCAAAATCTTCACATCACCGCAAACACAGCTTTCTCTCCTCCACGCAAAACCCCACGTGAAGCCTTTCCCTCAACCCTCAGACTACCACTCAACAACGACAACGGCAACACCGACTCCAACCTTACCCTCGTGTTAACTCCATGACCAGTCCACGTTTCCCCTCTACACCAGTCGCAACCAGCCAATCGTCACATTCAGCTAGAGTCTTCACCTTCGTGGCCGCTCGCCGAATGGACAGCACCTGCGCTGCCACACTGACTACCTGCCTTAGCGGGGCCGGCTGGGCGGCCGCCGAGTGGGCCACCGGGGCCAATTAAACAGGGCTTGGCAGACACCGCGCCAGTAGCACGATGATCTCATTGGAGGTCTCCCGCTGACGGTGGCGGCTGGTTACCTCTCTGGTGATGGGTATAAGAATGTTGCCCTGCTGATGAGACGGTGAGGTCGTGAGAGGCTGTCACACAGAAGATCACAAGGCACAGTCACACAAAATCAGATTTTCCTTCTCGTAGGCAAAGGTTGAGGAGCAAGGAAAGTTCAAACTCATCATCGTCGTTCATACTCTCTTTACGAAGCAGCGAGTGGCACTCACAAAGTCGCTCTTTCAAAGCAACTTGGCCCAGCTCAACTAAAGCCATCTTACAACTTCGACTCTGAGACCAGATACCAAAATGCCCCGCTACTACGACTCCTACGACTACGACTCCTACGACCACGACTATGACGCTCGCCCCTCGCGGTGCACCCGCTCCTCCCACCGCCAACAGCGTCGCTCCCCTTCCGTCTCCTCAGCTGCCTCCCACTCCGACTATGAACGCGAGTACACTCATCGCAGCCCCCGCTCCCGCGACCACCGTCGCCCCGCCTCTCCATCCCGCAACCACAACTATTATCCCCCGCAGTCCTCCCACCGCAGTCCGAAGAACCCTCGTTCCCGTTCTCTCCCCCCAGCCCAGCGTAAGCCAACTCGTACAGCAACGCTGCCGATCGTGGGCGAGGTGCCCATTGACACGAAGTTAATCCGCCGCGCGACCCTCGCAGCCCTCAAAGCTGGAGGAGCGGCAGCCTTACACCAGCACACCAAGCCCGGCCCGTGGAATCCACTTAAGGGCGCGAAGGTAGCGACCGCGGCACTGGGGGCTGCTGTGGGGGAGGTTGCGGCGGAGAAGGGTCTTTTCGGGAGAAAGGATCGGGAACGAGATTATGAGAATTATGAGAGGGGCAGGGACAGGGGGCATGAACGGAGAAGGGGGTATGATGAGGATGATTATTATGAGAGGGACTACAGGAAGAAGAAGAATGGGAAGAGTGATTTGGCCATGGAAGTTGTTGGTGCGTTGGGCGGGTTGCTGGCGGAGAGGATCGTTAATAAGGCCGTTGGAAAGAAGTGACATGATTGGATAGTTGATGGGATAACTTTGGCATAGGGAAGGGAGCCGGGATAGAAACATGAGCTGGGGGACACAACTTCGTTCTTTGACGGGTTTTGGCTGAGAATGGAACTTGGTTTGACAGGCTGGGGAGTTATGGACAAGGCAGCGATGGCGTTTGGGTTTCGGATGATGATTTTTCTTTTGCTTGAGACCGGGGCGCACGCTGGGATGAAGACCGCTAAAATATCGGGCTATGGATTATGATTTACGAGTTTTGTTTTGAAGACTGCTTCCGGTATTTCGGATCTATGACCATGACAGCAATGAATAGATACCGTTAGGATATTACTGATGCTAGACTGGACTCAACACGACAATGGTAACACGATGAACCATACACCAGGCTTAGACCGGCGTTCCCAAAGTAATGCAAAGATCCCAAAGCAAAAGAGCAATGCAGATGCCATAGCAAGGAACAATAGTAACCAGATGCTGACAAACGCACCATTTCAGGCAGCCTTCACCTCACACTAGACCCCTTTCCTGAACCTACCGATTCGGATCCGCCCCCCTATCCAACAAAACCGCCACAACTTCCTCTTCTCCGCTTTCAACAGCCATATGCAGTGGACTCAGCCCGTCGCTATTTTCCCTGGAGATATCTGCTCCCCGCAGTACCAGCATCTGGACAGCACGGAGCTGCTTTCCCTCAATGGCACAGTGCAGGGGTGTGCGCCCTGTCCCATCGAGCATGTTAACGTCTGCGCCGCGGTCGAGAAGCATGGTGAGGATCTTGAGCTGGCCTTTGAAGGCGGCCATGTGGAGAGGGGAGGTTGGGTTGGGGGGTGGTTGGTTTTGTTGGCGACAGGATTGGGATTGGGATTGGGTAGGCGGTTGTTGTTGTTGTCGTTGTTGTTGTTGTTGTTGGGTGGGTTGAGAGGGTGGTTGTTGTTGTTGCTGATGCTGGGAATGAAGTGGAGGGAGGGATTGTGGGGAGGGAATTCGAGCTGCGGTCTGTTGTTGCTGTTGGTAGGACAGCATGGCTTGAGAGCTTGTCTGGGGCAAGGTTTGAGCAGACATGTTCCGATGCTGGTGATGCTGGAGAGCTTGTTGTGCGTATGCCGCCTGTGATGCTAGACTTGGCGTGGACATCATCTGCTGAGGGGACGTTTGTGGAATCGGCGTCTGTGCGGATGACTGAGACGTTGACACTCCCTGACTGGTACCGGCCTGGCCCTGTCCAGCAAACTTCATCTTCCTCGCTCGCAACCTTAGATACGCCTCATGCTTGGTCTCCTTAGGTAGACCCTCCATCTGTCTCTTCCACCGCCGATACGCCGCGATACTCTCCATATCATCCGGCACAAGATCATGGTTATGGTACTCGCACCTGGGATCAATGAACCACTTATTCCCATCACGCCTCCTCCTGAGCAGGACCAAATGTGCCGGACACCCCAGCTTGTGCGTTGGCCGTCGCCGATCAGTCTTCGCCTGGCTGTAGCACTGGCCAGCCCTATCACACAGCAGATCCACACGCAAAATGGGTGAGTCGCGCAGGTACTTGCCGTCCTTATCCTTCTCACGGACAGAAGACTGCTGGATGAGCATGTATCCCTGCACCACAGCATACTGGATCGCTGCATTTTTCCCCTCTTCAAACGTGTCATACGGGCCCAGACACAGCGTCGGTCTAACCTTCGGCAACTGCAAAGCCGTAATAGGCTGCGAATACGGCAAGCCGTTCGGATCATACAACGTCCCCGGTGCAGGCACCTTCGACAAATCAACCGGCTCCATGACCTCATGCGGCTCAAGATCCGGCGTCTGCCATTGTCCAGGCTGCTGGGCCATCATCTGCCTCTTGGCCTCTAATAACGGGGCGGTCAGCCGCAGGTAGCCCGGCCGACGGAGGTACTCGGCGCTGCCATAGTCGTCAATGCTGTGGTACAGCTTGTGGATCTGCTGGTGGCGATAGATGCGCTCGTAGTTGCGCTTTGCTTGCTCGATTTGCTCAGGGGTGACAGTCTTGTCGATTTCTTGGTACAACTTCATCCGTTTAACATATTCTGGTGGGTTCTTGGTTCGCTTACGCGGCGGTTTTGTTGGGTCCTTGGGCTTGGGCCCGAGACGACTGCGCTCTGTTGTTGTGGCAGCGGCAGCATTGTTCTCAGCGGTTCGCGCTTGCTCCTGCGTAAGTTCTGCCTGTGCTGCCTGGGTCTGCTCGACTTGAAGTTGAGCAGAAGGCGATGGCTCTCTGTCGGGTGAGACTTCGTCTAATGTCTGCTCAGGTTCCTGGGCCGGCGGCAACGAAAGCGGGTTTTGCGGGGGCTGTTCTGTCGTCTTGTTTTTGCGAGGGTGGACGCGGCGACGCCTTGCGCGTTGGACTACTTCCTGTGGTCATCAGCATACATCTGGCAAAAATCTGATATAAGCTTTGATCCGTACAGTGCTCTGCGCTGAGGCGTCGACAGTCAGCTGAAATTGTTGAATGACATAGGCATTCGACATGTCGTCGTCGAGTGCCAGGAGCCGAGCTGGCAGAGACGCATCGTTACGAGGTCAGCGGGGCGCTCGGGAGCTTGGGGAAGCGCCCAAATTCCATTGGACGAAATGGATTGAAAAGTGGTTCAAGCACGATGTTTGCGTTTGCAAAACCCTAGCCTTCACAAACACACATCCTTCAACGGGTACTGGGTAACAGGATTACCAGCAACAAATATGCACTTTATTTTTGGCTTCAAATCAATATGTCAACCTTGTTTGATATTAACCTTTGTCTTAACTTGTACTTTGTCGTGCCACAAATCATTTATACCTCATTTATGCCTCATCGCTTTGGCAACCCTAACCCCAGTGTGAACAAGGACTTAAGGGCTACCCTAACCCTAACACATTGACCGTGACTCAACGAAAGCAACAAAGGGTCCTGGCCTACCAAAAAAATAAATCACTACACTTAACCCAAACAAGACTTTAAAGACTACTTGATTTATTGCTCTTGGCTAAATACAGCGCACTGTTATTTACTGTCGATCGCCTATGCGACTATGCCACTCAATACCGGTAACTTGATGCTCAGTTCCAGCTGAGTCGGATCCACCACTTGGTGATATCAACAACTCTTTGGATTCTGATCAAATCATCAAACCAACTTTTGACCAGTGACCTCAACTCCCCAATAAATGCCTAAAATGTAGATTCTATAATGCTCAGAAATCCCTCACATGATGAATAGGAAAAAAAACATCACCGCTCGCCCATGATATTATTATTGTTACAGCTGCTTCAAGCGCACCTGGCAGGTTTTGGGGCGACGGAAAGTCCTCTCCTCGCCGGCCAGGATCGACTCCCCGGACTCTATGGGAAGAAACTCAAAGCTGAGGATTAGCAGCGTGATCATGATCTTGAGCTCGCGCATGGCAAGCTTTCGGCCTAGACACAGAAAGTCAGCAAAAGCCGAATACAATGGCAAAACCAAACCTACCAAAGCACCCCCGATAACCCCCGCCAAACACCAAGCTGGGCAGGGCGTTCGCATCAAAGACCACTTCACTATCCTTCTCGACCAACCACCTCTCAGGCGCAAAACGCTCAAGATGGCTCCAGCTATCCCTAAGAAGCTCGAAGCCCTGGGTACAGCTTCGACTCAGCTTCGTAATTCCGCATGGGCCCTTGTCCACGGACACGTCCCTCCTCCGTACCGCAGTCTCCATCCCCCCAATAAAGCCCAAACCGACATCTTCAGCCTGCTCGCCATGAGTCTCGAGCTTCTTCGGGGGATAGAAAATGCGTGTGTTCAACATCACGTGGGTGCCCTTGGGAATGGGACAGCCCAGGATGGTCGTGTCGACTGTCGCTTGACGGACGACGGCACCAGTCGGGGGCGCGAAGCGCAGAGTCTCGTACATGACGGCGTCGAGGTAGGGGATTTGGGCCGCGAGAATCTGCGCGGCGGAAGGGAGCTTAAATAACTTGTTGATCGCATCAGTGGAGGGGGTCGAGGGAGCAGAATCCATGCAAAAAGCCAGCTCGAGAGTTCGGCGGAGCTGACGTTGGACTTTCGGGTACAGAGCGATGAGGTTTGTAAACCAGGAGAGTGCAGCGGCGGTCGACTCGTGGCCCTGGACAGTCAGTTAAAACCGAATTGTAAAAATCAATCCTGAAAAGGAACTTACTGCTAACAAAAGAAGTAACAGCTCCTCCAGCATAGCCTGGTCCTTCGTCGGATCACCCATGGGATGACCCTCCTTCTTTGCCGTCAAAATCTGCCTGCGTAACACCAAGTCCATAGCGCACGTATCCAGATACTCGCCCTCGACATCGGAATTGGCAGCCTCAAAGAGCATCACCTCCCTCTGGTACCGCTGGCACGCCTGAGCCATCAACTCCTTGACCTTGCCATACGTGACCTTCTTGAACCGGCGATAAGTCGGCGACAGCTTGAGCAGGGAGAACGTTAGCGCAGGCCAAAAGGACCGGAAACCCATCAAGACGATCTCGTTCATGTAAGTGACTGCCTGCTGAACCACGGCAGCATTCTCCATTCGTTTCTTCTCGGTCGCAGTCATATTCTCTGTGTGATACTTCTCGCCGTCGAACATTTCAGGTTTGATACCTTGCTTCTTGGCCAACACCATGACCAGATCGTGCAGCTCCCTCTTAAGGACACCCAACGGCTGACCGAAAACTGCCACCCAAATCGCGTCCAGAGCCGCATTTGAGAAGTCCTTAGCCACATCGAACGCGTTTCCGTCGCTCGCAACTGCCTTGAGCCGCCAGAGATCCACGAGCTCCATTGAAGCGTACCACATATTCGGCGCGACCACTCGGTCGAGAAACTTGGTGTTCATGGTACCTGCCCAGAGGCGTTTCTGCGCCTTCAGCTTGGGCGTCGTAGCCTGCGCGATCGTTGAGTGAGGGAAGAGGGGAAGCCAAAATTGCGAGGTGACAATTGACCGGTCAAACTCATGGTGCCGATGACAAAGGATGTGCTCTGCCTCGCGGGGGTCGTCGACAATGACAATACGACGGGATTGAAAAACCGGGAAGATGAGCTGAGCAATTGGAGAACCGAGACGCTTTGCGACAGCGAACATGCCCTCTGTGGTTTCCTTGGTCATGCGACTGTGAGACTTAATCTGAGGCAGGTCGCCGAGGATACGATCGAGAGAGGACTCGATATAGGGGATACCGGGGAGTGGCTTAGGGTACATGAGACGGCAAAAGAGGTAGCGGAGGACCCAGTAGGCCGTGACGGTGCCTACCAGGATGGTACCCCAAAACATTCTGGCCGTTTTTTTTTTTTTGGGGGGGGGGGGGGAGGTGTCAAAAAGGAATGAATGACACCCAAGGGGGAAAAGAAGAAGGAAAAAAGAAGAGAGGGAAAAGGAAGAAAGAGAAAAGCAAAAGAAAAGAGAACAGGATCCCCTAAGAACGAGGCTTTAAGGTGAGGGGAACAGTTCCTGTGCTGTGAGAAACGCGATCGGTAGCCCCGGTGTGAGCGTTAACCACCTACTCCCCAGCAAGTCAATTGAAACAAAACCTGTTGAATATGGTACTTGTACTTTGTACTTTGTTGTTTTTCAATGTCTTGCAGAAACTGCTGATGGCAAGACCGAGCCGGCGTGTGTTACGCACTTTGTGTAGCGCGCGTCTAGGCTGGTTCTTGGGAACCAACACACACGCGTTAGGAAAGGTGGAAGAAGCGCATTTTCCGCAGCTGAATGGGAAATAAATAAGTAAAAGCAAAGAGGTGAAGGTTGCGTTGACTGCCTGGCAGAAACTTGTCAAGGCGACTGACATTTATCAAGAAGGCAACAACCCCAAGGCAGAGTACTTTGTTATTGAGAGCCATTCAGCCTCGCCTTCTTTGTTATTGTTCTTCGACTATCCCTTTACATCTCACACACATAACACACTAGAATCCCAAAACCTGATAGCATTCATGCCAGCCATCATGAAATGTTGGCTTTTTGATAGTTCAGACGACGAGGAAATGTTGATTTGCTGGTTGATAAAGGTATTTGTGCCCTTTGTTATTATTTCCCTGTTTTCTCAGGCATTGTTGGCAGTGTTGCCATCTAATCAACTATGTGTGCCACAAGTTCGGATATTCCTGCAGCAAGACTGAATGAATGATTTTTCTCCGATGACACCCAACTACTCCGGTCGGTCGCTCGCACGGCTGCTTTGCTTGTTTATCTGCGGTGTTAGCTGCAGCCTGCCGATAATCGGGTTCGTCGAGTCGCTTTCGTTGGCCTATCCCTGAGAAAGCTCGGATTCTGGAAGCATGGCACGACATAGACAAGCATTGGCTTGTCTTGGGTGTTCCTTATGGAACCTGAACGATGATGTGGTCGTTGTGTACGTGTGAGCGGGTGTTGCCAGGATGTTTCTGTTTCGCTGTTTCGGGCACAAGGGCTGGACTACCTGAGGTGGCAATTTGTATTGATGGTCGTTTTAATGTCAAATGGGTTTGCAGTGAGCTGGCCCTGCAAACAATGAGTTTTCTTCGCTAACATTCCAGTTAATACAGAGATCAAGCAGTCATTGATCTTCTTCGTGAGCTGTCAACAACTCTGACAAACTTCATCAAGACGCTCATTGACCCTTCCCAGCCCCTCAGCTTGGTCTCGCTCCATCCCTCTCACGAACTGCACGTCACCCTGTCCTGTGCTCTGCAAGCCTATCGATCCTCATTGGCTCGGCCACGGAGTTACCGTTGTGCCGTCATATCTGCTGCACCGGGGCCTTTGACGACGCTGGACCAGATCTGTCTTGCAGGCTGCGGTCAGGGTTCAGGTCACGAGGAAGTGAGTCCAGGTGCACGGAGTAAGCGAGATAGTGGCGCACAGGCTTTTCCTTTCGCACGCTGCTGGTGCTGTGGCCAGTACACAAGCACGTGCGACGTGCAGCCAGGACTTTCCGGGTTGTACATGGATGATGGGGTGTGTGCGTTGTTACACAACTGCTGGGCATGGCTGGGTTCAAGAGAGCCTACCGTGGCACTTTGCTCTAGGGAAAGAAAGTGGGGAGCTCAGGAGATTGAAACAACTGTAAGGAAGCTGTTGAAGGGTTTGTTGATGTGTGTCAGCAGCCTGGAAGGGGTTCCTGACGACGGAGTGTGCTTGGAGGATATGGAGGATATGAGTCTGGGGGGACAATCTGCAAACGGTTTTCTCAATCCATATGGACCGGCACGTTTTAAGGCTGATAAACAAATGCAGTATTGTTGAGAGCCCCTGACACACTGCCACGAGTACCCAAAAGTTGGTATATCATCCATTACCGCAGGCTTTGGTGTTGCGGACCAGTTCCCGATGTCAGTAAGGCATCCAGCAGGCAATCGAATCGACGAGACGATCTTCCGAAATTTCATCAACTTTCGGCCGTCTTGTGGACGTCATTGATGTATGCCAAGAGCAGGACTCGGCCGTTCGGAGGTAAACTCCGACAAGAGACCTCAAGCCGCTTTCCGTTTGTCTTCCTCTCAACACCTTGAGGCAACAGAGTGATGCAGAACGTTCGAAGAGGAATCCCATGAAGGTCATGATGCTTGTGCTGTTTTTGGTGCGATGATCTTTTTTTTTATATGGACAACAAAATCCATTCTCTTGATCTTTCTATCACTGCCTAAAAAGGATCAGGGGCGCACTCTCATGATAAACACTCGCACATTCCCATTGGAGCCGGATCGTTTTGATAGCTGAAACCTGGCAATGAGCTGGAAATTAGACTTTCTGAGCTTTCCATGTTGACTCGACACTGTATTTGATGACTGTTGTCAACGAGTTCATGAAAGGGCATCATTGCCAGATTCAACCTTGTCTGCTAAGTTTAGGCTGTCTTTCCTGGAACAGGCATTAGATAACATCTAAGACTTATCGCGCTACCCACCTGATATAAAACTTACGACAGTGGGGTTGAGGCCATGTCATGAAGCATCTCAACATGAAGGCTATCACCCCACTTATCCTCATCTCTCTGGCCCAGGTGCCATCAATCTTCGCTCAACTCACCGTCCAAACAACCACCGGCATCTATACTGGCCTTATCGACCCCGTGTTCCCAAATGTCCGGCAATTTCGAGCCATCCGCTATGCTGAACCGCCACTAGGCCAACTAAGATGGCTCCCTCCGGTTCCAGTGCCCCCCTCAACACAACAAATCTTCTCATACACCTTCCCGCCATCCTGCACACAATATCTCAGCAGCACGCCCGTCGTCTTTACCGCCCTCTTGACAAACTTCTCTATCCCTCTCGACGGGCAGCCTGTCTTGCCAGGTGAAGTGGCACGTACGTCCTCAGAAGACTGCCTTTTTCTCTCCCTCTTTGCTCCTCTCACAGCAACCTCATATTCCAACCTCCCCGTCATCCTCTTCTTCCCCGGCGGCGCGTTCACTATCGGCGGCATCGATGTGTCATTCCAGAACCCAGCCCCTTGGGTAGAGAGGTCGCAGTCACACATTGTCGTCGTGGCCAACTACCGTCTCGACATAGCTGGCTTCCCCGGGGCAGCTGGCTTATCGGAACAAAATCTCGGCCTGCTTGACCAGAGGGCGGCACTCGAATGGGTCAGAGACAACATCGCCCCCTTCGGCGGAGACCCAACGCGCATTACATTATGGGGTCACTCAGCAGGCGGCATAGGCGCCGATATGCTTGCGCACGCGTTCCCTTCGAACCCAATCGCCCACGCTCTGTTCTTACAGTCTGGCACAGCGATGTTTAACCTCCTTCGTCTCGGTGGACAGAGCGAAGTAGGAGCAGGTTTTTCTTTCGTTGCGCGTAACCTTGGCTGCGACTTCCCAAATGACCCGGTTGCGGAGCTACAATGCATGCGACAAATTCCTATGAACAAGATTATGAACTTCGCTGGACAATATCGTGAGAATGGTACCACACCATTGCTGCCATTCTTCTTTCCCATCCCGGATGGGAGGCTGGTGTTTGAGAATTACACCCAGAGTGCAATACAGGGGAGACTGGCGAGTATTCCCGTGCTGGTGAGCGCAACGTCGAATGAGGCTGCTTCTCTTACCTTTGTGCCGGCTGATCTGGAGGAGGGGCCGAACCAGACGGATGTCGATACCTTAACTGTGTTGAACTGGGTGTGCATGGCCAGTAATACGACTCAAGAGAGGCTATTGGCGGGAGTAACAACGTACCGGTACCAATATGCCGGGAACTTCTCGAGTGTGACTCCTTATCCATGGTTGGGTGCGTACCATGCAAGTGATATCCCAATGATTATGGGGACTTTCGAGACAATAGGGGACACGGCCGAGGTGACAGAGTTTCAGAGACAGGTGGCATATGCGATGCAGGACTATTTACTCATTTTTATGAACGATCCGGAGAATGGCTTAAGGAGGTTCGGATGGTTCCCTTATGGGGACCAGCGGAGTTCGACTGGAGGAAGGGACTTGGTTCGGTTTGGGAGCCATGGGATCATTGCCCAGGTTGTGGATGCCGAGACGGTGGATGGCGCTTGTACGATGGGGAGGGTGTACGATTCAAGTCCGTGATGGGGGTTTAATGGTGAGGATTGAAGGTGCTAAACGTGAGGTTTGGTGTTAATCAGTTGGCAGTAAAACTATTCATGGATCAGGGGATAAGTGGAATCGATTTGTTTACTTTGTCTCCAGGGCAACATAACTCCTTGCCTAAAACTCAGCTTATTAGATCGCTTCAAAGGAAACCTTAGAGGCATGAAATCGGCACTGTGCTTTCCCGGGAACGATCTGTGCTTGGACTTTGGGTAGGCTGCTTGTTTCTCAAGCCACATCCGACCGCACAGCACAGGCTCCTAACCCTCGACAACACAACCCCTCTCCCGGTTTTCTCGGGAGCACTCTAGTTATTCGTGTGCCGCCGACATCGATGCTGAACAGTCCGTTTATATTTCACTTAGTCTCTTCCACCGAAGGATTGAGAGTTTCAAAACATACCTCACATCTATCCCGAGTGAGTCCAATGCTACTCAGAGCACGGCTGCCGGTACTCTGGACTTTCAGGAAACATGTCATCACCCACAACGACAACTCCCACGGTAACTTTGAGCACAGACTTGTAGGTTCATCTTTGTCGATGATGAACCCCAGGATATTGCTTGACAACAACAACACATGCTACCTCGGTACATATCCATCCATGACCTCACGTTCCCCTAGCAGACAAGTTTGCCTTGTTCAACTTTCATCATACGCTGACTTGGACAACCTTTGCCGGTGCTATCCGCTCTTCACATGGTCTTGGAAGAAAGCCTTTGGCTCTCCACATTTTCAGCTCAGCTGCTGTTACTGTCCATGACGGCCAGGATGCACCATTTAAAGATGTCAATGCTTCGGCGATACTCTCCGGAGGGGAAAGAGAAAGACCGAGAGCTAGCGGTATAAGCCTGCTCGTTTGGCTAGCTGTCTCTCCACGAAACAGTTTCCTCTCACACTCCACCCCCTCCACCCCCAGCTGAGTTGGAAGCCCTCGCACCATCGAGCCAGGCTTCGCCATCACGATGATTGGCCTCAAACTCTCAGCAGGCCTCGTTCTACTGTCCCTCGTTGGACACTCCCTCTCCGTGCCCGTCGTATCGACACCGACAACAACCTTCACCTCTGCTGCCGCCTTCACTCCTCCCGTCCGCCCTCACACCAATGTAACCTCCCACGGCCCTTTCA
The DNA here is from genome assembly GCF_000221225.1 of Thermochaetoides thermophila DSM 1495. Classification (NCBI taxonomy): domain Eukaryota; kingdom Fungi; phylum Ascomycota; class Sordariomycetes; order Sordariales; family Chaetomiaceae; genus Thermochaetoides; species Thermochaetoides thermophila. The sequence continues at coordinate 1,990,671 of NW_006383034.1, forward strand.
CCGGCCCGTCCCCCACAACCACCGGAGCCCTCAGCACATCTGTCCTCAGCCCCTCAATCCCCGCTCTGCCTCCTCCCCCCGGTGCATTCGATTACCCAAGTGATGGAGAGTTACATGCCCCCTTGCCAGCTCCATACACTCCCTCTGGCGGAATCGGCACGAATGGCTCAGAACCAGTTTATCGCATGCTCACAGACTTCGACTATGAATCCATTGCTCTGGCCCTCTACCAAGAATGGATCGAGCTAGACCTCTTCCATTGGGGCCTGGCTACCTTCTCCGTTGAGGACTTTGAGGCAGCTGGGCTAACAGCGGAAGACCGCTTCCTCATCCAGTTCATGGCCGAACAGGAAGTCGGACACGCCACACTGCTCAGCAACATGCTCGGCCCACAGGCTCCCAAACAATGCACCTACAACTACCCCGTCAGCAACGTCCGCGAGTATGTCGACTTCTGCCAGAAACTCACCCGCTGGGGCGAGGCCGGCGTGTATGGCTTCCTGCCGCATCTCAACTCTGGGCCCGTGGCGCAGATGCTGCTGCAAAGTATCACAACCGAAGCAAGGCAACAAATGATCTTCCGCCAGTTCGAAGGGCTGTTTCCCACACCAGAATGGTTCCTCGTCGGGGTGCCCCAGTCATGGGCATGGTCTCTCCTAGCGCCATATATTTCCTCTTGCCCAGAGAACCAGACGCGTTTGGTGTGGCAGAACTTCCCAGCCCTTTATATTCTTAACCAGCCGAATCCAGCCCGTAAGAACGGCGCCGACGCGTTCAGGGAGATCACAGGCGGTTGGGCAAACACCCTCAACACGTCCGATATCTCAGCAGAGGACGATTGCCTAAGCACAAACGAAGTCGGCATCAACTGCTCTCCGGGGATAACCCGCAACCGCTCATCCCCCCTTAGTTACCCCGGTCGCCAGGTCTTTTTGGAATGGGACGACCCGGGCAAGCCAGTTGGCCCGAACAATAGCTACATCACGGACACGCAGGCGGGCGCGCCCGTGTGGGCCGCGTGGGTCAGCCAGCTGAATGTCACGTACACGCCGCTTCATGACATCCAGGGGAACTCGGCGTGGACGATCCAGCCGAATATGAGTACGTTTCAGGGAGATCCGGCGGTGAATGGGACGATATTTTTGTTGGTGACTGATACGGATCTGCCGATCACGCCGTATAATTTGACCATGTTGAATCCGCATGTTCGGGCGGTTGCTATGTATCAAGCTGGGTGAGAGGCAGGTGAGACTGTCTTATCGAGGGGCAAGGAATGGGAGAATGGAGGAAGTTGAGAGAGCGTAGTGTGTACATGTATGTAGGGTGATGTTGAGTGTACCTACGTAGTGCGAATGGAGTCGTGAGTTCTTGAAGTTGTTTTTTTTTTTAAAAAAATTAGGATGGGGGGGGGAGGGTATTTCATCGTTCTGTGAAGCTGAGAGCTGTGGGTGAGGTTGAAGGGGTTGAAGGAGGTACCGACAATGTAAGTGGCGTTACAGAGTCAGAGGCTTTCGATGGAATGCTGTGTCGGCATCTGCAAATTCTCATTCTTTCATGAACTTCTTGGAGTCCCCAACATGTCTACCGCCTTCCTAAAACATCGGGGTAGCCTACCCTTAACCTTGGAGATGATGAGAACCTTGTACGAAAAGATGACATCATCGAACCTAACCATTTCACTCCTCCCTCTGGCCATACCAATCCCATACTCAGTGTCGTGTTGGTGGCTCAGCATCACCAGTTGAAAGCATGGCACCAGCCGGGAAGAGAGTAGTCCTCCAATGCGTGCGTCTAACCACTCGTAACTCTGGCCGTGGACAACTGAAGAGGACCAGGCTTCCTCCTCCCAGGGTATGTCTGTCTATCCTATGTACCTGTCCGGACAAACACTCATCGTGGTCCATGTTCTCAGCCCTTCCAATACGCCTTCCAAATCTGGACCTACGTCCCCAGCCTCAAGTCCATCTCCCACCGCCAAGTCCGCAAACAACCCATCAGCTCTCTCACCAACGACACAACCACAAGTCAGCCCAGCTCCGACACCAGCCCAAACCAGAAGCCTGAAGTTCGAAGTAGTGCCCGCCCGAAAACGCAACTTGAGCAAGATGAGGAGCTGCGGGAGAAAATGGAAGGGATTTCTGGGGAAGGGGGCGCTGCAGGCGTCGAATATGAGGACGGCAAGCCCGTGGCAATGAAGAGGAGCGTGAGGGAGAACATGTTTCGGTATATATAAAGCTGCGGAAGATGAATTGTGTATGTGTGAGGTGACCTGGCGCATGTTAAGCTTAAATTTAACTCATCCCCCTTCCAGGCTACTGGGGTGAGGGTCAGCGAGAAACCTCAGGCCGACAAACAAAAGAGAATCAAACAAGAAGCAGGAGAGTCTGGTATCAAGAAAACTACCAATGGCATGACATAGTCAAGCCGAATAAGGCAGTTCTTAAGAGCTTTGCTCACCCCTCGCCAAAAAATCCGAAACCAAAACAGACGCGCACGGAGCACCAAAAACCGTAGCCGTTGCAACCAACGGTTCCCGTGCGGGGCACCCGAGCCCCTAATTGATATATTGCCGTATCCTGAATCTGGGGTAACATTGGTTTCAAGGCCCGTGAACGGGAAAGCCAAGCCGGGCGTGTAGCTCCGTACCGGGCAGCTGTTGCTAGGGAGGGGAGTCAGGTAGATAGGGGGTCGAGAAATTCCGTCAATGGTATGGGAGCGGAGGTAAATTATCCGGTTGGGGTAACTCTGTGTGAGAGGAAAGTAGAAAGGGTTAGGTAGATCTCGCTCCAGGATGTGGTTGAGCATATGCCGATGTTAAAACAGGTCGTAGGTTGATATAAGCTTTTCTTACCCTTTCACGAGCTGGAACCCGTCTTCACTTCTCACACTACACTACGCACCAAGCTTAATTTGTCAAGTGTATACTTAACCAAAACATCGATTGGGGATCACGAAAATGAAGAAAGTCACCACCTTCCTTTTCGCCGCCCTCCTCCCCGCCACAGCCCTCTCCCAATCCTGCGGCTCCGGCAACCCCGACATCCGCGTCACCTCCTCTGGCAACAACTTCGTCGCGACCCGCTCCAACGGTGCCCAAGTCTACTCCGGCTCCGACTACCGGCAAGCAATCCAGTCCGCTTTAGACTCCATCTCATATGGTCAGCGTGTGGTCGTCACCGCGTCCGGCTCAATCGGCGCAAGCACAATTACAATCTCCTCCGGCAAGACGCTCGAGGTCTGCGGGACCATCAACGTGGGGTACCGTGCCGGGAGGGGCGCGATCGAGAGCACCAATACCAATGATGTGTCGATTCCGTATCTGACTATGACGGGAAACCCGTACTTCGGTCTTCGCTTCAGCGGCACACGGAATCTCAAGCTAGGCAAAATCACCATGAACCTTAGCGGGGGGCTAGGAATCCGGTTTGACCGTGACGCAGCGCAAAACTATAACGTCCTCATGGACGAGATCAGAGTCACTGGTGCAGGTAGCCACGCCGTGGAGACGTGGAATATCGACGGGCTGCAGGTTGGCAGCGTCATCGCTCGCAACGTGGGGGAGTGCGGCTTGCTGCTGCAGAAGACGACAAATGCGAGGGTTGGTCTGGTGGATGGTGAGAATGTCGCGACTGGAAATGGGTATGCCACGTTTAGAATGGCGAATGAGAATGGTAAACTGTCGAATGGGCAATACACGACCAACGTCTATGTCGATCGCGTTGTTTCCCGCGGCGGTGGCCGGGGTATTTTCTGCGTGTCGCAGAGCGGTGGTGCTGAAATTAACAACGTGGATCTGGCGAATAACGGGAATAATGCCATCTTGATTGAGAACTGCTATAATGTTAAGATCAAGAGCGGGACGGTTAATGGCGGTGGTGAGGTGCGGCTGGCGGCGAGGTCGGAGTTTGCGAATAATAGGGATATCTCGCTCACACTGACGGTGAATAACAACTCGGTGCGGGAGCAGCCTTGCGGGACGAATATTCAGTGGAATATCTCGGGGAATGCGAAGAAGACCATTTGTTAAGAGGAGGGGGAAGAGATCTAAAAGGGTGTTTGTGGGTATATAGCCGTTTAGTTCTTGTACATATTTCGCTGTGATCGAATAGAGTCAGCACAGTGTCCATGATGTATTTCTGGGATTTTCTATGGACCCCGCCGTCCGATGAAGGTTGACTTATTGCATGGCAAAAGATAAAATAAACTAAAATAAGAAGATGAGAACCAAATGGATGCCTGATCCCGCCTGGGTGCTCTTTCCAGACGAGTAGCTGTTTCCAAGGTTTAGACCGGTGTCGAGGGAGATGTTGTCTACCTGTCTGTTTTGGCATGGCAGGATGGCAGGGGCTACTGAGAGCTGGAAGATTGCTGGACATTAACTTTGGAACCTTGATGCGCCGATGAAGTCCAGTTCATCCTCGTCATCTCCCTCAGCTTTCCAATGAGTCCCTCGTTAACCTCAACACCATCATCCAACCTACTGGCAACCTTCTCAAACTTAGCCCCGCATCTTCATCACCAAAATGTGCCTACGCACTATCTTCTCTCTCCTCCCCCCCCTCCTCCTAATCTTGCCCCTCCTCAACCTCCCCCTCACAGCACACGCCAAAAAACTCAAAACCGGCCCCGAAATCTTCGGCACCCACAACCCCATCTCCGAGTCCGACATGCATCAAGCCATCTTCTGTCTCCACGCCAACGTCTGCTCTAAAGGCCCCATGCCCTCACACTCCAAGGCGCGCTGCACCATCAACGATTCTGTCGCGTACATGTGCAACTACCGCGGCACGTACGACTTCAAAGGCACGAAGCGCGACTGCGACATCCGGGAGTTATACGAAGCGTGGGCGTGGATACGGGTGACTCAGAATAGTAGTACCGGGTGGTACTACGATGGAGAGTGGACGGCAGGATTTGATCGGAGGTGTAAGAATGGAGAGTGTGATAATGGGTGGAAGAAGGGGAGTGAAGGGGAACAGTGTACGAATATTGGGGGTGGAAAAAAGGTGTGGTTGATTGATTATGAGGGGGAAGAGTATCCTGGTTATCATGATAGGTATGAGGAGAGGCTGCCGGAGGTGGGGGATACGACGTCGCCCTTGAAGTATATGCCTTGGACGCAGGGGAAGAGGCCGAGGTAGGGGATTGGGGGATTGAGGGTTCGAAAGTCTTTGTATGAGGTCTGCTGGCTGAGGAGGGCGTGTTGGTTGGGTTTGAGGAGTTGCGGTGAGGACGACAGGCGCTTGGAGTATCGCATGTCGGGTTGGAGTATGCTCAGCTGGTATGAATACTAATAGACTCAGCGTTTAGTTGTTTGGGGCGTTGTTTCAGCGATGGTCGGTGTACTTCTGAGGGCATATCTTTGTACCAATGCCTTTTGACAGGTCGGAAGGGGGAGATCGCGATTGAGCTTGGTAGCTGGATGTCGCCATCTCTGTATTATTCTCCGAACGGAAATCCAAAACGACCGCCACCCTCAAAACTCCCCTAAAAGTCATCGTAGTCGTTGATAACTGATGCAACATTAATTACTGGCCCTCAAAATCCTCTCACCCCATCTCCCAAGGATGCAGCAGCACAAAACCCAACACAAAGCCCCAGCGCCACCTCTGCTCAGCCCCCAATATGAACAGGGGTCCTGAGCGGATGACGTCAGTTCCTGTGGCTGGGAGGTCTTGAACCGCAACAATTGGCTCCTCAGGGTCCAATCAAGTCGATCCCTCTCGAGAGTCCCCGCACCTTCAGCTCCTCGACCGACCGCCAGCTCAGCCGCTTCCTTCGCGCTGAGCTGTTGTTGGTTTGAACTCGGAAAGCTTATTTTGACCTGATCTCCTCCCGCTTGTTGGGCCGTCAAGGATTGTTCTTGTAGACATCAGGGCTTTGGGAGCTGTGTTTGCCAGAATTGCTCACTGAGTTCATAGTTAGCAAGATGGCGCCGTCAACACGCTCCTCCCTCTCCAGCAGCGACGAGTCTGCTTCTTTCACCTCCGCGGGTCCTGCGCCCCTGACTTTCCCCCAGCCGACATACTTCAAGAGGCCGACGACGGTGCAGCCTATGCAGCAGGAGCCTATGACTATGGCGCCACGTACGTACTCACACTAGCGTCAGCCTTGTGATGTTAAAACGCTGACGAGTGTCGCAGAACGAGCTCCAGCTTCGACTCAACAACAGTCAGAAGAACAGGACCTCTCCCTCCGTGGCGGGCAATCTGATAGGGGACCGTGCCCGGGCAGGTTCTGCTTCTGTATCCCGTGTCCGATTCCATGCAATTGCTGCATTATTCCCATTCCTCTTTAAGGGTAACCTGAGTTAACAGAGGGAGATCGAAGCAGGAAGTTTCTGAAGGCAAGGGTCATGGCTGAGGATCGGATTCGGCATGGCTGGTTATGATGGTTGATATGATACCTGGGATTTGGAATGGGCGTTGATTTTTTCTTTTATCTATTATACTCGTATTGGTTAACGGCAGTTGATGTCGAATCGACTTTTCTTGACCGACTGGATCACGAAGAACAGGGGGCGTTTAACTAAGATGAACTCTCCATGGCCCTCAAATTTGACTCCTCGTAGATATGAGTCAGACACCGACGACGACATATCTTCTCTGATAAGCACTGATATCCGTTCGCAAATCCATAAACAGAACGAGGTTCTTAGCTCCTTTTTGCTGTATCAAAGCACTTCATGAAACGTATGTCGAGTGATTGCGGATCGAAACATTCCGATGCTTCATTAGTGGTTGTCACTGGTTATCTGAGTCTTGGCAGAGATCCTGATATTAGCGAGCCCTGAACAAATGGGCATTGTAGAGGCGAAGTAGCAACAGAGACGAGTAGTTTACTAACCTGAAAAAATGACATGGCTTCAATTCTTTACAATTAATTCTTGAGTGTCGAAGAGAACTTGTTGGCTTCGTCTCTTCTCCCTTGTGTTTCCCCTCTTTTATCTCTCGTCCAGGGTTAGGGTCACTGTGGGGTCCAACTCCGTCGGTGCCCCACCACAACATCGCCGTGACTCACCCGAACTCGGAGGGGTACATCACCGCAGAGCGAGAACTTCAGAGACAGCAAGCTTAAGCTTAACGGTCCGCAGCACGCGCCTGTCTTATCGGGACCCTGACCCAACAGCCATTACTTAAGAGTCTTAAACGCGACGGCTAGGCCGGGCAGTGGTCAGTCCCCGATTCTCTGAAGATAAAATGGCCACCGATCAGATCGATGCCAGGCCAACAGCCGCCGAGGCTCACAAGCTCTTTGAGCAGACGCTGAAGGCTAGCGCGAGCACTGAGAAAGCCCCGCGGCCGACCCTGCTGCCTGTGTGCGTCACGGTGCCGTCAGATCTTCTGACGCCGTCGGCGATTTATCTTAAGCTGTCTAATGGGTAATTGATCCCTTTATTCATGAGATGAGGGTGAAGGTTTTTTTTTGGCCAATTGATGATGAATAAAGGCTAATAAATGAGTTGGAATGAAATACTGACGGCTCCTTACAGCGCTACGGCCGAGTACTCATTCCTCCTAGAGAGTGCTACAGGCAGCACAGAAACGGTTGGACGTTATAGCTTTATTGGAGCCAGTATGCCTTCATCTCATCCCAATCTCTCACCAATTGCTCATATCTAACCCGCTTCTAGACCCCCGTAAAGTTTTAGCCACGGGCCCCAGCTACCAAGATGTCGGCGACCCTCTACGTGCCCTCGAGGCCGAGCTCGCCCAAGACAGCGTGCTCGCCATCCCCTCCCTCAAGCTCCCCTCCTTGACTGGAGGTGCCGTCGGCTATCTCTCGTACGACTGCATCATGTACTTCGAGCCGAAGACCGCCCGGCCTCTGAAGGACAACCTGCACATCCCCGAGGCCCTGTTCATGCTGTTCGATACGCTGGTTATCTTCGATCACTTCAACCAGACCCTTACCATTGTCACGCACATGCGTCTTCCCTCCTCCCTCGACGGCTTCCAGGGCGCATATGACGCTGCGATCGCTACTTTAAAGGAGACCCTCGACCGCATCCAAACCCCTGAGACCCCCCTCCCCCCAAAATCCGACTGCCACCCTTCCTCCAGCGAAGTCAAATACGAATCCAACGTCGGTCGTCACGGATACGAAGGATTCGTGACCGTACTAAAAGAGCACATCATTAAAGGCGACATCATCCAAGCGGTCCCTTCGCAACGCTTCTCACGCCCCACTACGCTCCACCCCTTCAACATCTACCGCACTCTGCGCACGCTCAACCCCTCACCCTACCTCTTCTTCCTTTCCTGTAAGGAATTTCACATCGTAGGTGCCTCGCCCGAGTGTCTGATGAAGACGGACGGGTATGCAACCCTGCCTGTGGATGCGAGGTTTGCGTATTCTACAGAGGAGCAGGCCCGGCTAAGGCCACGCATTGTCAACCATGCCATTGCTGGGACGATTAGAAGAGGAGCCAACCCGGCCGAAGACGATGCCCTCGCCGCGCAGCTGCAGGCCAGCACCAAGGACCGCGCCGAGCACGTCATGCTTGTTGATCTCGCTCGCAATGATGTGAATCGCGTCTGCCACCCTAGCACGGTCAAGGTCGACCGACTAATGCGGATTGATCGGTTTTCGCACGTGCAGCACCTCACGTCAGAGGTATCCGGCCTTCTCAGGCCGGAGTGCACACGCTGGGACGCGATGCGGAGTATCTTCCCGGCCGGAACCGTCTCTGGCGCGCCGAAGATCCGCGCGATGGAGTTAATCTACGACCTTGAACAGGAAAAAAGGGGAATTTATGCCGGTGCGGTGGGATGGTTTGCGTATGATGTTGTTAGGGTCAATGAAAAGGGGGTAACGGAGCTGGACGACGGGCAAATGGATACTTGTATTGCGATTCGGACGATGCTGATTAAGGATCGCGTGGCGTATTTGCAGGCAGGGGGCGGGATTGTGTTTGATAGCGAGAAGACAGAGGAGTGGATGGAGACGATGAATAAGTTGGCTGCGAACCTGAGATGTATCGAGTTGGCGGAGAAGTATTATGGGGGGAAGGTGGAGGGCGGGAAGTCAGTACAGGAAATTATTGAAGAGGAGAGAAGGAAGGGGGAGGAGTATTATAAAGCGCAGACTATGGGGGCGGGGAATTAGGGGCCTCAAGGTAGATTGATAGAGGGGAGAGAGGTTAGAGATACTCAAGGTTCGCTTTAAGTTGTATCTTGTTCATTTTGGAAATAAGTATAGTGTTGCAAAGATATTTTGACTTTGAGTGAGTTCAACGCCAGTTTCCCCCTTAAGTCTGACCACGAAACGCTGTTTTCGCCTGCATCACCAGACAAGACTTTTACTTGATCTTTTTAAACTCTATACTGGCCGATGTTCAGTCACATACGACCATACCCAGTGGAAAACTCGGGATCCCGTCCGCTCCCCCATAGATAAGCCACTGAGGGCCGGGTTAGTACTCAGGTCGGTGACGACTGGGGAATCCCCGGTGTTGTATGTTTGACTTCCAGTTTATTTTTGCTCGTTTCCTCTAGCAGAATACCGACATTGAAGGGGAAATTATTCTGCCACTGTAGCAGCCCGCTCCGTGAAGCATGCAGAATAGTTAGGAAATAAGTATTAATTGGTTTTTCAGAGTCGGTTTTTCTCTTCCAACAGCCAACGTGCAGCGTGGAATGGAGGACTACAGGGTAACTCAAAGTTCCCTGTTGTGCACTTGAGTATCAGCAAAGCATCGGAGTCACCTCTGTTATTTCAAGTCACTGCATCTTGAGGACGTTCGGGAAGTTTTGCTCGAATTGTGTCCGTTTGGTGATTTCGTGACATGCTCAGAGCCGCCTGATAGGTTACTAATTATGCCTCTGCTAACGGAACAAGTTCTCGGTAGTATAGTGGTTAGTATGCAGGCTTGTCACGCCTGAGACCCGGGTTCAATTCCCGGGCCGGGAAGCTTTTCTTTTGCCCCCATGAACATTTCTCCTCACTTTCTAGCGAGCAAACTCCATTTTTGACAAACACGAAAGTTGTAAGAAAATTAGTACAACGATGGTTGGTGCTGTAGACATCAACTCCATGTTAGGCAACCATTCGTGGCCTCAGCCTATGCGTTCTTGGCATTAGAGCATAATCCCAGATCCCGCGGGCAAACCCCTGTGATCAAACGCTTCACCCGGCCGGAGTCTCAGAGATTTTTCCAAGAGCGTTGCAATTTCTGCTCGGAGCTGTTACATCTGTTTACGAGGGATGGTTATTGGTTCTAAACTGACGGAGCAGCCTCATGATTTCGTCTTTTTCTGAGCCTTGTGCCAACTACGTCAAGACACAAATTACACAACAGAGATCACAATCAAGGAATGAAGCAACCTCAACAATAAGTACTGTACAGAAGCCCATTGTTTACGAGAATTGAAGGATTCTACAGGCACAGAATGTGTCCAAGAAAAAAAACAAGATTATGCGCAACAAAGCCAAACCGCATCCTCATTCAACCAGGCAGAGCCAGTCCACCGGCCCTTAACCTCAACCATGACCACCCTCAGCAGCTCGTGACAAACGAACTAACCTTGCAATACTGCCCATCAGCACCACTTCCAATCTTGTTTGGCTCCTTCCCACTATTATTCCCTGTGAACCGGTCACAGGTCTTATTCTTTTTCTGGCAGCTGCTCTTTATCGTGCAGGTATCCCCATAATTGGTGTTAATCCCACACAGGACACCGCCATCAACTGCCTTAATATTCTCCAGCACGATGTGCCGTGACCCTTTGCCGTTAGTCTTGCAGTTACCGCAGCTGCGTGCGACCTTGCCGTAGTCCTTCGCGTAGAAGTTCCTAATGTTGACCGTGCCGAACCCATTGAACTGAACGATCTTGTCGGAGGCCTTGAACGCGCCACCGCCGATGATGTTGGAGGTGCCCGAGGACTGCTTGAGGGTGATGGCATCTTCACACACGTCTTGCCACCACACATTGATGATGTTGCACCGGCCCTTGCAGTGCACGCCTTCGGCTTGGTTTGGGCCGATGATCACGTTTTGCAGGGTTGCGCCGTCTTCGAGGACGAACATTGCGTCCGCTTCGCCCGTTTCTTTTTGTTCTTGGCAGACGCGGGCTGGGAGGAGATTAGTGATTACGCGTTTACAATGTGGAATACAGAAGATACATACGCCACCGGTCATAGTTCTTCATGCCGCCGTCGAAGGTCTGGCCGGCCTTGACGGTAATTGCCGCCGAGGTTGACACGGCGCCAGAGCTCTTGGGCAGAGCAGTGGTCACCTCCAACGGGGCAGCCGTGACCCGAACCGTGCTGGTCTGGAGGGTGGTAGCCTTGTTTGTAGTGGTCGCCTTGAGCCCCGTCATAGTCTTGATAGTGGGAGCCTCGGCCGCGGTCGTCGCCTTCACTATCGTTGGAGGGGCAGTATTACCCGTGAAGTAACAGCTGCATTTCTTGGAGAGCAAGCTGGGCTTGTTGCTGCAGTTTGTGGCCCATACAGGCAGGCCTTGCGTGGTAGTGACTAAGCTGCGGGTGAAGGTCGCGCAGAAGGCGGACGCGGTCGCCTTGTTGGCATTCATGAAGCTTGCGCAGGCATTCTTGCTGGGATCGAGGCAGGCCAGGACGGCTGGAAGAAGGGAGAGAAGGGCGAGTTTATGCATTTTGCTTGCAGTGTGGACTAATTCTTCGTAAACAGGTGGATATATGGGATTAAACAGTTGCAGTCGACCTGCGACCTCAAAGAAATGAGCGAATTCGAATCAATGAATGTGCTTCTGGCTAAAGAGAATGGCTTCAGGAGGATGCCCTGACAAACAGATTATGGTGAGAGAAAAAGATGCTTATCTACTCCAACCCCTTCCCTTTGCCATCCTCTATCCGACTTTCAACGTTGCACTCTCTAGAGGCATCAACATCTCCTCGAGCCCCATCAGGCCTGGCTGGAGTGCAACGCAGTATTGCTCGCTCGCTCATCGCCCAGCTCACCATCCAGTTTCTCCACCACCACTCAGAGCCAATGTTTTAAGCCGATTTCGAAACAGGATCGGCGCCATTTTGTCGATCTGCGACGGCAGACCAAGGATCTGGGACCCCGGTCCCTGTCATGATCAACTGACAGCGATCACCCGATCTGGTGGCCATGGCATTAACCTCCAACGGCTGACGAAAACCTTCTGGAAACTCTTCCCGGTGACTGTTGCGCTAGGAGAAAGCCCCTCGGCCCACGGCGAGAAGGTTACAAGCAACTTCAGACGATTACCCCTCCGTACCCTGCAGATGCACTCCGACCTGGGGTTGCATCAGCACTACCAACGGGGCACATAAACCGGGTGGTGGGACTGGTGGGATAGGGAACATGCCGATGCTGCAGAAGGCCATCAATTAGAGGGGCAGTGCTTTGGGGGCCACCAGCAAGAATCCGAGCCCCTGGCAGAGAAAGTTAGTGGCACCGCCAGAACGGCATCCTTAATTTTTCTTTATCTTCGCCTCAGGTGTTTATCATGATGTCACATGGCTGGCTGATGCTGATAGAATCATACTTTCTTGATCTCTGTACTCTCCGTGATATGACCTAATCAACATTGAAAACATCGACAGGTGTTTGATGACTTCAACCCTTATCCTCAAAAATTATCACGGTGCCTGTTATAATCATTCGTGACCCAAGTCCAATTGTATCAAAAAAACCAGCTGTCTAGCTTCAAAAACCACATACCTCAAGCGTTATATGTGCTATGCCTTGAAACGTGGTTTGGTCTTCAGAGCCAATTGTGTCATAGTGTTCTTAAGCTTACAACCGACTGGTCAACTGCTAACATATCAGCACTTGCAGATCAACCGGATGTTATCTTTTTGCCAAGGGCTCTGGCTTGTTTCATGGTTTGGAACAAGTCCTCTGTTTTGTATCAGAGAGTATGGGGAGGTATCATAGGCCAAACCATCATAATTGAAATCAGCGAAATCTGTATATACGTGATCCTGCTCTTCTGGGCCACATAAGCGAGAAGTGCAATCACTTGCATTTGGTACACGTGGTAGCAATCCTGAAACTTTGGCAGCATCTATTAAGTCAACCGAAGTTTGTGAACCTGTGAGTCGGAGTGCAACTTTGTTTCTAGACTCAATATGTGCCTCAACCCCAAAAAAGAGATCCTCCCTGTTCCCGCTTCCTTCATTATCGCCCGAAGAAAAAGGATCTGCCCTTTCATGGTGAATGTCACAATATACATTCGGCTTTTATCTCGATCAGCAACGTAAATTCAAAATACTGGTGAACATTGGGTCAATGATTACCACAAAACTTCAAGCAGGCTGCAGGAATAGGTTGATTTAAGAAAAGGGAACTCGGATCATGTTGGAGCGAGTAAGCTTTTGTGCTACCACTTTCTAGGTTGCAGGAAGAATGTCGGCGTAGTGCTGTCATTCGATTCTATTCTTCTAACCAAGTCGATAGCGCTTGGGACAATGACAGGTTGATTTGCGAGCTCACATACCCCGATCCCTTGACCATGGACAATACAAAAAAAGAACCTTCTCATTGTGAAGATCAATGACTCGGTGTGTGTAATGTTTGAAAAGGCACGCTCATTCACCACCCTTCATATTGTGTTGGCCCGGATTCAAGAGTTCAGGCTGCTGCAAGGAATTTGGATGTTGACCGGGATGTATCGTTCCTTGGGAAGAGGAGATAGAGGAAGGATTTACCATCAGCAAGTGATCCAAATGGTGAATTTGTTGATGTTGAGGATTGAACTGCAATAAAATTCTGGAATACGTAGTGTTTCTAATTCATATGAGGTCATCTAGTTGTTTGAATCATTAGATACAGCCCATCTTGCTGTTAAAAATGCTTGATTCTAGCTGAAGCACACGAAGTTCAGTATCTCAGTGTTCAGAGTCCCACATGATGCAATCAATCCAGGAACAGGCATGCTAATTTCGCGTACGTATAACGCTCTGCTCCCGTGCAAATATTGCTTCAGTGCGAGTAAGATTGTTTGATCTCATGACTTTGAAACTTTGAAGACATGAACATGTATTTGAATGGTTTTAGTAATATCTTCTTTGAAAGCTGTGGAGAGCAAACCATGCAAATCTTTTGTGATGCCATTGAACTTTGTGTTTCACTTACAGCTGGCCAATAATCGGATGGAAGCTGCGTCTTGTGAAACTGAATGGCACATATCTCTTTTCATGTTGAGATAATTCTCCCTCCAAGGTAGCCTCTATGCTTCTTTCAATTTCGCTTACGTGTTGCTTTACAGGATGTAGGTATACAAACGGTATTGTTGAGACAACTCCCTCTTTAGCATCTCCAAAGAACCATGCTGCTCTGTTATTTATTTTCCTCAGACAATATTTCTGGGTTGGATACAATTTTGGCAGGGTTATTGTCGTTCTTGTTTCTATCATCTCCTGTAACCTTCGGGTCAACTGGCGGCTCTGCTGCTTCACGATAGGTTCTGGAACCACTGAGGCGAGCCAGGTCTTTGAACAAGCGATACGGTATTCCAACTCTAAGCCTTCCTTCGTAAAATTTATAAGCAACAGTTAAATTTTTGTTGCCACCAGGCTGGCTTTGTGACACATTGAACGGGGCATACTGGAGCAACGACTGCAACATCTCTGCCAGACCGTCGAAGTCGATTAGGGTTGTCGGGGATTCTCCTGACAGCCATTCCGGAGGGATAGTCGCTAGTGTCGTGTCGATATAGAAATTGACAGGAACAAGTGTTGTCGAAGATGATTCATTCCCTCCTTTACTTCCCTGCCACTCTTTCTTCCCTTTCCTTCCCTTGGCTTGGTGTCTTGGGCGTTGTCGGCGGTCAACTGAATCAGAGCGAAAGACCGAGTCGGGAACAGTACCCTACATGCCCGTGTACCAACCGGCTGCCACCACACACAAGAAGAGGATGACTGTGTAAACCCATGCTGGGACGAGCTCAACCGGAAAGACGTCGCCCGAGGGAGCTCTGGTGATGAAGAGGAAGGACATCTTAGAGAGGATTAAAGCTTCCGAGAGGCTTCTGTCAGAAGCAATCGGTGGTCGGAAGTGATAAAGTCAAGGCACTGACACTTAGGTTGTCAGTGTCTCCGGAGGTTGCAGAGTCAAAAGCTAGGTCCCTTACCCCCGGAACAACACAGCGTCATCAAGAAAGAATTCAAACTTTGGATACTTCTTCCAAGATTATGTTGATTAAGACGAATTTAGCAGCAAAAACTTCTCAGCACACCAATGAGTTGAAATTTTGCCTTCAAAAGCATGGATAATGATTGCTTGTGACAAGAGACTAACAGGACCCAAAGGGAAGTGTGATGTTGCTCCCAAAGCTTGCGTGGAAGCCTCAAGGAAATGGCTTCCCTCCTCGCCATCCACACTGTGCAACTTCCAGCTCGTGCAGTTGCTCTCTCCATTCTTTCCCTGTTGACCCGCTAAAGGCTGTTGGCAATTTGCTGATTCTTGCCTCGGAGAGCTTGCTGCCGCACCTCGCAAAATGTCGGCCAACAAAACAAAGCTGTCGACTCCCACTCGATGAAACCCTCCAGTGAGATCAGCCAGCTGTGCGTCGGCCGCGACTGTCTGTGATGTTGTTCCCATCGCTTTTGTCTAATGCATCCATCCGGCTCAGCCAGTGACGCTCCAGAAAATGATCAATGTACCTTCACTGCCAATAACCACTCTGACCCTTAAGGGCATGAAGATCCCCTTCTACGTTTCTCGCTTTTTTTCAATCCAACATTTGCCATCGTCTTATTGAAAAACTTCCATTACGTTCAATTGTACGGCTTTTGGCCAAATTTCTACTCTCCATTGTCCGTCCTATATTAGTCGCTATTGTCATCACGACTTCCATGCTTACCCGCAAACGCCTTTCCACGGGCGCGCAATCTGGCGCATTGAAAAAGAATCGAGATTGTCCTTTGTCCCCATGGACGCCGCCACCACCTTAGCCGTTGCCGAGCATGCTTCTGCTGCTGAGAACCCCCCCCTTCAGGGGCCTTTGCTCCCTAAACTGCTGCTTCTTAGGCTCCGGCCGATGCGGGAGTGCGCCCCGTGTCCCCGAGAAAGCTCTGGTCCGCGGTCTCGGGTTCGAACGAAGAATGCTGACATAGAGTACCGGGAACTCATTACTGAGGATCCAGTCAAGGCGTACAGCTGTATGTGCCTATGCCAACCTCCTTTCACCAAGGCCGAGGAGGAAGAGGAAGAGGAGGGCGGTGTGAATCCTCGCGAGGGTAAATCCGACGGCAGTAAAACGTTCATGTGGAAGAAGCCGGCCGATGAACACCCAAATCACCCGTGGAATATGACCAATACTGGGAAGTAGAGTGTTCCACAAGCAGTTTATCTATTACAGGCTGCGCGTGCCGGACTTCCGCATGTATACGTTCAATGATCATAAGGGTTATGGTCTTATTGAAATGCTCCAAAACATCTTCCTCAACTATGAGAAGGCCAGAAAAGTCGGCAACTGGAAGGTAATGGCTTAACAAGCCTTAATTCTCTTAGTCGAGGCCTAAAAGGTCGATCGACCACATGTGGTAATGGGACCACCCTCGGCTGGCTCGGAGGCCTCGAAACAAAGAGCAGTGAGCTGTTTGCGAGGCCTTGGGATGCTTCCTGCAGAGGGATGTTTCGCTCGCTGTCACACAGCACGTCTCCCTCAAGCTCCTTTCACAACTCGATTGTGAAATATTGACACCTGAATCAGGAGTAATGGTAGTTATATAGCCGACGCAACCTACCAACTCTGCATCCGCGCGTTTCTGGCTATGCTGACCCAACTTGAGCGGGACAACCACATCGCCAGTACTAAGAACCTGAACTCCATCATGGCCTGCTACATCGCGACGGCCAAGAAGCTGCGTCCCTATGGTATCCTTCGCAGCAGTTGCCTCCAGGCCTTCGGCCTCGCCATGGACAAGAAAATGTAATCCATGCCGCTTCAATGATCATCTCTGTACCTACGCCCACAAGCTCAACGCCCAGCTCGTCTACCTGGTCAAACATTCACCCCGCTCACTAAGGAGGCTGACCTACCGCTGCTGGCATCCAACTTGAGTCCCAGGGCTGATCCCTTCAACTAGGTCAAGGGCTCAATGCATAAACCAAATATCCCAGCGGCGCCATGACCTGGATGGCGAGCACGACCGTCCACAGAGCCGGGTGGATCGATATTAGTGGCGAAAATCTTGATCACACGTCGTGGACGAGTGAGTGGCGGGCAGTGTAGAGTTTTGGAAGGGCGCGTTCCCGGAAGAAGTGAGGAATGCCCTGAAGGAGGGCAAAGTGCTGACCATCCGGTTAAGGCGACGATTCTGCAGGAGATGAGAGAGTTTTTGTGTCTTTATTTCAGGTAGCGATTGAAATCGTGTGTCACCACTGACAAACGATCTGCTTTCCCCTTGAACAATGCTAACAAATGAACCAAGAACAATTCCTTCGGGTTTCTGTTTTGACCTAGAAGCCAGCCAGCCATAAGAATCTGATATAAGTCCCATGCATTCCGAAATAAGGTCCCCGAGAATCCGGCCGAATACAAACTACAGAAGCACTCTCATTTCTCGGCGTGGAGTTTTGTTCAAGTAATCAGGATTGGGGTTGGTATGGAGAGACGGCGCCAAGTCTCGAGAGCACCACCAAGGCGTCATCTCAGATCTGCAACCCTAACGCAACTTCATCTCGACATTGCCCTGAGGTTCATCCATGAATTACTGTAACTTCTTACAGATGTCAAAATTGAAAAGCTAATTACTCCTGTTATTAACTACCATAGCACCAGCATGTTGTCTCGCGGTTCACATGGCGCGATTTCTGCTTCCTTTCGATCCCCCCCTCAACCCCTTCGAAGGGACACCGGGGAGCAGTCAGTTGGGGATGACTGAAAGGCAATACTTGAAGGCACTACAGCTCTTCGAGAAAGTATTTTCAAGGACTTGAAACAGTGGAAGATACCAGGATTACTCATGATGGGACTTCCCTTTGCTCCTCAAGCTTACTGGGAGAGAGAAGGGCGAGGCTGGTTTTAGGCAAGTACTCGATCTTCACTTGTTCATCTTCTTTCACAATCTGGCTATGTAAATGGAAATTATCAGAATAGGAAGGAGCGTTAATTGCAAACTAAGAAGAAAACCAGAAACTAAGAAATGCAGACATCTTTGAACTGAACCCATATGCAAAGCTCTGTCTATGGCCCCTTTCCAATGAGAACCCTACCCTCAACTTCTTCATGCCAATCACCAACGCTTGTGAAGCTCATCCATCTAGATGCCAGTTATTCCTAATGCTCAAAGACCAAATATTGCCATAAGGGAAAGGAAGAAGCCAATCAAATCCCCCAAGCCAATCCCATCGCTTCAGTCCTCGTTGTGGCTTAGAAGCCACCCAGAGGGTTAGGATTCGGGATCCGCCAACCACCACGGACGCCACCAGCTGGCAGCCCAGGCGGAGGGGGAACCTTAGCGGCCTCTTGACGGAACTTCTCCAGCGTAAACGGCGTGTCAAACCGCTGGTTAATCACACCAACCATGCCCCTCTGGCAGTGCCCGCCACCGCCGGGCTGACCGCAGTAGTACCAAATTGGCTTGTCGTCCTTGACCTCAATCTGGAAGACCTCTTCGCTCTGGCACAAGGATCCATCCGGGTTTGGTGTGACGGGGAAGAAGCCGCTGAAGAAGGAGTTCGGGGCCGCAGGGTCGACGTCGCTACGCGGACGGCAGGGCGCGTTGAAGGCCGCTTCGACGACGGAGTGGTTGGCGGGAAGGAAGTGGAACTCGACGATGCTACCGACTTCGGCAACCACGTTTTCGGGATCGAAGCGCAGTTGTCCGCCCCGGCCGGCAACTACGGTGTGGGTGATGCGCGGCGCGGTGTAGGTCTTGGTTGGGGCGCCCGGCCAGTTGTGGTATGTTGGGGCGGGGGCCGGAGCCGCAAGGGCGCTGGCGGCCAGGGTGAGGAGGGTGGTGAGGGTGGTGAAGTACATTTTGGTTGTTGTTATGTTTTGTTGGTGAAATGGAGTGTGATGAGAGGAAGTTATGGGGAGTCAAGAGACTTCAAGCTTGAGTGTTGAGCGTGTCTTGGGTGTTTCCTGTCTTGTTTTCTTGAAGATGCTCTAAGTGATGGCGATGAGACAGACCCTTCAACACAGGACTTAACGCATCCTTATATACACCAAACACACTTTACAAAATCATACCAAAATTATTTATCATCACCACTATAATCAGCAGCAAGCAGCAAACATAGCCCTATCCTCCAGCATCCATTCCCGGATCTCACGGCATCCGTCCGTCTCCAGCCCCATCCATGAAAAGAGGCCCAGCCTGTCTGTCGGTCATCTCAGTAACAGCAGCATCTAACATTAGACATTACACACAGAGACATCAAGCAGATGATCTCAGCCGAGCCTGGCTCGGCTTGGGAAGTCAGGCTTGACTATCTTCTGTGTTGTTGGCAGCCCGCGTACTTTCGGGCTAGCTGTTCAGCACACCTCCAAAACGGCTACTGCACTACGACATAACCTACACAATTACCAGTTACTCGGAACCGGGAAGATGACCATCCGGGGAAATTTTGCTTGTCAGCTCACCACCACCAGCTTGGCTTAGCCTAACTTCGCCTCACTTCGTCTAGCCTTGGCCTGGAGTTAGGCCAGCTGGAGGGCGGCAGAAAAAGGTGAGGACGGGAAGTTCCACATGGAAAATGCCATTGGCACGGATTTGGCATGCAAAGCTTAGATTTTGGGCGAAACATGTCACGATGGAGGGTGGGTAGCTAGACACCATCATTGGCGGGGTAGGCAGAGCCGGACCGTTTTTATTTTAGTATTACTACACCACATGCAGAGCAAAGATCTGGCATGCGGCAAGTATGCAGTGTAAAATGGTGTTGGCCTGGTTTTTGGGCCAAACTTAGCTTTGGGTGTGTGGGTGTGGCTTCGCGCGCTGTTGGGCGGGAATGGCGGCTGTGCAAGTGTTTGTGTAACTAACATGCAGATGAATTTCTTTGTTTAGCGGGTGGCTTTCAGACCGCATATTGTTGTCATGCAGAGGAAATATATTGAATTTGGGCATTTTATGTTAACTGGCCGGATGCGATTCGCTGAGCTGGAGGATGGGGCAGCAGAGCATAGCTAAGGACGGTGTGCTGTTTGCTGGGGCTTTGGTTCGTGGGACAGCCGGATTGCCGGATTCCGAACAAGCGAATGGGAGTTTAGTTAGATTGAGGCGATTGGTGGGAAATGGTATGATAAGAGTCGGATGGTTAGTGAAAGTTCAAGGTGAGTTAAGCGATGTTGTGTTTCGGAGAAGAGATCATGCGGATGAGAAAAGTAAGTTAACGGCAAAGGATATCAGTGGAATTTCTTCCATACTTTTGTTGAGATGGTGTTGAAGAATTATGCTATGCTATTCCATGATTACTACGCTATTTCCTTCGGGAAAAAAAATTGAGCATCTCAGGTCAACTCTTCTCAATTCCATGTTTGCGAACGACTTGGGCGTCGGTACTGTAATTGAGTCCAAAAATATTATGGGATCTTGGGCATCCATCTGGAATGGCCTACGAAATCCTAGTATGTAAGCTCAGCTTACCAAACGCGTATATCCCGGGAAGCCATCAGGCTTGCTTCGGCAAGGTACGTTTGAGCACCGGTCATACAAATGACAAAACAAAATGACAAGCCAATGGAATGAGGCTAACACTTCTGGAGAGACAATTATCAATCCTGTGGAAGCCTAATGAAATTTCAACACACATCATGGTTAGCTCGGATGGTCAAGGATACAAGCAGACCAAGAAGTCTTGGATTAAGCTTAATGCTCCTTCAAGAGAGTCACCATCACACCGGGACCGAAAGCGCAATAAGATCTAAAATTGTATCCAAAGCTATGTACGAGAAGTGGAGAACTATGTACGTTGAAATATGTGACAGTGAATGGTCATGGTCATGAGTGAGGCTATGTGTTGCTCAACGCAAGGTTGAAGGATCACAGGTTGATCATTGTGCTTACAAGCTGCGTAATGTTAGCTGCTGATCACGCCCAGAGACAGAACCGTATAAGACATACCACTGCGAGTACCAGTCATTCAGCTTGGTGCAAGTGGTGCCCGAGACGCAGGTAGTGCAGCCAGTGAAGCCAATGCCGCCGCACTGAGCCCACTTTTGAGAGGTGCAGCCACCAGGGTTGCTAGTCGGCACAGAAGCCTGCGAGCTGCTGGAGGTCGGCTGCTGCGGCTGCTGCGACTGTAGGAAAATTATCGTTAGCAAGGAGATCATCCAAGTGTATCCTTGGCCTCCGTAAGAATAAGACTTACAGTCGAGGTGGAGGTAGGAGCAGCGCTGCTGCTGCTGGGGCTGTCTCCCGAAGGAGGAGTGAAGACGGGGTAGTTGCCGTCGTCATTGCGCTTGCAGCCGGTGCGGGCAACAAGCTCGGAAGGACACTGGACGCGCTCGAAGGTGAAGTTCGGGTTGTCAGCGTTCAGGAACCAGTCGAAGCGCCAGTAGCAGCCAGGCTTGAGGGCATCCGGGAAGCTGTCGCACTGGCTGCGCGACGAGATCCCGCCGTACCGCTCGCCGGGCAGACCGCCGAACTGGGGCGTGCAACCATCGAAGATACCAACGCCTCCACCTGGGATGTTCAGGTCGAAATGGTTGTTGCCAAGGTCACCGCCCGTGCTGGTCGACTGGACAACCATGACCTTGCCGGCCACGGGCCCCGAGGTGAAGGTGAGCCTAAAGTGCATTAGCCGAGATCCCTTGGCTATTCTTGGAAACGCAAGAACTCACTTGTAGCAAGCGCAGCACCATGAAGCCTCGTTACCGCCGGCAATGTTGGTGGCAGCGAAGCCGTACGAGAATTGGTCGTTGACAGCCCACGGGGTCTGGTCGGCGCAAGAATAGGCCGGACCGCCCTCGCAGCCAGACTTGGCACCGAAGTCATAGATGCGGTTGAAGTTGCGGTCACAGGCGAAGACGGGTTGGCTCACAGCAGCCTTGCCGGGCCACGAGCAAGAAGGCTTGCAGCAGTCCCAGTACCTAGTGGACTTGCCGTCGGCAGCCAGGACAGTGAAGGGGAGAGCAGCCGCAAGGGCGGTACGGAGAACAGGAGTCGACCGCATTCTGAAGCTCGTCTGGGGTGCTCAGACTTTTACGGACGTGAGTGAGGAGATATCGATGGGACGTTTATCACTGGAGAGCCAAGGACAACAAACACGACAGAGGGATAGCTTCCATCATATACAGCTTTTATACACCTTGGGATAGCAATCTAGCGCCATCCTTCAAGCCCGGTTTTCAGCCCATGACTGCAGCAGCCCCAGGTCGAGGGAACGCGGGGACCGTGACAACCAGGTACGCATAGCGGATCACAGCAGATCGGCGAAAGGGCCCTAGACGAGATGGTGTTTGCCAAACGGGGAGAACAAGGAGCTCGGAGGGCGGTAGAATCCCGCCAAAATGGCATCAAACAGGCGCCTAACCGGGATTACAACGTTCAATGCAGCAAGCCAAGTTGTTCCAATGAAACAAAAGCGTTCCACTTTCCCGGAAGCTGGTCCGGCAGCGCCGTGGATGTGTGTCTGTTTTGGGTAATAGCGGGGGTAGCGCCGCGACCAGGCACACGGGGGCACGGCTTGAAGATAGGGCTCCGTGCGCTCGGAATGCCGGAGCGAATTCCTGGGATGGAGACGTTGGGAATAAGAGCCGCGTAGATCGACGCCAAGCGGCAGAGCGCTGTATTGACGACACGGTTACTGTGAAGATATTCCGACCGCGGCGGGAAAGCACGTAGGCGGTGGAAGACTAGTTTTTTAGTTGGGAGTAAAGTGAAGGGCTGGTGGCTGTCGCAAAATCATCCCGACTGTCATCTCACTTGGGGTCCTTCATTGCATCAAGTTCTCAGGGGTGCAGCAATCAGGGCTGAGCATCATGTGAGCGTAGAGACGGGAAGTATTCGACGAGAAACTCATCAAGAATTGGCCTATCGTAGTGCTTTATAGAGGTTGACGCGTCGCTCATGTCGTGTGAGGGGCCAAAGATGGAATCCGGAAGAAAATCTTGGGATGGACACGGGATTCGATGCATCCCCGCGTTGCATTGGGCGATGGGTGAGCTCAGGTCGGCTTTGCGATCCGAGCTTTTGAAAACTAAGGATGCTTCTCCACAAAGCTTGGCTCAACGTTCTGGCTGCCGAAAAACGGCCAACGAGGGGACGCATGGACTAGCGTAGCCACTCCACAAGCCACAAAACTGAGCCTCATCACAAACCCGTGGTTTCGGAAGATCTCTTTACCGAAACTCCGGCTTCTCCCCCACACCGTTTTCACCTCGGTGTGCTCGGTGCGCTGACGCGACACAAGCACGGGCCCGCCGCAGCTGGCACCCCACTTTTAGCCCAAAAAGGCTAGCGAGCTGGCCGCGTCGCTCCAGTCTTTCAGCCTCCCGCAGGCGGAAAATCGCCTGGTGTCGCTTCTCCTCGACAACCTCTCAACACAAACCGCGACCATCACTTCGGCCGCGGCCAGCTCTAGCCGCGATTGCTACAATATTGTCCCATCTCTTCGTGCTTGTCGAAATCACGTCGATTGCGGGCACTCGATTGATGCGAGGAAGCCTTTGCGCCGGCGTTTGATGCGCGCGCTCGCCTGCGGTGGCGATTTCTAAGCTGCACTCGTTGATTTCGTTCTTCATCACGAGACGACCACTTCAAATCAGCATTACAATTCCTGCATAGAATTCTGATTTAATTTTCGTATCCCGACACATACCCTGCAAAAGCCAAAATTTCCCCCGCCGATTCCCATCTCTCTCTACTCTTTTCCCTCAAGTTTCCATTGTACCCGACCGGATTGGACCGCCACATTCTGATTGCCAGCTTCCACAATGGCCGACTACTCGACTCAAGGCGGCCAGCCATATGGCGACTACGCCGATACCTACGAAAACGACGATAATTATGAAAATACCGGCGGCTACGACGATGGAGCTGGCTACGGCGGCGACGATAGTATCACACCCGAGGATTGCTGGGAGGTAATTTCGGCCTACTTCGACAAGAACGGCCTAGTGTCACAACAGATCGACTCGTTCAACGAGTTCACCCAGAGTACAATCCAGTCCCTCGTGAACGAATATGCCCATTTGACGCTCGACCACCCGAACCCCGGAGACGATGAAGGCCGCGACATTGCCATGCGGCGATATGACATCCACTTCCAGGATGTTCTGCTTTCGAAGCCGACCCTTACCGAGACGACTGGCGAGACGACATTCCTTCTTCCCTATGAATGTCGTGACCGCAACCTGACTTACTCTGCTCCTATGTACTGCAAAGTGACGAAGCGGGCGCGAATTGCCATTAATGAGCCGATCCCCTATCACGAGCTGGACGATGAGCAACGCGAGCACTTAGCCAAGACTGGCGAGCACCCGACGACGATCCGCTGGGAGGAAGAGGACACCGGGCCTCGTGAAGCACCACGCGATGGGCCTCTTAAGGGAGATAAGGACAAGGCCGATTACATCTTCCTTGGCAAGCTGCCCATTATGGTGAAATCCAAGGTGTGCCATTTGTACGGCGAAGACGATGATTCCCTCTTCCTGCTCAATGAGTGCCCGTACGATCAAGGAGGTTACTTCATCATTAATGGCAGCGAGAAGGTGCTCATCGCACAGGAGCGCTCCGCGGCCAATATTGTTCAGATTTTCAAGAAGCCACCGGGTGGTAGCGTCGCATACGTCGCCGAGATCCGCAGCGCCCTTGAGAAGGGCTCGCGTCTCATCTCATCGCTGCAGATGAAGCTACACACCAAGGCCTCGCCGGAAAAGGGTCGCCTTGCTAATACTGTCAGCGTAACGTTGCCTTATGTCCGAGAGGACATCTCGCTTGCCATCGTCTTCCGCGCGCTTGGTGTCGTCTCCGATGAGGATATTCTAAACCACATCTGCTACGACCGCACCGATACCCAGATGCTTGAGGCTCTTCGCCCGTGTATTGAAGAAGCTTTCTGCATCCAGGACCGTGAGGTCGCCCTGGATTTCATCGGCAAACGTGGTAATGGTAACGCCGGGCAGAACCGCGTGAACCGTATTCGCGCCGCCAAGGACCTTCTTCAGAAGGAGATGCTCCCGCACATCTCTCAGTCGGAAGGCTGCGAGACGCGTAAGGCTTTCTTCCTCGGTTACATGGTCCACAAGCTCCTCCAGTGCGCTCTTGGTCGTCGTGACCCCGATGACCGTGACCACTTCGGCAAGAAGCGTCTGGATCTGGCTGGTCCCCTGCTAGCTAAGCTGTTCCGTGGTGTCATCCGCCGCATGACACAGGATCTTATGTCTTACATGAAGCGCTGTATCGACACTAACAAGAACTTCTCTTTGGCGCTGGGCATCAAGCACTCGACCCTCACAAACGCGCTGAAGTACTCGCTGGCTACGGGCAACTGGGG
Source organism: Thermochaetoides thermophila DSM 1495 (assembly GCF_000221225.1). Lineage (NCBI taxonomy): Eukaryota > Fungi > Ascomycota > Sordariomycetes > Sordariales > Chaetomiaceae > Thermochaetoides > Thermochaetoides thermophila. The sequence goes on from NW_006383034.1 coordinate 2,016,070, forward strand.
TGAGCAGAAGAAGGCCATGAGCTCTACTGCAGGCGTTTCCCAGGTGCTCAACCGTTACACGTTCGCCTCGACCCTGTCACACTTGCGGCGCACTAACACGCCTATCGGTCGTGATGGTAAGCTGGCCAAGCCCCGTCAGCTTCACAACACCCACTGGGGTCTAGTGTGCCCTGCCGAGACTCCCGAGGGTCAGGCTTGTGGTCTCGTCAAGAACCTGTCTCTCATGTGCTACGTGAGCGTTGGTACGCCTGCGGAGCCTATCATCGAATTCATGATTGCTAGGAACATGGAGGTGTTGGAAGAGTACGAGCCACTGCGGTACCCTAACGCCACCAAGGTGTTCGTCAACGGGACGTGGGTTGGCGTTCACCAAGATCCCAAGCATCTCGTGTCCCTGGTCCAGGGCCTGCGCCGCAAGAATATTATCAACTTCGAGGTGTCGTTGGTCCGGGACATCCGCGACCGAGAGTTCAAGATCTTCTCTGATGCTGGTCGCGTCATGAGGCCACTCTTTACTGTTGAGCAAGAAGACAACGGCGAGAATGGTGTCGAGAAGGGTCAGCTGCTGCTCAAGAAGGAGCACATTGCGCGGTTGGAGCGCGACAAGGAGCTTGGCAAGTACCACCCAGACTACTGGGGTTGGGATGGTCTGTTGAAGTCGGGTGCTGTCGAGTACCTGGACGCCGAAGAGGAAGAGACGGCCATGATCTGCATGACCCCCGAGGACCTTGACATGTACCGCCTGACCAAGCTCGGCTTCCAAGTGCATGACAATTCAGGCGTCGGCAATAACCGCATCCGTACGAAGATGAACATGACGACGCACGCGTATACCCACTGCGAGATTCACCCCAGCATGCTTCTCGGTGTCTGCGCAAGTATCATTCCTTTCCCCGATCATAACCAGTCGCCCAGAAATACGTATCAGTCTGCCATGGGTAAACAAGCGATGGGTTTCTTCCTCACCAACTACTCGCACCGCATGGACACTATGGCGAACATTCTCTACTATCCTCAGAAGCCGCTGGCGACGACACGGTCCATGGAATTCCTCAAGTTCCGTGAGCTGCCTGCCGGTCAGAATGCTATCGTGGCTATCTTGTGCTACTCGGGTTACAACCAAGAAGACTCGGTCATTATGAACCAAAGCAGCATCGACCGCGGTCTCTTCCGCAGTTTGTTCTTCCGTTCGTACACGGATTGCGAGAAGCGCGTCGGTATCAACATCGTCGAGATGTTTGAGAAGCCCAACAGGACTGAGACGCTGCGCATGAAGCATAGTACATACGATAAGCTCGATGCCGACGGTATCGTTGCGCCGGGCACGCGTGTGTCGGGCGACGACATTATTATTGGCAAGACTTGCCCGATCAACCCGGAGAATGCTGAGCTCGGCTCAAGGACGGCTCAGCATGTCAAGCGCGACGTATCGACAGCTCTGCGCAGCACAGAGAACGGCATTGTCGACTCAGTCATTTTGACTACCAATCAAGACGGCATGCGGTACGTCAAGGTGCGCGTGCGCACTACCAAGATTCCGCAAATTGGCGACAAGTTTGCCTCCCGTCACGGTCAGAAGGGTACTATTGGCGTTACCTACCGTCAAGAAGACATGCCGTTCACCTGCGAGGGTATCACCCCTGATATCATCATCAACCCGCACGCCATTCCGTCTCGTATGACAATTGCCCACTTGATCGAGTGCTTGCTGTCCAAGGTCTCCACGCTCAAGGGCATGGAGGGCGACGCCACGCCCTTCACCGAGGTCACAGTCGACAGCGTGTCGGCGCTATTACGCGAGCACGGCTACCAGTCTCGTGGCTTCGAGATCATGTATAACGGCCACACGGGCCGCAAGCTGCGCGCGCAGGTCTTTTTTGGCCCTACCTACTACCAGCGTTTGCGCCACATGGTCGACGACAAGATTCATGCCCGTGCGCGCGGTCCTCTGCAGATCATGACACGCCAGCCGGTCGAGGGTCGTGCTCGCGACGGTGGTCTGCGTTTCGGTGAAATGGAGCGCGATTGTATGATTGCGCACGGTGCGGCGGCGTTCTTGAAGGAGCGGTTGTTTGAGGTGTCGGATGCGTTCCGTGTCCATATCTGCGAGATTTGCGGGTTGATGACGCCCATTGCGTAGGTCTTCTTTATTTCGTTTTCCCAACTGTGTGACATTTTACTAACTGCCTTCAGCAACCTCACCAAACAATCCTTCGAATGCCGGCCCTGTAAAAACAAGACCAAGATTGCGCAGGTGCACATCCCGTATGCAGCCAAGCTGCTCTTCCAGGAACTCATGGCCATGAATATCGCAGCCCGCATGTTCACCACTCGATCGGGCATCTCGGTGCGCTAAGGAAACGCACTGGACGTGGAGAGGAGACGGAGGCAGCAGAGGTCACCAAGTCCCTACGAATGGGACTCCCTATTTGTCATCCGGGAGATACGCGAGAAGAGGAAGCCGGTGGCCGCGACGAGTTCGTAGAAAGAGTACTAAGAAGGTTGCTTTTCCCCTCGGGTCGTTTGGGCGTTTTTCGTTTTTATTTCGGAAGACGTATGACGTTATCATTTGCTCAATCAAAGAAACACATTGTTGTCTATGCTAGTTATTATGAGAGTAAAGATCTTTTCGGAGACGTTGGGTTAGAGTGTGGTGCAAGTAGGTTGGTTGGTTGGCGGTACCGTCCTGGGAAGGATGGACGGGTGTCTGGGTTAGTTGGTCTTAAGGAAAAGGTGAACAGGTGGGATGAGACCGTTGGGATGGGAGAAGGGACTGAAGGGTGGGTGTGTTGGCTGCGATTGTCGCTAATTAGACTTAGTGCCGTTATGCCTACTGCGTGAAAACCAGCGTGGTGGTTGAATTGATGTGATTCGACACCTCTCGTGGCCCCGTGATGAATGTCCTTGACACAGAAGCTCTTCGCGATCATTGTACCGAATCTCCCCTCTCTTTCCCCCCGCCCCCCCCCCCGGGGATCGTCGTGCCAACACCTCAATTTTACCATCGCACTTCTTTCTTATGAGAGAATCTTTTCATGTCGAGCTCTTTCTTGACTCTCATCTGTCTTTACATCGAACATGGATAAAATGAGACGAGTGGAAAGTCTGTACCGTAATGTACACAAACACATCGTACAATCGACACATGCTGTGCTAGCTCTATCCTGGGTATCATATATCCCCCTTCCCAACACAACTGACTCTAACCAATTGATTTACAGCCAGACTGGTGTACCTAAGTTGGCTCTCGAGAAGGGCTCCTATTTCTTCCACAAACTCCAACCTTCTCCAGAACTCGAAGATTTACCTGAAGCAACTAGCGGCGCATCATTCGTAGTATCCCGTACACTCTGCTCCTTCTTGTACTCCGCCTCCAACGCGCGCTGAGCATCGAACTCGGCCTGGCGCTGTGCCATCTTCAGGCGCTGCTGCTCGAGATCGCGGATCACGCCGGCGTGCATGGCCTATTGTCGGGGAGTTAGTTAATTTGACCTGGAAATAAACCGCGATAAGGCAGTTCAATGCATGAGATGAATAACGAGGTGAAACGGTGAAGAGTGGTAGGTACCTCTTGCTCCCACTTCTGCTGGAAGTGCACCAGCACGATGGTGCCAGCCGCAAACAGAGACGTGCCGAGGAGTGTGAGTTTGGATGCGCGGGACATTGTTTTGGTCTCTTTTTGGGTTCTACTAGCTGTGGTAGTCTTTTTCGTAGCACATCGCAGTCGATTGATCTCAAGTTGTCAGTCTCAGGAGCTCAGAACTGTCATGAGACGCCGAGATGGACCCGGAGGTAGCTTCAGCAGGGACGAAGGGACCACTGAGGTCGTGAAGGTGTGCGGGCGATTGCAGATTTGGTCGGGGTAATTGGTGGAGACTTCTTCACCGCCTACTGCAATAGGAAGAATCTCTACGCTGAGAAAGCTCGTGCTATGATAAGATAAGCCTGCGACAAGGTGGGGAAGCTTCGCCGGCCGCAGAACGTCAGCGGTGCAGGTAGGGGTTCGTTGCGCGGCCTGTTGGTGGAGGGTCCCGCTCGGTTGGTGCTCCGCCGACTTGGTTGACGACTTCTGTTGCAAACATCAGTTCTCGAGGGTTGACAACGATTTCTAACGCTTGCAATTGAAAGCGGAACTATTTCAAGGCGGATATTTATTGAGCTGTTGAAAATCAAGACCGATACTTCAAGGCCCGCTTTTCTCCTCTTCTTCCCTTCCTCCTAGTTCATAATAGCAACCACCATGGTATGTTGGACCCCTGGATGTCACCCGTCCTGATAGCATCTTGAGATGATGCCCGTATTGGTCTCCTAACCTACGGGATGCTGACATCGTCACAGTCTGCACAAAACTCAGCGGGTATCCAGACTCTCCTCGACGTATGTCATTCATGTTCTTGGTCCAAGATGCCAGCCACACGCCAGAGTGACTGGGACTCACAATGACCCCAGGCCGAAAGGGAGGCGCAGAAGATTGTTCAGAAAGGTTTGCAATGTTCTCCCACATGCCCTTGAACTACCTGCTAACATGCGCGACGACAGCCAGAGAATGTACGCCCTCCTAACCTATCCTCCCCTAAACCTCCTATCGAAACATGGCAGGCCCCTGACCGTTCGCCCCCACAGATCGCACCAAGCGCGTAAGAGAAGCGCGCGACGAGGCCAAGAAAGAGATTGAGGCCTATCGGGCGCAGAAGGAGGCGGAGTACAGGGCTTTTGAGGCAGAGGTACGGCCACTAAGACTACCAGCTCCGGCAACATAGAAAAAGGGGTCACTTAAGGGATACTGACAGATGGGCAGCATACACGTGGCAACAAGCAGGCCGAGGAGGAGGCCAACCGTGAGGCTGAGGCCAAGATCGCTGCCATTAAGGAGGCAGGCAAAAAGAACCAGGACAAGGTGATTGAGCAGTTGTTGGAGGCGGTGTATACTGCTAAGGCGATTCCAACGTCATAAGGGGGGTTGACTGATAGTTGAAGATTACGAGGTGTAGGAGTGATGTAGCTTTGAATTCCATGTCAAGGCTGGCTCGCCTAAACGATCAAATGCGAATAATAGAGCGGTATAAACGGAATGCCTCGCCGTGGTATCTTGGTATCAAAATCACCTGTACTATATTCCATCTGTGATATTATCCATTATTGCAGGAACTCAACAAGTGTCTTCAGCATCTCCTTCATTTCCTTGCCCTCCTCGGTATCAATGTCAATCCCGTCGATCTGCTCTTGGATCGTAGCCTTGATCACATCAAACGTCTCATCTCGATCAGCCAGCAGCTCCTTTATCTTCCTCCTCGCTCCATCATCCTCCGCGACCAACCACGCCAAAATGACATCGATCGTCTGCAATGTGAACAACCCGGCATCCAACCTCCGCGAGAACCACTCGTCCTCCATCTCTTCCCTCTCTTCCTCGTTCATACCTGCTTTTTCCTCGTCAATCTTGGCGTCAACCCTAGCCATCTTAGCAGCAACGTCCCGCCGGATCTTCATCAGCCTCTCGATCTTCTCATAGTCCTTCTCCACGAATTTGGCTAGAGTCCGTATCCGCTCAGGCGAGTCGCCCGGCAGAAGGCGCAGCATTTGTGAGAAGATGCCGACCAGGTGTTCAATAATCCGTGCGTCATCCTTCTTCATGAACATGGTGAAGATGGTCTTCAACCCGCCGGCCTCGACCAGACGCTGGCAGACTCCTAATGTGGCAGCACCCCCACCGATTGTTGCGTGGTCCAACAGCCGTAACGCAGCGGGCTTGACAAGTTTCCCGCCATCTTTCAGCATGATTAGGATAAGCTCAATGCCCTCTGCCTCCACGAACTTCTCCTTCCCCTCTGGCTCGTCCACAAGGCTGGTCAGAGCAGCAAAGAGATTCTCGACGTACTCCTCCTCGTCGCCGCCCTTCTCAGGATCGCGTTTACGGTAACGCGCCACAAGCTGCAGCATGCGGTCGACAGCATCCATCTCTGCCAGACGCCGGCGATTTTCTCTACTTTCCTGGACCAAGATGGCCAGGATTTCGGCCGCATATTGCCGGTTCTGGGAGACCACAACACCAGGCGTAGTCTCTTCTTTTTTAACCCTGTCCAAGAGCCATGTTACCAAGCTCTTATCGCGGCCAAGCTCCGAAACAGTTTCTTTCCTTGCGCTCGAGCAAAGGTTCTCAACCACCCCGAGGACCCGGTACACCCCCTCTCGATCAACCTCATCCTTATCTTCCTGCAACCTCTGCAAATTACTCACCAATAACCCCACCAAATCCGCATCCATCATCGCCTGCACGAGCCCGCTAAACTGCTCCTCCGTCGCAGGCACATCCTCGTCCGTCAACTCACCAATTATCTCCACCGCTGCAAGCGCAATATCCGTATTCTCATGTGCCAGCAACGACACCAAACTTGCCGCACTCCCCAATTTCACAAACTCCGGATACAGCCCCGGATGCTCCGACAACAACGAGAGCGCCTTAATCGCCGCATCCAGATCCGCCTCGCTATCAATAAACTTTGCTGGCTCGTCCTCATACCGCGCACGTAGCTCCGCATTCCGATTTATTTTCTTCTCGAACGCAAGCGCCAGCTTCTTTAGACTCCCTGCATCGAGTGTGCCGTCCTCGGGTAACAGGTCCGCGGTCGCGGAGTTGGCAGCTGGGTTGGAGGTATCGATGTAGTCGAGGATTTCGCGCTCAGTCTTGGAGATACCGCCGCCGAAGAAGCGGCCTTCGTCGTCGTCGCCTGGTTCTTCGTAGTCGTCGTCGGGAGGGGGGCGGCTGGGCCATAGTCTTCGTCGTCTGCTTCGTCGGGAGGAGGGGCGGAGGGACCGGGTTCGTCTTCGACACGAGCGTGGCGAGAGGCTGGGGAGAGTTTGGCAGATTTGTAGATCTCAGCTGGAAAAACCTGGTTAATTGGAGGCTGAAGGAAAGATGGCGGGTAAGAAGGGACGCACTTGGGTCGCGGATGGGCTCCAGCTTGCGTTTACTGGGTATGCCGGATTTCTGCAAATGATATTAGTTAAGTTCATGGCAATTGGAATTGGAAGTGAGAGAAATACCTGGAAGATTTCGTCTATGCTTGCCATTGTGGGGGATGGATGTGGTAACGACCTTGATGCTCGAAGCCTGTTGTTGCTTTGTTTTGTTCCCTTAAGATGGCACCGTTGCTGGTGAAGATGTCACCAGGGTACAGTTATCAACCTTTATCTGTACCGTTAGTTCGCACTGTATATTCTGGAACCCTAACCCTGGTTTCATTTAGCCCCTGACCCCTCAAGATCAACACCAGCGCATGTCTGCGTGAGTCAACAGATGAGAGGTTTTTTTTATTTCATTTGAACTAAGCTTTGTTCCTTAATCACACGTTCAGTCTTTTGGATCTTCCTTCGTTCATTTTACTGACACATCGCTATGGCCCCAACGGTGATCCTCGTCCGCCACGCTCAGGGGTATCACAATGTGGAGAATAAGTGCCCCCCGTTCCCCGTGTTTTCTTCACCTGGTACCTTGTTATCATGCCTATGGAGAAGACACAGGCATGATTAGAGAGAAATATTTTCCTTGTATACCCAGCAGGAATCTTGGTTCTCTGTTCTCCGGCCCTAAGCGGGAAAGATGGGAGAGGGTCGGGGAGCGTCCATTCCAGCTCTCTCAGCTTTTCCCCCTGACATTCGCTCCTCTTGATCTCATCAATACACGCCAAAACATAATTCTATTCCTTGCCATTACTTCCAGCTAACTCACCGCACAAGACTACAGCCTCCATGACCCCGAACTGACCGAACTCGGCCGGGATCAATGCCGGCAAGTTCGCGACAAACTTGTCCCCCGCATCCCAAAAGACTTTGACGTCGGCCTAATCATCGTCAGCCCCATGAAGCGCACAATCCAGACAGCTTTGCTCATGTTCGGGGAGCTCATCGAGAGAGGCGTCCCCATCATGGCTCATGCCGGATGGCAAGGTGAGTTTCTTCATCCACTCCTCACTTGCACATTTCCCTCCTCGCTTGGCGTTCACATTGTTTTTGATGTCCACTCCGCTTACAACTATCGTTGTCTCTCTCGTTCTATCTTCCAGCAATCCGCAGACTCCGCAAACTAACTCCTGCCCCAGAAAACGGCGTCCAACCCTGCGACATTGGGTCTTCTATCGACGAGCTCAAGGCCATGTTCCCGCAGGTCGATTTCTCGCAGGTTGATCCTGTCTTCCCGGATAAATCTTCGCCAGAAGCAGCGTTTTATCATGAAACGAAGTCAGCTATCATCAACCGAGGGCAGACTGTACTCATAGAACTTCGTGAGCGGCCGGAGAAGGCTGTTATTGTAGTTTCACACTCGGGGTTCCTCAGATTGGGGTGTACGGGGCATTGGTTCATGAATGCTGATTGGAGGGTGTTTGAGTTTGAGGAGGGGGAGGAGGTTAAGTTGAGGCAATGGGAGGAGACCAAGGCGGGAGGAATGGGCTGGAGCTGGGAGGAGACGGTCCCGTTGGGGCATGGGTTGCCGGAGCCTTGAGGTTGAGGGCTGTGAAGGTGGGAAGGAGAGCATTGAGACTATCTCATCATTCTGCTATGCGCATTTATTGGGCTTGGCTCGAGTGTTTTTGGCTGTTGGATACCCTCCCATATGGCATCAACAGTGGCGCATGCTCATTGCCGAACTAGTCGAAAACTGGTTTTTAAACTGGCTTCCATATCTATTATGGAATACCAATCTTCTTAACGGTCTGCACTTGGTCATGGTTCATCAGCCGTGCGAAACGAAAAACACCATCCACATATCTCATCCGCACCAACCACATAACTCCCTTAACTCCAGCAAACCAATCTTTTTACCTGCCATAATACCAATTAGGGCGCTACTTCCGATTTCCTCTACCGTCTTTACTTTAAACTCTGCCAACTATAGCGCTCCTGTCACAAGACGTTAACTGCCCAGCCGGATGCCTGGACACGTCCATTCGGTAAAATGCTTGTTACCCGTGCTTTATTGCCACTTCCATCAACGGCGCCGGCTGTGATAGGCCAGGGATAAAATAAACAATCTTGCACCCCACAAACTCTCCGTCACCATGCCGGCACTTGGGAGGAAGCCTTCCGAAGGGGGAAACTTGTGGGGTAGAACGGGTGATGGCTGAGACGGAGTAAGGGAGGGAATATCTAGGACTTGGATACCCTGGGGGTGCTGCAGCGGATTTGAACTCTTTTGTGAGGAACTCCTATACTTTTTCTGTGAAGCGACTGACTACTCACCACTGTTGTCGGTGGATTGTTGTGTAGTGTGTTTTCACAATATCGCGCTCTCACCATGTTCTGGCTACCACTACTCACCCTGCCCGCTGCCGTCCAGGGGCAGGGCTTCAGCACGACCATGCTGCGCTTTGGCTGCTCGCAGATTGCGATTGATCGCGTCGATCCGTATGCTTACTCTCGTCACGAGCTGCTCACAAATGGCCCTTCGGCATGCTAACCTGACCAGCCTCGTCGAACCAGGCAACGTCCCCTCGGCCCACGTTCACCAGATCGTTGGCGGTGTAATTCTCCCCATTTACCTCTCGCTGCTTCGTTCCGAGTGTGTGCTAATGCTCTGTTCAAGAACGCCTTCAACGCCAGCATGCCCGTCACAGACATCTCCAAACTCGCCACCTGCACCTCATGCACCTTTGACCAAGACCTCTCCAACTACTGGACCGCCAACGTTTACTTCCGCGCACGGAACGGTTCCTATAAGCGTGTTCCACAAATGGTCAATGAGGCCATCGGCCCCGCAAACGGCGGTATCACGGTGTATTACACTGCGCCGGGGCCGAATACAGTTACTGCGTTTAAGCCTGTATGTTCCTCTCTCCTAACGCATGTATACCCTGAGAAGTTGAGCGCTAACTGTGTGGATGATTGCTGGTAGGGCTTCCGCATGTTCACGGGCGACGTCAACCGGCGCACGCCGACGAACCTGGGCCGGAGGGTGCAGAGCTGCTTCCGGTGCTATACGGGGCCGAACTTTGGCGGGAACATCTATGCACCATGCATGGATCCGCAAAGGGATACGGAACATTTCCCGACGCAGCCTTGTCCGGGTGGCATTCGGTCAAGTGTCATCTTTCCGATGTAAGTCCCCCTTTCCTCAGGTGTGATTCACTTTGTTAGTATGAGGTATCACGGTGAGTGATAAATGAGGACGAAAAGTACTGATTGGGGGAACAGTTGCTGGGACGGAAAGAACCTCGATACACCGAACCACATGGACCATGTCGCCCATCCGATTGATGGTCCCGCGCCATTTGCAGTAGTCGATGGGAAGTGCCCCGACAGTCACCCGGTTAAGATTCCGCAGGTTCACTATGAGGTATGTGAGCCCCAGTCAGCTTCTTTGCTCCTCATCGTCATACTTCGACACGACTAACACATTCTCAGATCGTCTGGGACACCACAGCCTTCAATCGTAAGGAAGACTGGCCAGTGGATGGCTCGCAGCCATTTGTTCTCAGCACTGGTGATCCGTAAGTTTGATGTGTCCCATTTTAGATAACTGTCATGAAATGCTGACAAAGATTGTCTAGCACTGGATACGGCCAACACGGCGACTACGTCTTTGGCTGGAAAGACAACTCGCTCCAGCACGCTATGGACAATCGCTGCTTTGGTCCAACCTGTCGTGGGCTGACGACACAAGGCTTCGATAAGGCGAATGCCTGCACTGTGAAGAGGCTTGTGAATGAGGATAACGATGGGTGTAAGTTTTTTTTTTTTTTGTTCTTGTTCAAATCCAGTCAAATCCAGTGGAGTTCAAATCCAGTGGAGTTGCAAATGTAGAAAGTTGCTGACTATCATGGGGATAGGGCTTGACCATCTGCCTGGGCAGGAACACCTGGCTCATCCGATGTAACTCAACTCTTTGCTTTCCGGGGTACATTGGTTCTCTTTGGTTCTTGTTCAGTCCTGGAGGATATTTCGGGAAGAATCTCAGCAATCTTGGCGATCCTTCGCGACCTGATTCGTTTCAGAACGTTATTGTTCGTACCCTTCTATGATTGCTGTCAGCCATTGCCCATGTTGTGTTTCAAGTCCTGGAAGCAGCAGTTAGCCAGATCTGTTCCTACACTGAAGAATTGTCAATATTGTTAATCAATCTCTGTGCTCGAGTATATCTTCGTACTTTTGAATGACTCATGGTCCTTATTTGTGATATTGACTCATAGAATTTCGCTATCTACACCACTGAACGGTAGCTTCAACGGGGCATCATGCTCCATGCCGTCAACTGAAGGTTCTTTTCTCAGGATGGGAACTTCTCGACTACACGCCCTTTCATATTGGACTGTTCGCAATCAGAATTCATGAGCGCCTTTATCGCCTTTCTCACTGTCACCCGCATCTTCAAGATATCCAGAGTCAGTATGCTAATCAATGACACTTAGCGTTCCAACCTTACCCGTTTCAAAAGTCCATCTATCGTAGAGATGAACTGATACATCTATGCTTTCGTTTACCTCAACTCCATCATCAAAATCTAATGACTCCTGCAGTTTTCTCCTCCTCTCTGGGTAAAGTGTAGCGTAGATCGCAGCCTGAAGTCCGCTCTGGAAGATCCTGGGCTTATGCGCCTGCAACGTCAATGATTCGGCAACCTCGCCAAAGTCCTTCGATAAACTCACTGGTTTCCAGGGGTGCCGATTACTCACTGTCGTCGAGCCCTTGAGATTTCCGGAGCTCTTACCAGGCTGGGGCTGGGGGACGCTCTGCCCATAGATATGACCCTTGCGCGGGGGTATTTCGACCAGCTTCGGTTTGACCTTCATAATCGGAACAGCCCTGGCGCATTCGATAGTCCAGGTGTAATTGCCCAGGTCGTTAAAATCCGGGGAGTCAGGTCTTCCTCGTTCGACACTTTTATTGGGGGTTGCATGTACCATATTGGGATTGACCGAAAGTAACGGCTCTTCTAGACGCAAATGATGGAAAGAGATATTGTAGACCGGAAACGATTTTTCGGCCAGTCGGTCTCCTGAGTCGCAGAATGGTGATAGGAATGCCAGCTCGCTGTTTTTTTGACTACGACTTCTCGGTGCACACTGCAGTTTACCAGAAAGTTCTGGTACTTCGCAGGTTATGGATTTGGAGTCGGTCCTTGTTTTACGCTTTCTGCGATGAACAATATGGCAGGCCGGAGCGGAGCTGCCCAAGTCGCTTTTGTCGAACTCGGCCACAATAGAATCAGCGTCAACAACATTGTATTGTGACGAGGGGACGGGGGTCTGGAAAGGCTCCAAGCACCCAGAATTCGAAAAGACCCGCGAAAAGGGCTGGAGGAGTCGGCTGGAATCCGGTAATGTTTGAATCGGACCATTGGTACCCAGATTCCAGTAGTCAAAACTTGGTTTTCGGCTTGAGGTTGTACCGTGACATAGGGGGGCCCAGGAAAGATAAGGTGCAGTCCCATCTTTGGATTCTGGCGCTCTTGCAGTCTCCTCCAAAAGGGGTTGGCCAAAGACCGGGGCAATACTCATCGGATTGTGCCCAAGACTAACACTTGAGACAATGGGATGGCGAGTAGGATCAAGATACTCACTCTCTGAAGCCACAGGACTCCAGCTGAAAAGGGGTGTGGAGGCAAACACAACCTGAGGAGCTGGGTATCCTGTATTGCCAGCGAAGCTGGTCATTGAGGTCACCTGATACGTGGGCTTAGGAGACGGCAAGGCCATAGAACCGGGTATGGCCCAGGGGTAGTGAGATAGTTCATCACCATCGGTGAACTAGTCAATGGTGCTCCGAACGTCCTCGAATTTTTGATTAGGCGCAGAGGGAAGACTTGTTATTTTGACTTCAGTTGCACTATTCAGTTGATAGAATGTCTGCGGTCGTTCTTGGAGCTGAAGGCACCGCTCACGAAGTGAATGTTCGCTGACTCCCAAGACCTGTGAATCCTATTAATGACCGGGAGCGAAGTCTTCCATAAGACAGCATCGATAGTACCTGTGACATAACACTCCAGTCTTCATTTTTGCTGATCATAAACATCAATTTTTCGTCAAAGTCCGCTTGCCAGATAGATGAAGGATCCTGTTTGGACAGTCAGCGGATCAGTTTCAGATGAGTTCCCTACTTGAACCGTCGCAACTAACCATATTGCCATTAAGCTTGGATGTTAGGAGCTATCAAGAACAATATTTTGTTTAACTTTTTACAAAAAGATGACCTGTATTTGGTGATAAGGATGCGCGTAACAATACTGCTGATGGACTGCTTCAAGATAGTCCGTGATCCGAGGGCGGTTGTGGCGAACTAGTGATGATGGATTATGCGCGGTGTTGATGTCAACCACAACACCAAGTTTGAGCTTGCAAATTTCAGCTCTGCAATCTAGTACTCAGTGGGGAATGTGCTGACAGTGGCGCTTGCCTTCTCACACCAGGTACCTGGCACGATAGGTAAGACTTGAGGTACTTACCATATCTCGGGCGTCTACACTCAGCATCGACCAGTCGCGCCAAACTTTTGTGAATTGAGTCAGAGGCTACTAACTTACGTCCCACGATCCCATCTCCGCATGTATCACCAGAGACCGGCCAACTCCCGTCCAACGGCTTTACGTTTTAACTGTTGAAAGATTACCAAATGCTATGTGCAGGCACAGCTATTTTAACGAAGGCCTATCCGGCTCCAGGAAAGCTCATCGTCACCGGCCCAGGACTGAGTTCTCAGCGCCCATCCTGAAAAGGGACGCTACTTCATTAAAGTGAGTTTGGCCGGTGAGCACCAGCAAGCCAGTCGGAAACATATCCGAAGTCAATCGGGTATGGGTGTAGCGGTAACATCAGCGACTCTCAAATACGAGTGCTCGCTAGCCCGGGGTTCGACTCCCCGTATCCGAGATATTTTAGGGCTCGTGTCCTTTTGATCGAGTCATGAGTGCACAGAACTTTTTTCGTGGACCGGCGCCTGCGGCGGATCCACCGAAAACGTCTTCGAATTTCAAAGTGATCCAGGTGAGACTGTAGACAAGGTGATTAAGACAATTTTTCATTTTCTAGGTGTCTTAATACTTATTACTATTTTAAATAAAGCGTTAAAAGTGAGAAAATACCTATTATAAATAGTTTTTCATCTGTTGCAATATTAGATTCGAAGTGTTTCCCTGGAGAGTAAGAATCACTCTCCGATCTTGACTAACATATAAGGCACATCAGGTACCCTTAGCAGGCCCTCATTGTCCTTGAGCTCGAGTCTGTACCTTCGTAACAGACCAGAATCTTACCTCTGGTGTCACGAACAATAAGGGCTCCATCTGGAAGACTGGGTTCCGTGCAGCCAACTAATCGGAGTAAAAGAGTGTTCTGATCCATCAAATTCAGATATCCGCCCCCAACGACTCCACGCATTGGGGAGGCGCTCCTCAACACCAAGAGGAATTTAATCCTCAACACTCAAGGATGCTGATTCTCAACGGTCTGTGCCATTGAGGGGGAAGGAGCAAAGGAAGGCACAAAAGTGTATGAGATAGAGATAGTTTTCAAGCAGGGAGATCTGGCCGATGAAGCTCCTCGTCAGCGATACAAACAGTTGTCCGTTCAACTAGTGATTACAGCGATCATTCTGACTGTGTGAGAACTCCTCTCTCTCAGCTTCAGAGGTCTGGTACCTCTCGAAACCCATCTCTAGGAGGCCTTTCTGGATCGTCATATTCAGGCTGACATGACGTCGATATCAGGACGGAACTTGCCGCTGGCTGCTCGCCCTGTCGCCGGGCGGATCCGATGAGGCTCTTGGCACCCGCATTGACGTCGGCTGGGCCGTTATGATGTCGCCGTGATTCGGGTACAGGGACATGGTGGCGCGGTAATGGAACCGTAAACCGATTTGATGAGGAAACTACAAAGCACATACCGTTTGTTATGAAGCATGGAGGGTGACTGAAGTTCTACCTTTGGATAGGATGGTCAACACAACAAAGAGAGGAAATAACCGTAGGATCAACCCTATTCGACTCATTGGGTTGAACCGGCGAAGCAGTATAACAGCATTGTCACACAGGGACTGCTGCTAAGGAGTAATTGTGGTTTATATCGACGAGCAAGAAGCTCGCTGCCACAATACTGCGCTGCCTCCACTGTTTTCGCACGATAACAACTAAAGTTGGTAAGTAGTGTGGCTTGGTGACACAACCACAAAGAACTGTAAAAGGAGGGATTAGTTTCGTTAAGTAAGTTACGATGCAGGTGAAGAGGTCCGTTTAAAGCGTAAATTCTGGCGTCGGAGCCAAGTCCTCCTGCTGTCAGCTTTTGTCTCCAGTTCAACCACTTGTTTTTCCAGAGAACAGAACCCATGATACTAGGGTCTCCTCAGGAGTTCATTGGGGGCCGGATCCCACTTCAACCTTCCCGCAGTCGTTGTTTGGACAACAACCTGCGATAAGGAATGTTTAGCTAGGTAGATCTCCCCAGCAGTAATTCGCCAAGTTTTCACACGTCCACTGTGCTGTCGGAGCCTTGGGGCCGTGAACTACTCCGATGTGACATAAACACTCCTTCAGCTCCAGTTCCTGAGCCATTGTGCGACCTGAAGCAACAACTGCTAGACGACAGT
The DNA here is from genome assembly GCF_000221225.1 of Thermochaetoides thermophila DSM 1495. Lineage (NCBI taxonomy): Eukaryota > Fungi > Ascomycota > Sordariomycetes > Sordariales > Chaetomiaceae > Thermochaetoides > Thermochaetoides thermophila. Next base: position 2,031,640 of record NW_006383034.1, read on the forward strand.
TCTCGTAACACCAAAACTCTTACAGCTCTTGCGCAGTCACAATAATCTCCGCATGAGTTTATACCACGAAGTCACCCACCCTTCATGCCTTACTCACATGACTTGGCTAATCCTCTATGACTTTGCGTCGCACCTCACCATGCTGGATGTTTATTGACTTTCCCTCGGTTCATTAACGGCTCATGCCAACATTCTCGATGGTACTTTGTCTTGGCAAGCCCTCAAGACGTGGACCCAGTGTGACGGGACCGGCGTTGTTGCACGATCAATCGATTGATGGAGGATTGTAGGAATGCCACCGTAAGAACTTGGCACTTTTAACGGATCAGAGACTGTTAAGAAGATTTTCTAGGAACTTCATGGCAAAAGGATTCAATCCATTTTGGGCAGGACCAGCTTAATATACGAACGCCTAGTCAGCGGGACCCATGCATTGCCCTAGATGTAGTGCTATGTAACCTATGGAGTCATCGTTTGCGCAGGATGTCGCTGGCTGTACTTCTCCATAATGTCCTCGATCCTTGCGATAGCCAAAGCCTCATGCTTAATGACGATTTGGCCACTAGTGAGTCACTTCTGGAGTTGTGTGAGAAGCGTGACTCGATGGTCGAAAAGGAGGTGAGGGAGGAATTTGAGGAGAAAATTTACGAATGGGGTTGATATGCAATTGCAATGTCTGGGAGAGATGAATTTGTTACAGGTGCCGTGAAAAAGAGAAGAACAGGTCGCGGGAGTATTGAATTGAACTGAATTGCATTTCTGACACGTATTAACTATGACGATGCTCGGTCGTGCCCACGACGCCGACAGGCAAAAAAAGCATATATGCACTGGCTAGTTTAAGCTGTGTATACGCGGGGAAAACCCTGAGGGGGGACACCGGTGTGTATCTGCGAGACAAAGGAGTGATGTTAGAAACAAGGAAAAATGTAGGAAAAGAAAAAAATATTGGTTAGGAGGGGAGAGCGTTAGGATGTGGGCGTCCACACTAGACGGTTGTGATTCTGGTTTTTTGTCGTTAGGGGTGTGCATCGTTCGAGATTGTAAGGTCGTGTGTAAGGGAGAGCCGGGAGTGGGCCGTAGAATGGGAATCCTTTGTCCTGTCTGATGGTCTATGGGTGAGCCGTAAAGTTCGAGTTGTGATTTTATATTCCCGAATAGTTGGTATGAGTATTAAGATGCCCTGGGTCAGGGCGGCTGGCGCGCGGGTTGTTGGAGGAGAGGGGGCGTCTGGAGACCGTCGCGCCGCAAGAGCAAGTTTTGATCGTACTTGGAGGTTGTTGAATCGGACGTGATACTCGGGGAAGTCACTGCATTCCGATGCCTCGGAAAACCACCTAGAGAGGAACCTCCTGTCGAACAGGCTGAGGAAAGCTTTGGCCGAAGGGTCGTCCCAGAGGCTGGATTGCGGTTCATTGGCCCTCCACCATGACTCCATATCCGGTGGCGGGACCTTTTATGGTTTGGGCGAGGCTAAGGGAGCCCGAGCCAAGCTCTAGGCCCCGGACGGCATGGCTTCCAGAGAGGTCCTGGTTGGATTCCTTGGGCTGTTTGACGCAGACTAGACCAGTCTCTGTGCGGGGAAATATGCAACCCTTCTCCGTAGTGGATGGTTTGGAGGTAGAGTTTAGATCCGATTCCGCTACGTGTACCTTTTCTGGTCTAGTAGGTACTGTGGGTGTAATCCATCGAGCCACCCTAGCCACGGCGTTTGGATGGTACGCCAGACCGGGAGAAGAACCCTGAGGGTTACCTGGGCAGCTGTAACGGGTGACTTGGTCTGGTACAGACAGGGATCGACAATGGGTCAAATGGGTTAGATAATGGCTACTGACGATGTGGGGTGCACAGCGAAGTCAATTACTATGTGTAATAATCTTTCTTGGTCCTCAGTGTCCTTGTGTTGGGGAGAGGAAAACCAAGAGAAATCCTTCATATTTCCATGTAGCCCCCTTAATAAAATCCCTTTGCCCTTGCGAGTGCCTCGCGGTCTCCTGCAATCTTCAGGGGTTCTCTTCAGCGTGGCAAGGTAAACAAACTCATTCTTGCCACCCCCTCATATTTCCCGGGCTCTACCAATCAGATATGCCTTTGCCATTCTCATCTCTTGTATCATCGGTGTTCTATATGTTGGCTGTTAAGGATATTTCTTCTCCTTGGACCGACGTGTCCATGTGACAGTAGCTTTGAACAAGACCTCCCGGACCGCACCGAGGCCGGCGAGTGTCAGCTGACCCCTAGCCCCGGCTCTAAAAGGTCTATATCAAGTTCAGCCAGGCCATATATCAGGAGGGCATCACTACCGTGTTGAAAATGTTTGGTCCAGATTTGGGAGGAAAGCTTTTAGCTTTAATGTTGAGAGTCTTTTTCATAGGCACACCATGCAGGATGTGGCAGCTGCTCTCGAGGATGCTTGGGCTCATCGGCTTAGTTCACCACCCAGAACTACTCCGAGCCACTTCATTGAGGTCTACGGAGGAGACTGAAAGGTCGTCAGACAGAAGAGTAAGCCGATATAAGTACGTCTTATGTCGCTTCGAGCCTAATTCACGCGGGGAATGTACATGACGTCTGTTTTGTTGGGGTACGCTCTAAGACCGAGGCCGTTTACCTTTTGATGTAAGGACTGGACACGAAGAGCAGCATGGAGTGGCAGTTGGGTCGGGTCCCGGCTCCAAGAGAGTTGTGCGTGGTCGTCCGAACACATGAACGACGCCCTTTGTTGCGACGTAGTGATGATGGGTTATGAGTATAACACGATGAGTATTGGTGACCATGGGGGATCCTTGGGGCAGCCCAGTGTCCGAATGAAAGGTAGATCGTGCCCACCTGAAGGAGAAGCGACGCCTCTTGCAGAAGGTCGTTGCCACCCTGGAGATGCTTGGGTGCCGCCCCTGGTCCATCAGGACTGAACTGAGGGGCAGGCCAAGTCCACGTCGAGTGTAATCAGTAGCCCGTGGTATCCTTGGCCTGATCTGGTCTCCAGGTCACGGGAGTATTCTAGACGATGTATGGACCCGTTCTGCAAAGCCAGTTACCCAGACTTAAACGGTAATGGCAGGACTTGGGTGAAGATATATATGCCTATGGGAAAGAGGTTCCTAGTGGGTGAAGAGCATGGATGCTGGGTACGTATTTCCATGTATATGCAACTCTTCCAGAAAACTAATGTCATTAGTTTTTTTACTCCTGCGGCGCCAGTGTACCGTCTCATATTCCATTCCGATTCATGTGGTGCAAACGCAGTCATAAGGAAAATGAAAACTGGCTCTAGAGCAGCCGGTGGTAAAACGCGTCCACACATTCAGTGGCATATTTGACTGGTGGGATTGAAGAGCTGGGAGATGTCTGAAGGAGACAGGATACGCGAGGAATCTTTATAGTAAAACCCCCTGGGTGGCATTGGATGTCCAAGCGGTGGGCAGGTCATCTGACGAATGCCCGGATGCCTGGTTGCGGGCCGAAATGCAACGTTTTCCCTGGGTTGTAATGGCAGCCTGGAAGGATCCGCATTATCTCTTGCCAAGTAGATTTGTGGCTTTCAACTATTGGTAAGCCTCAATGTTGTAGATTTGGAAGGCTCGACATATATATGATCACCGTTGACTCACTAGTTGAGGTATAAGTCTATAATCAATATCCCAAGCCCCTTTCAAAGTTCAACCCAAACCAACAGCTATCCTAGCCTTCTGCAGCTCTCCAGGCAATTACGAGCAGCCACGGCGCCCTAATCCAATGATGACTCCTCAGCAACCATGTCCGCCCGCTGCCCCTACCTTAAAATTTGAAGCTCTCCTCGCCCCACATCCAATCCTATGCCGTCTCGCCAACTACATATCAACCCTTGATCTCTACCACCTCGCCGTCACCCGCCGGACAGCCTACGCCAATATCTGTGCGAACAAGCTTACTTGGGTAACCCTCAGAGCGCGGACGAAGTGCGACGGTACCGGGCGCGTCGCCCGTGTGCGAGATCCCTATGCCTTGCGCACAGCAGGAATCCATGGGGTTGTATCTAGGCTGAAGAAGCCGCCGATGACTGAGGGGAGAGAGTTTGCTGCTGTGAATGTGATACCAATTGTTCCTTGGAAGCAGAAAAAATATGAGGAAGGTATGTATGAGGCGCCTACGGGAGGTTGTGATGAAGAACGCGTGAGGGAGTGTGAGAAGTGTGGGATTAAGATTTGTGCCGAGTGTCCATGGCAAGGCAGATATCATGGGACAGTCGATAGGCTACCAAACAATGCACCAGATACCAATCCAAAGCTTATATTGAGCCTCTGGACAACGGAGTCGTTGGTGGCGTACTGTGAAAGGTGTGATGAGAGGGTGGAGCGAAGAGTAAGAATGAAGTACGGAGTGCGGCAGAACGAAGGAGGTTCGCATACAGATGCTCGCAATAGGATGGACCTGGATGGTGGGAACAATGTCCAACACGACGGCCAAGATGAGCTCATTTGCAATTGCAACGTCTTTGATCGCTGGATTTGCCTTCCCTGTCGAGGCAAAGAATTAAAAGCCTGCACGGAGTATTATTCCATCCGGGTGTCGTATGTCAGGCTTCATTTTAATGGAATGCTAGGAGCGCAAAAAATGGCCACCAAGACTAAGAGGGTGATACCGCAACACTCGACATACGGGTACTACGTAAGTTTGTTTCTTCGAGATAGCCAATAGTAGTAGTGATATTTCTGGTTAAGAACCTGGAGGACTAATCTTTGTTTTCTCTACCGCTAGTTCTGCTGCCCCTGCGGCGCACTCGGGCCCCCTGCGATCAAGTTCCGCTGTGGATGGTGCAACAGACGTCACATGGAGGATGACCGTTGGCCAGTGTTTGACCCGCAGCGGGACCGAGCAAGCTTCCTTGAATGGTGAAACAATGAGATTCACGGTATTATTGCTCTCCGGAATGTACCTCTTCCCGATGATGATGATGATCTCTAGGCCAAGCCGTTAGCTGTCATCGGGGGATATGTGGCGGATTATTATAACGCCTCAAGATTACGGACTTTTATTGAGGCTTAGCAAATGATATTGCTTGTCACGGAGTCTGAGTGAGTCCTGCTCTAGGCGTGCTTAGGCCTGAAGGGCAACTTTAGTCTGGATGCCGAAGGCCGGACGACCAGCAGGGAGTCTCATGCCCAAAAACCCGGATCTAAGCTTCCAACCGCCGGGAGATATTATAGGCAAAATGGGCAACGAATGGATTGCTACTTGCTTCACATAAAGGGAGGAAGTTATTGGACAAGCACTGTTCGGAGAATGGCAGTCATTTTCTATGCGGCAACATACCAAGATAGTCTTGTGGGATTCGGCAGTTGTGTTTAGATTGATCAAACAGGAAGATTACTCAGCAACGCTTTGCAACATCAATATCTCAATGCCATGTGTATATGTTGGACTCCATGAGATCTTCTATTCGGTTTCACGCATTCTCCTCAAATTCACCATCTTCTTAGCCCCTCACCATCCCAGCACAGTCACCACCGCACTTACCAAACTGTCACGATGCTCCTCCCGCTCCTCCTCACGGTAATACCCCTTCCAACCGCCGCACAACGCGGCTTCCCTGGCGGCACCGCCACGATGCTGCGGTTCGGCTGCTCCCAGCTCGTCATCGACCGCATCGATCCCCTCGTGAACCCCGGCGTCGCTCCCTCGCCCCACATGCACCAAGTGGTAGGCGGCAACGCGTTTAACGTCTCCATGCCTTATACAGACATTGCCGAAATCGCCACATGCACGACGTGTAGCTTCGCAGATGACTTGAGTAACTACTGGACGGCGAATTTGTACTTCAGAGCGAGGAATGGGACGTACAAAAGGGTTAAGCAGGTTCCGAATAGGTGAGTGACGGGATTCTAAAGGGGGAATGGCATTGGGTGTTGATGGGGAGAGACAGGTTGCTTTTTGGGGATGAGTTTACGACTAAAACGGATGGCGGGTTTACGGTGTACTATGTTTCGCCTAGTAAAGGGGGTGTGACGGCGTTCAAGCCAGTAGGTGCTCATTTTCAAGTGTCGATCACTGAATGGATTTTACCCCTGGATAGAGCTGATAATCTGGCCAGGGCTTCCGTATGCTCACGGGTGACGCCGCGCGTCGGGAAAAAGCCGACATGAAGTCACAAACCTGTTTCCGGTGCTTCGACGGTCCAGGATTCGACGGTGACTTTCTCGCCCCTTGTGCCGACCCTGCTCGAGATACGGAAGAACTCCCTCAGAAGCCCTGCTACGGCGTAAGGTCGAATATTCTGTACCCAACGTGAGTCCAACATCAACAATCAGACCCCAAAACAAACATATCTCGACACCCTCCCAGCCAAGATACTAACCCCCAATCCCCTCCAGCTGTTGGGACGGCCAAAACCTCGACTCACCCGACCACAAATCGCACGTCGCCTACCCCGTCGCCGGCCCTCAATTGTTCACAGGCAACCAAGTAGGCGAAGAATGCCCTCCAACTCACCCCGTGAAAATCCCCCAACTAATGCTCGAAATCATCTGGAACACAACCGAGTTTATGAACAAGGACGACTGGCCCGAGGACGGGAAGCCCTTCGTCTTGTCGACGGGGGATACCACGGGGTACGGACAGCACGGGGACTATGTGTTTGGGTGGAAGGGGGATTCGTTGCAAAGGGCGCTGGATAGTAGTTGTCTGGGGGCGAGGTGTGCCGATTTGAAGGTGCAGAGCGTGGAGGAGGCCGGGAGGTGTAAGGTGCCGGTGAGGGTGGAGGAGGATTTCGAGGGGTGTAAGTGCCTCTATCTTTCTCGCTGATGTGTGCCAATGACTGACCTTCTTCCATTTAGGGATGGCAAAGCTGCCTGGTAATCCGATGATGGAGTGGGGGAAGTGATGTCGTCGAAAAGAGGTTAGGAGAGGGTAAGTTAGCGGACAATGTTATTTCCCCAGTTGCTAGTTAGTTACACCAGACTCGACATGTCGTTGATACAATAAGACCTCTCAATTTTATCCATACGTGCACGACCCTTTAGTCCTTTACCACCCACACAATCCACAGAACCCACACGCCTCCGAGCACTCGGTGCTATTTTGCGCCACACTATTGGTGTTGCTAACACCCCAACTCGAGCTCACCAAACCGGTATCAGCGATACCATCAGCCCAGCTTGCCGGAGAGCTCTCCTGACCCCATGGTTTCCCACCACTCCTCGAGTTTTTCCATCCCCCAGCATTCGGTGTTCCCTTCCAAGTTCCATTACTAGCCCGACTTTGATTTGACTCTTGCTTAGAGCTAGTCCTGCTCCAGGAATCTCTCCCATCGTCCCTCACGGTCTTAGCGCTATTCGAGGTTCCAGAGAGACTGATCAAGCTCTCAAGATCGGGCGTGCCGTTATTTTTCCCGGGACGAGAGGATGCAGGTTTGCTGGCTGAAGTCACCGACCCGTTATCAACGTGCAGAGATCCGCGGTGGTTTGCATTCTGCGGCGCGAACTCTTGCTGGCTGCTCCGCTGCTGGCTGTTCCGAGCTCCGGCAATGTCACTTCCGGCTTGTGAAGACACCAACCTTCTATGCCCAGCCCCATATGGGGAATGTCCGCCACGTTCTGAACCTTTGGAAGGGTTTGAGATGCCACCGTTTTGGACCTGACCATCCAGGACACGCCCACGATGTGCTTTTGAGGTGACCCGGTGCTGTTCCATGGCCTCTGAATCCTTGGACTGTGCGCCGCAATCGCAAACAACCTTGTGCCAGATAAATTGTTTTTTATGTTGTGAGAGCTGGTATTTATGGGAGAACTTCTTCCCACACGAGCACAAGAGCGCGACGCTGTGCTCGTTTCGGTGGGCAGGCGAATTGACCTTGTGTTGTTCCAGGGTTGTGAAGGAAGCGAAGACTTTCCCGCATGTGCAGCGATGCTGATCACGCTGTCAGTAAGGCGTCGGTCGAATGAAAGTGGAACGTCTAGTGGGGACACGAACCTTGTTAGGAGCTGGTTTGTTATCCCCATCATCCGTCGGTCTGGAATCACCATGATCATCCGACCGAGATGAACCAACCTGGTTCCTGTCAGAGTCGCCGGTAGCCCAGCTAGAAGCTACGGAAGGACGGGGAGGATCCTGAACGGATGAGGCTCTCTCCTGTTGTAATGATACCACATCACTCGCGGATTCTCTCCTATTCCCATTTTCCCAAGACTCTTTCGGTTCTTGGGTCTGAGGCTGTTGGACGTCTGTATCTCCGTTGACTAGTGGTTTAGATGGCACCGCATTGTGACTATTGGCAATAGGAACGGAGTTCTGGATCTGACGGTGTTAGCGTAAAGGGAATGGAAAAGTATACATGACGAAGTGTAACTAACCGCCCCTTGACCCAACTCGACAGTTCCCCCATGGCAGTTGATGGTAATAGGAATGGAGATGATAGGGTTTGACTGGGGCTCCAGGGAGTTTCCAGCTATTACGGCAGGATTTTTCTCATTGCTGGTAGTTGCAAGGCATTGGCCGTTGTGTATGACAATCTGCACTACGGTAGCCCTATTGCAGCACGCTGCCGAAACCTGACTCGGAGCCCGCGTATATTGTTCTGTGGGCATTTTGGGTGTATTAGTGGCTTTTATGACCTCGCTGGGTTCTTGTACAGTGTGATCGCTTGATGCATGAGACGTGCTATCGGTCTCTACTGCATCAGAGGGAAGGCACTCGCTTTTGATGAACTTAATCTCACGGTTTGCAGCGTATTCAGTTTCTGAGGGCGAATTATCCCAGTTTATAGATGTGGCCTCGAGGACAGATGACTCCTAGCTGTTGTCAGTTGACGAATGGTAATTGTTAAATGGAAGAAGCTTTCATAACGCACATTGTTGGAGTCATTTACCTTGTCAACCCCATCCGCAACTCCATCAGCAGAAGGTATTTGGTGCTGTGGAGCCTCGCGCTTATGACATTCCAGTACCTTGATGCTGGAGAACTTAACCCCGCAGTCCAAGCATACCTTTCTTGGCATCAGTTCAAGACTTTCAAACACCGGCTATATTCTTGATTCGGCAAATTATCAACATACCCTACCTGCTTTATTATCGTCGTTGTTGAATTGATGATATTTCGCGTCCTTTTTATGCTGCTTCATAGCCTCTTGGCTGACAAAACTGAACCCAGAAGTGCATGAAATCTGGACAACAGCCAAATCATTAGTCCCCCTCCCGCGGATTACCTAAGCCAACCCAGAGTCCAGTAAATTCAGCCCACCTCGCCCAATGCATCATCTGGGCTTGTAGTCGAGACAGCCATTGAGCTGGCACTTGCAGAAATGACACCACCATTGGTAGACGACGCAGTTGTTCGCGTGGCCGGTTGCGCCGCAGGTGCCGGTGCCAGACGGCGGTGGGTTGGAGCGTTCTTGTTGTGTTGGTGAAAGGCAGTCATACTTTTAAAGGTTCTCCCGCAACAGAGTATCACAAAGTTCGGCGTCATCTGGACTTGCCCCAACATTTTGGCAGCTGACTGCGTTGCAGAATGACAAGAAACAGATCTATGCCACGATTGACCAGAGATGGGAGGAAATATATGATTTAGCTGGAGGTTGAGGCCTGCCGTCAACGTCGTCGTTGTGGGCTTAGTGCAGCCGGCGAGGGGCAGTTTGGCTTGGGATCAAAGCACAGTTCGACAGATGCTGCCAAGAATTCACGTCAGGATCAGGGTCTTGCAAAGTACGTCCCAAATCAGAGGAGTTAGGGTTAGGGTTTGCTCCAGGAGGGTCAAGAGGAGCCAACAATCACAATGACCGCACCACTTACAGTATTTAACTCCTTATCACACAACGTCTGGTTAAGATTGTAAAGATTTATCTCTCAGTATGTATGCGCATCTCCTCTACTGTTTCATTATATAAAGTCACCAAGACAAAGGGGAACTGAGTGACGTGGCAGGGCTTGCTGTTTACTGGGAGAGGGATGAGCGGTAAGCACCTGAGAGTTGCACGAACTACTGCAGGCAAGCAGCCAGTTGCTTGCAGAGAGTTTGTCCGGTTGGACAGCATTTGTGTGATGAAACAGTCCCTCGCAAGTCCGCTTCTGATGTCGATGAGCAAAGTAGAAATGAAGGAGAAGCACCTGTCTAAGTGAGACCTCTTTGAACGCGAAACTGGATCCTTGGAGGGAGAGTACCGAAGCGTTAAGCACAGTTTACTATATCAGCCAGTTCCCATGGGTATGTGCACTGCACTTATTTGGAAGCCTTCCGAGAAATACTACGAGTGTTGGTGTCACATGGCGTCTTCCCTGCATATGCAAGCAGCTGTCAAGAGGGCTACACTGAGAAGAAACTGGACCCTTGCGAAACCAATAATATGTATTCATTAAGGTGAAGACATATATGCCGTGTCTACTCAATCATCGCTCAACCATTACCTAGGGTATTTCACTCCTTCCAAGGCTTCTCCACCCCCTTCTCCTCATACCACTCACCAACCCACTGCGTCATCTGCTCAACCGCATCATACGCGACCTTCCTAACTCCCTCATTCGCATCCCAATTAGGCCCATACAAATCCGAGCAGTGCACACCACCCTCGACAACCCTGACAGGCAACTTTTCCGTGCTCTTAACCGGACCGCCCGGCCGGAAGATGCTAGACAAGGTAGCATCCCTCCACGGGTCGTGCTGACCGTTGGTGTGCATGGCGCGCGTGGTGTTAGTCGCGCTCCAGCCGCCCGTCCAGCGGTTCACGCGCTCCGCTCGCTGGCCCTTAGCCAGGCCGTAGGCAAGCTTGCCGGTGCTGGACTGCGAGGCGGGGAAGATGAGTGGGCACTGGTTACGCCAGTAGGCTGGGTCGACGAGGTGTGAGACGAGGGTAGGGCGGGAGAGGGGAGCACCATCTTGCCACCATTCAAAGCTGAGAGGTATTAGCTGTGTGTAAAATGTGAGACGGATCAAGGAGCGGGGACGTACGGCTCGTTGCAGAGCATCCAAAACCACTGACGATTGAGCCAGTTGCCAGGGGAGAGGTCCTTGTAAGCCACATTGTCGGGGTTCTGGTTCTGCAGGCAGCCAGTGTTGTAAGTGCCATTCCATTCGGGGTAGCCGGCAGACTCGCAGACTGAGACACGATTAGTAGACGGTCTGAGACAATAGGAAGAAAGGAGACATACATCCAGGGAGCATCTCCTCCTTAATCCACTTGGCGTAGCCATCAAGAGCCTTGGAGAGACCAACGCCGAGAGCGCCAGGTATCTTGTTGTTCGAACCAGGCCAGACGTTCTCGACATAGTCGCAGAAGCGGTAATACGGGGTGTAGCCCTGGACCTTGCTGTTGTAGAACTGAGTCGACTGCCACTGCCAAGGACCCCACTCCAGAGCACTAAGAGTGAAATTAGCTTGAGTTCACTTGATTTGTCACTGGCCCTGAAACTTACGAGGCAAAGTCCTGATCAGTCAGGTCGCCAAGCATGAACTTATCCTTGAGGGCCTTCTTCTGCTGAGAAGTGCCGAAACGCAAGATCGTGTCGACATACTCGATGACAGCGTTCACATCAGAGCTGCAGTTTTTGGGGGTAGCCTCCTGCACGGGAACAAAGTACTGCCAGAAGTCGCCAATTGCCTCAACGACGCCGCTGGAGCTGTAGTACGCCCAGAAAGTGCCAGGCTCCAGGGCAGCTAGCCAGCCAGCAAGAGCGCCAGAGTATGAACCACCAGAGAAGATCCACGGTGCCTTGTCGGCCGAGCTGTTGCCGGAAGGATCAAAGGGAGGGACAAAGTTCTTCGCGAAGTAGGTCAGATCCTTAAGAGACTGCTCCAGCGTAAGGTACTTGAGGTTATCGACGGTCAGCTCCTCATAAGGAGACGACTCGCCCCAGTAGCGGTGCTCCAGAATAATAACTGCACCACCAGTGCGGTTAGCCATCAAGCCCGAGAGACGCGAGCTCGTTAGCCACGTCTTATTGAAGCCAGTCGCGCTCTGCTCGCCAGGCGTGGTCAGGTAGATGGGAGAGCCAGGGCCCCGCCAGTACTCGGTGCCGTACCAGTAGCGCTGCTTGAAGGTCCCTAGGGAAGGGTTGTTGTGGTCAATGAGCTGGTCGAAGGTGCCCCAGCCATTGTAGATCTCTGCGCGCTTGTTCAGGGCGTGAACGTCTTCATCGTCTGGACCAATATCCATGGCCGTGCCGCGGAAGAACGCCGCGGAGACTTGTTGGGTCGCAAAGGCCGCCACGAGGGCGCTGGAGAGAACTGTGGCCCTCATGATGTATCTGCCTAGTTGGTCAGGACGTGGATTGTTGGCTGTCCTTAGGCTGTGAGAGGGATGAAAAGCTGTTGGAGGTAATATGGGAGGAAGCTGTTTGACTGTTATTTCAGCCACGAAAAACCACCCCCTCAACGCTCTTGACGACCGACTGACTCTTCAACAGTGACACGCACGCGGTGGCCAGGGGCAGGACAGGACAGATCCAAACCAAGCAGGCAGTTCACTAAGGTGTGATTGGCCTCGCATCCCGAGGCTACGTCGTCGCGTGCAGTTCACTGCTGCGTGGCATGGTGCCTGGCGTCGTGTAACTCCCGTAGTTAGGATTCATTTGTATGCTACCTGTATACCACGACGTCCCCGCGATGAGCCGTCGCCGAGGATCCCCATTATGCTGTCAATGACCTTCCTCTTCGGGCCGGGGATCTGGGCTACGTCGCAGTCATTGTGCCAATATGGGGAACTCTCCCGGCCGTCGGCCATGTATGCGGCTCCACTGCAATGATTGTTGCGATCCGGCTTCTGGAAGGTGCTTGGAGCGGTCAGCCATTGTGTACTTCTATCAGCTGATTGCGGGAGTCTCGGATTTCTATCGCCGGCGAGTTGGCACAACAGACGCATAATGAATGCGTCGCTGAACGACCTGGGAGAAACAATGCCGTGAGGACCCGCCCAAGTGTTTGTAAACTATACGTAATACAGTCCGTAATTTTCCCCGAGGAAAGTGCGACAGCCGCCGAGACCCTTTTTTTCTCTTCTATCAGTGCTCCCCCTACCACATAACAAGTGGCAGCGCCAAGTTTAGTGTTGGGATATTGTGTATTGCTTCAAAACGTCCAAGAAACCGGCTGTTTGGAACCCACCATCGCTGTAACCTTACCAATAATCAAGGATCTCAATGCAAATTTCGCACTAAACAACTAACAGAGCCCCTTGTGGTGTAGTTGGCTATCACGTTCGGCTGTAAATGGTTTACTGATACCGAAAGGTCACCGGCTCGATTCCGGTCGAGGGGACTTGTCTTTTTCACTTTTTTGCTCATCCTGTTAGTTTCGGTTCCTGACAAGGACGCAGGATACAGCGGGCCACGGCACTAAATTTTTGCACGGGCTTCATAAATTGCCAGAACGATTGTTCTCTTCACCAAGGTACATAGGTCACCGCCTGAATATATGATGTACAATCTTTGTACGGAAACACTTCAATCCTTCGGATACGGCTCTTCTACCCGCCGAGCTTTGCTACCCATATCGACGACGATTGCAGGATGACCTGGATCAGTTGTTATGAACTGCATTTCCATCAAGACGCAGCTGTACACCTAGCCGCACTATGGGATAGGTACATTTGTTCAGGGCCTGTTCTTTGCTTATTGTGATTTCAACAACATCTTTCCGGTCTTGCCCAGTTGGCAGCACCTGTGCGTAAGGGTTCTCACATCTCAAAGAGAATACTGTCGCTTTTCCCTGTCAAGGAATTTGAAAGGCTTTCTCAACAGCAAATTTCCTAGGGTCAGACTATCAGCCAAGCCTAGATACAACTTCCGAATTGAATTGGTCGAGGACCACTTCCAAATTTGCCATCAGGCCCGGGCCCATTGTCCTGAGCTTAAATACCATAAGCATGGAAGGCCGATTTGGGTTATTCCAACGGTCCCAGCTAACAAGCGCGAAATTTAGCCTTAGGCTTTCGATTGTGAGATTTCCTTTCCAAACTTGATATAGGCAGAGATCCACTTGAGTTTTCCAGGCGAGGAACCACCATTCATAGGATACATGATTGGCGGTGATAAACACCCAATGACGAACATCTTAAGGACTTTGGAGCTTAACGATATTATTCAAAAAAAAAAATCAACGGCTTCGGTTCAATTTAGAAAAGCGGAACGTTTGTTCCACAACACGGGATTGCCTCCGGGGTGAAAGAGGAAGTGCTGAGGTAGTTTAGTTGCTTACACCAAGCTTTTCGTCATGATATCTCCCCAATCGTAGATAGCCAAGGTCCCTACGACCCAACAAATCAAACCTCTATTGTGAATACAACCCAACACGAAATTTTCAGATACAAATTCCCAAATTTGTTATGCTTGTGCAGCAAAAATCAAGAACGTAGTTCCTGCTATGACGGCTTCCCTCACTCCTGGCATAGATATCAAAACCAGGCTAGCGTCGATATGAACACCTTTAGGCTGGACTCTGGAATCGGAATAAATGGACTTGTCGCGTTTTTAACGCTAACTTCACCGCATGCAGCGGATTGTTCTTGTGACTCAGCCAGCATACCAGAGTATTCCGGGCTAGGTTTCCTGCCGTCAACCTACGCTAGGTGCTTGAGGTCAGGAGTCTTTCTCATGACCTCCAGCTGTAGCCTCTCGAAGGCCCTATGTCCCTCTCCATACAGAAAGGGCATAATGATGTCAAGGATTCAAATCAGGAAGTAAGTCATGTCCTCCAGTAAGGTGGTCGTCCGCTGAGTTGTCCAAGATATACACCTGGCCAAAAAGCACGCAAAAATGCACAAAAAGAGAGGCTTCTGGTTGTAGAACACTCTTAGGTATCTTCGTGATTGTTGCAATAAAGCAGGAAAGCTCCCGCTTGTCACCGTGGTAATTCCGTTCCTTGTAGAAACAGAACCTAGCTTGACGCAATCAAGTCCTAAAGTTTTCATCCGCGAGCAAACCATTGACATCGTGTCACCTTTCTAGTAAGATCTTCCATGATCCCGGACTCAAGGTCCAAGAAGTAAACGTAACAGACTCTCACATTTGCACACCACACAAACATGCTATTCATCGCTTCTTGCAGCTCGGAACTACTCAACTTATCAATGCAGCATGTGTCGACCCATGTGTAGGAGAGACTGTGCAAAGACCAAGCAATCTCACGGGCCTTCTGGATCTTTCGGAAGTGTCGCTCGTAACTGTGTCCAGTCATTTGATGCACGAATATAGGTTAAGTTCTGGAATGTGACTTCGTCAATTCCTCAGGTGTAGGGCCTGCAGGGCCTTCCGTTTCTATGAGACATAGATATTTCGCCTCTACATGGCAGACCAGTTTTCCACCAACCATCTCTTGGCTGCCTCAAATAATGCTCCCTCTGCATTACGACCAATTCGGGAATTCTCCCGCAGCCTGATGGGTGGACAGGCTGGCAAGAAGTTTGTTGAACCAGCAGGCCCGACTATGGAGCCTTAATCTCATGCAAACTCCATCATTCAGCGAACGCGCAATCGTAGTCTTATATTACTATGCCCAAAGAATGTGACTGTGTTGATCTAGTACGGGCCATCCCCAGAGGAAATATTTTGGTGGTGAAAGCTAAAATGGCAGATATCAACACGCCACAGAAGGAGCGTTGAATAGTTGGTATGAGTGTCAGACTCTGCAGTTAGTGAGCCTTGGTGTTGGTTGATCTAAATCTTGACTCCTAACTATGAAAAGCAATAGTCGCTACTTGCGAACAAAATGTGAACTGTCCTTGAGCGGAGCGCTGCACATTGTCCAATCTAAGCCATGGCCAAGGCTCAATCTTCTTCAAGAGAATTCAGTCAACCTGGAATCTTTTCGAGTATCTTCCCAGAGAAAATCTGCGAACCATATTGCTTCGGAGCACTTACCTTTAGGCACCCAACGAGGTGCTTTGGGAGATATTCCAGTGAGGGCTAAGCCCCAGTGGGAGCCCAAACGCGCAGGCATCAGGGCATGGCTTGCCCTCCCTTCCTCTCCTCTCAAGAAACGTCGCGTCCCTCCCCCGAACATACACTGATGCTGGAAGGCCAACAGATCCTCCTTGGCTCGATGGAGCGGGCACTCAGCCAAACCCTTCCTCGAGAAGTTTTCCCGACAGTGCCTCTCCGCTTGCTGGCAGAGGCCTCGGAGCCGGGTGACCGAAAAGAATGAGCCATATGGCCGAGGCATGATGAGGATTCTATAAACGAAGCTGCCCAAACATGATAGACTTCTCTTGGTTCTTCTCCTCCCTAACACAAGAACACTGAGGACCAAGAAAAATCATTACACGTATCAATTGACTTCGCTGTGCACCCCACATCGTCAGTAGCCATTATCTAACCCATTTGACCCATTGTCGATCCCTGTCTGTACCAGACCAAGTCACCTGTTACACCAGAGACAATTAAAGAGTGCCCCTGCGGCGGTGTGGTGTACAGAAGCCACTTCTTTTCTCGCTCTCTTACCTCCTTCAACAACCCACTTGCCGGCAGGCTATACCCCAGAGACTTTTGGTCTTCCTTCCAGCTGTTCAAGTCCAGGGCCTCCGAGTTCGAACTCTGGAAGCAAGCCTGGGACGCTGCCACAGGGCATCCTATCCCGTTACCGCACCTCCCTCTCTCCCCCTTGCAAGCCCGCCCCAAACCCAACATACTGATCATCTAGACTCCGAGCCTAATGACCCGGAGTAGGTCCCAACGAGGCAGCTATCTGGGCCCTGCCGGTTTGAAGAACCCTCCCCTGTACATAGCACACTGCACTCCTTCTAACCCACGCCGGTTTTACCTTATGCGGCTCTTTCCCGGCGTTACCTATAGTTTGTCCAATTCAGGTAGTTTTGCCCGCCGGCGTCGTGGGCACGACCCAGCACCCTCGGTGATGAATCTGGTCGAAAAAAAGAATGAATAAATAATCAATGATGTTCCACTGTTGTAAGCAAGACCCTAGCTTTAACACTCAGACAACAGCTTAGGAAAGGGAAAGATGTAGGGGAAAAATGGGCAAGCAGGGAAGAGCGCGAGGTATGTGGATGCCTAAACTAGAGGGTTTTGAATCTGATTCTTCGTTGTTAGGGATGCGTATCATTTGAGAGTGTAAGGTCGTGTGTGAGGGAGAGGGGGGCCGGGGGTAGGGCGTAGAATGGGGATAGTTTGTCCTGTTTGATGGTCTCTGGGTGAGCCATAGAGTTCAAGTTGTGATTTTCTATTCTCGAATAGATGATATAAATGCCAAGACGCCCTGGGGCTATGCGGCTGGCGAGCAGGTTAGAGGAGAAGGACATCGGATGATGTGGCCTATGAGACCGTTGCGCCACAAGAGCAAGTTTTGATCGTATTCCCGGGGGGAGGGGGTGTGATTGAATCAAACGTGGTACTCCTGAAAGTCACCGTGTCCCGATCCCTCGGAAAGCCACCTAGCGAGGGATCTCCTGTAGAACAGGCTGAGGAAAGCTTTGGCCGAAGGGCCGTCTCAAAGGCTAGATTGCGGTTCATTAGCTCTCCACAATGACGCCATATCCAAACCGAGACCGTCAGTTGTTTACTTCGGCCCTGTGGCAGCTGGGGCTAATTCAACAAGTGAGCAGTCACTTGTCCCATCGGTTCATCCATTGTTACCCGGCATGGGGGCCGCTAACCCCTGCACTGCCCACGTACTGCCCAATATCCTTACAATGTAGCAGTGATCAACGTGGAGAAAGATCCCTTGGGTATGCTCTCGTGGGCTCGTTTTGCTCTGTGCTTCCGGAATCTCAGATGGACATGTGCAAAATGGGCTTAGGGGCATGCAGGAATCTCCTGTCCCTTGACTACTGGGATAAAGATGTGAGGGGCATATAGGAGGTGAGAGACTTCAATTTCGAACAAAAGATGTCAACTTGAGTGAAATTTTTTAACCCTTTTGGTATAGACAACTATCTCGAACAGATCATTTGGAGCCGATGGCGACACACAGTTACTTGCTTCATTGGTCACAGGGTCGATTATTTCGTCACTGGGAGATATTTTCACATTGGAGTTGCATCATGCATTAAGAAGCGTTTCGTTGGACTGACCGAACCCACTCTGGGAGATAAGCTTAGAGTTCCGAAACGGCGGGTTCGATGGACCGTTGGCTGCTTGTTGTTTGAGTGTCTGTCTGGAGATTCCCAGCTCACAGTTTCTGCCAGCTGATGCCGTACATACGTGCCATGCGACCGGTGAGGTTAGGTTGGCCTCTTCACATGACGTTGCCGACAACATTTTACTTGGTAACGTCGTGACTGAGCTCAATCCCCTTGCCCCTGATGACGCGTTCCGAGTGACTGGACAAAAGTACCTTTCATGTCAAGGTCGACCGTTGTGGCTCCATCCGCACCTGAGTTGGACTTGACTCCAGATAAGCAGACAGAGTGGTCCAGCTCTCCACTATCTGATAAGTCTTTTGCGGCTACAACGAGTTATAGCATCAATGAACAGTCCGACTCCAGCCTGACAAGCTCTCCTACCTCAAGAGGTCTCATTCAACTAGACGGTGACCCGAAGTTTGTTTCCCAACTGTCAGTACCTTCTCAACATCCACATCCAATCAAAGGTAGCATTGGTGTTTTGACACGTACAGAACCCCGAGCCAACGCCTTTACCCTTGCGAGCGTGGCTGTGGCAGGTCCTTCAATTCCTGCCAAGACCGGCACAAGCAGCACAAATACTCGAGAAGCATGGCACTTGTGCCCGTGTTCGCTGACCCATTCGCAATACAGGCTTTGCTCGAAAGGAATAGCTGGACGAATACCTCGAACACAAACGGCCCTGCTCGAAGAACTGAAGATTTTTTCGGAGTCTATCCCCTAAGGAGGTGATATCGGGAGGTGGGGACTAATAATGGACTGGATGGACTGGTCCGTGACGCTGCAACAAAGTTTATGTCCTCAATCAGGGTATGATATTTATCTTCTTGCGAGGAATAGCACGTGCTATCGAACGGGCACCTCCTAATAAGCGCTAACCGGTATACAAGAGGCTATACGTGGTCTTAAGGGTGGCGATCGTCATCTTCATGACACTAACCCACCTGAGAAGAGTCTTCGAAAAAATTCGTACAGGAGGATACCTAAGAACCTAGGAGTGGTCCCGGTCTTGGGTGACTGGGACCCTTCTTGCACGGACCCTCCGTTGAACTTTCCAACGGATGTCTGCTCGTACCCAGCGTGTACTCGGCTGGTTATTAAAGAGTTAACTAGATAGTTCGCTGCATAGCGACTGATATGCTGGATACATGGCCTGGCTGTTGCGTTTCTGGGAAGGGATAGGCCGTGGGACTTGGAAGGGGCGACTGGGTTGGGAATAAACAGGCATTGTACAGACACATTGGCCGTTAGAATCTCTTGGTCATTCTAACAGTGTTACAATGAGGTGTTTCGATTCAAGTCTTCCTGCATCCGCTTTACTGAGGGAATGGCTTGTTGTTGGTGCGATTATTATCCTAACTGAAAACGATTGTTTGGTTGGCGTATCCACTTCGTTTCGACATAAACTCCCATTCAACCGTCAAAAAGAACCATTATGCACCTTTTTGAAAGATAGTTACCATTTCAGGACCAAAGGTTGTTGAATACTGCCATTTGATGCAACCACTATGTGGGCTAGGACTGATCAGTTCTACTTTCCTAACGGAAGCCCAGGTTGGCCAGTTACTGTAGAACATTTTCCCTGTCGCATTCATGCAACCAACCAGCCTTACAGTCCTAAATTATCACGATATAGTTGGTTTTCTTTTGCGGCAGACGTAATCGTGCAGCTGCACCGTTGCATCTAACACTTTATTCTTGTGGCTGTGCCGCCGCGGTTCTGGAAATCCGCAGGGCCACATCATCAGGATGCACGCTGCCTAATCCTACACTGCGGCCAAGCATGAGGCCAAGCTTTCGACTCGCTAGAACGGATTGTGTTATGAAGGGCCATAAAAAGCCGCGCATCATACGAGTCGATACGAGCTCGACGATGGAAGTGCCGTGCGTTAGTAAGTACGTAAGTAGGCCTGTTAAACAGCCATGTTGGTGTTGACTCCGCCATTGTAGAGAGTAATAACTATGCTGGGGACTACCTGATTGCCAAACACGCAGACGATAACTTTTGTGTTGTATACATGCACTTTCTTCTCTAAAGTTTGTCAGCAAAACATTGTTAGATACCTGAACTATCCAATCACATCCCTCAACATGGAGCCCATGGAAACAGACAGTGCCAAAAAACAGCCGATCTACACCTCAAGGTTATGGCGTATCAAGCTTGGTCTTCGTGCCTTTGACATCATCTGCCTTGCCATCATAACTGCCATGGGCATCTCGATCCTCAATCAATGGAATGAAATAGGCCACGGCATCTTTTTTGCCGCAGCCTTCGTCGGACCGGTAAAGATCACCGACATCCCCAACCCCCCGCACTCTCACTAACCACTATCCCTATAGCTCATCGCAACCTTCATCTGGGACATCGCTGAGGCTCTCAGCATATATCGCCGTGCCGGCCGCAGGGGCGTTTATCCCGGCGTCGTTATCATTCTCGACCTGCTAATGGGGTTGGGCTGGGTGGTCCTCGTTTATTTTGCTGTCAGGATATGGACTGAGCCCAGCCTAAAGGCATTCTGGGACAACATCTCGCGGATAGCGGCCTCAGACGACCCCCCTGAGGTGGTGGAGGCTGTGGCGAAGGTGGTGTACAATCGGTTAGTTCACATGGGGAGGGTGTTTATAGCGTTTTCTGTGTTTGTCACGTATGTACTACCTGCTGGGTGATGTGGTCCCTGTATTTCGAGTGTGGTACTGACTAACATGGTACAGGCTTCATCACTGGATTCTTTTTTTTATCGGCTGCTACGAAGCTCATGACCGTCAAGAAAGAATCAAGGAGATTGCCGCGAGGGTTGAGCAGTTACCACGTCCTCGTAGTTATGGTGGTGCAACTGCTGCTCAGGTAATCTGCGGGGAGAGGAGATAGAAGGCTTTTTTTTGGAAGCTGCTATCTTCAAGGCAGGGTTGAGGGCAGTGAACTACGGCCTCATGAATCTTGATTCCAGGTATAACTCTGATAATAAAGGATGCCCAATGAACCCAACAATTGAGGTCTTTGCTACGTAAAGAGATAATTGTCTGCTTAGATCAATCACGACTGCTAATATTGACATGAAGTTTCATAATTCGCCGATAGATCACCATAGTATACTAGTATAATCTGTGAATTTCACATCCAATGTCACACTGACATGGCAGTCCGAGGAAAATGGGTATCCCTAATGTTAGCTGCAAGTGACCACGGTGTGGTCACCGTCAACCTACTTGGTCAGCCCGGGCTCCACTGAGAGCAGGTGCACACTTGACCTTATATCAGAGCCATGCTCATCCACCTTCACGTGTGTGTAGTTTAAAAGGTAGAGCGTTGTTATTCTGCGGCACCCATTGTGCTTGACAGATTCCCTCAGGGCCGCGTGTCCTGCAGGGAAACGCCCAAGTAAATACTCCCATCCACATTCACCGTTTTCTTATACATCCAACACCTAAGTGCCAACACAAAGGCACCGGAGATAGAATGATTGTGAGTGGCACAAACCGTGGTTGATTCAAGAGATATCTGGAGCCGCATAACCGAAAGGAATGAATCAAATTGCCGGGAGGATTCTAGGGAAAGCCAGCCGGACACGATGAAAGACTTCTCTTGGTTTTCCTATCCTTAACACAAGGATACTGAGGACAAAGAAAGATTATCACACATATCAGTTGACTTCGTTGTGCATCCTACATCATTATTGGCTATTGTCTAACCCATTTGACCCATTGTTGACCCATGTCTGCACCAGACCAAGTCCCCCCGTTACATCCAAAAAGATGTGAAGTCTTCACTCAAGGCAACCACGTCAAATACACTTACATCGCCGCTTCACCTTGAAAAAAAGGCAATAACTAGGCATTCAGGACTCTTGAAATGCCTCTTCTCCTCAGCTTACACTCACAAACACTACTTCATCCCCTCCTAAATATTTACCACCTCCCAAACCAATCCCCTCCATCTTCCCTCTGTCTACCTGATGTCCAGGCAACTTCGAAGGCTCCATGTTTGCTGCAACCTTCCTATACCTACCTGTACAAGTATCGTAGCCTGGAACTTTCACTGGGTGTCGTCCTGATGGGAGCGTACCTGCCACTACAGGAAACTGCGGCCACATCCCTGTCATCCTCTGCCTGGGGTCCATATTAAGACATGTGTTCCGGATTATGCGCTGAAACAGCGCCGTCCAGGCGGGGGAGTTCGATCGGTGTCGGCGGAGCCAAACGATGAGCTTGTTCCCCTCGCTGCCTTTAACAACCCGCTCGGCGGCAGGCTGGACCCGAGGGCGTTCTGGTTCTCTTTTCAACTATTCAGGTCCAGGGCCTGCCAGATCGAGCTCTGGGGCCAGGCCTGGGATGTCGCCTCGGGGCGCCTTATCGTAACGTTGAGACCCCTCCACTTCCTCCTCCGTACGCGACCACAGTCCCACAGGGGCACCGACCCCGACACCGATTCCTCGGATTCGGAGTCGGAGCTGGAAATCCACATCCCCGGGTTCGTACAAGTGTGAACCTCTCATTCAGCCCAAGACACACAACCCCCCTTGGCTTACACCGGTTTTTGCCTCAAGTGCAGGCTTTTCCTCCGGCGTTACTTGTATATAGGTTTGTTCAGTAGCTATTGCTCGCCGTCGTCGTGGGCACGACCTAGCACCCTCATGGTGGACCCGGTCGAAAAATAGAATAAGAATAAGAATAAGGATGAGCATGCTGGGCCCGGGGGTTCCCCACTGCGGCAGGCCCCAATATCTTCAATGCGGTCGTTACCCTCTCCCTTCTATACGGCATCGTCCAACTCAATACCGGTTCATATAGGGCTGATGTCAGCGGCGGATTGATCCTATCCAGGCTCACGTCGATGTGGTCATCTCTCACCAAGGTTGCAAGCACGGCACTGAGGGTAGTATTCCCGGTGTGGAGAAAATAATAACCCCGTAGCTCTGGTGATTGGTCGGCCTCTACTCCGAGTACCTGCTGGATAGACAACGGGTACAATAGAGGAACCGCATTGTGGTGTTGCCGATCAGTCATTGTCGGTGGACTAGGCTTGCCCGACTCCCTCACCCCGGTTGATTTCGCTTGCACTAAGCAGTCTCTGACCTTAAGGCTAGGCCCAAGTGGGAGCCCAAACGTGCGGCATCAGGGCGTGACTTGGCCTCCTTCCCTCTCTACCCAAAAACGTCACGTCTCTCTCCCTCCCCCCCCTCCCCGGAGGCCATTGAAGGGTGTCCCTGTGGCGGTGTGGTGTACAGAGGCCACTTCTTTTCTTGCCCTTTCATCTCCTTCAACAACCCACTCGCTGGCAGGCTAGACCGGATGGCCTTCTGGTCCTTTTTCCATCTGTTTAAGTCCAGATCCTCCCAGGTCGAACTCTCCGAGCAAGCCTGGGACGCTGCCACAGGGCGCCCTATCCCGATATCACGACGCCCTCGTGCTCCCCTCCCCCGGGCCCGCTCCCAAGCCCAGCGTGCCGATCATCCAGGTTCCGAGCCTGGCGACCCGGAGTAGATCCCAGCGAGACACATACCTGAGGCCAACCAGTTTCAAGAACCTCCCCCTGTACATATTACACTACTCCACTCCCTCTATCCCACGCTGGGTTTACCCTATGCAGCTTTTTCCCGTTGTTGCCTGCCTTTAGTCCAATTTAGACAGCTCTTGTCCGCCGGCGTCGTGGGCACGACCCAGCACCATCAGGGTAAACCCGGTCGAAAATTAGAATAATTAGATACATAATCTAAAAGATAAGAACGCTCAAGAGACAGATTAATGCCATGCAGCAGATCACTCCACCAATAAGCTTGAGGAATGTGCGGGTTGTGTCCGCCAGAGGGTGTCGTATCTCGGAAGGTGTGGAGCTAGGGGGATGCTCAGGGAGGGAACTGGAGCTGTTGATGTATACATTATTGACGGTGAGTGTGGGTCCCGGTTCGGATGTGTGGAGACAGACCGGAAGGTGACTCGAGCGGTATCGGCAACATTAGTAGTCAGCATTCCTCTGGGATAGGCGGCATTCTGCCGCCCCACAACTTTTGTCACAGGAATATTGTATGGC
This sequence comes from Thermochaetoides thermophila DSM 1495, assembly GCF_000221225.1. Classification (NCBI taxonomy): domain Eukaryota; kingdom Fungi; phylum Ascomycota; class Sordariomycetes; order Sordariales; family Chaetomiaceae; genus Thermochaetoides; species Thermochaetoides thermophila. The sequence goes on from NW_006383034.1 coordinate 2,055,702, forward strand.
GGGGATGTTCCCCTCGGTGATGTGGAGGAGGGAGAGGGAGCAAACGGCAGTCCTGGTACTATGATCCAGATGATAGGTATTTAGTATGTATATGTTTGATGCAAGGAAACATGATGAGAAAGGGCTCTCTAGTAAAGGGTGCTGACACGCTTGTCTGTCGCTCCGCACACTGAGGTTCATTCTGCTGCGCCTAGATATGCACCAAACATTCCACGTACTTCAGGTTGATAGACGGTATTCGGACAATACCCAAAGGCACTGTTGACGACGTCAACCGGGACGTGGATTCTTGGTCTTGCAGCGCGCGTTATTGTCTGCGAATTTTGGTAGTCAATAGAATAGACGGCACAGAAACCGACGGAGATGTTTCCATCATCAACTTCTGCCGCATTCCAACGCTCTATACCAGCTGTTTATGATGGGAGGTTAACCTCCATTCATGTCCAAATCCTTGAAGCGTGACAGGAACAAAGATGGCCATGACATTCAAGACCATTATTGGGATGTATTATAGAAATAATCTCACTTGAGTGAAAGTTGAACGATATGATGATAGATGTTGTTATGGTGGTTTCTCTCCTAGAGGTCCTGGATAGCAAATAGCAGTAGAACGATCATCGAAAACAAAGAGTTGCCGGAATTCCCAGCATACATGAGAGTTCCAGCTTTCCCTCAGCGCGATGATTTGGACAAAGCATATCTTACAAAGCTATTTCTAAAATTCATCCATTTAGCCTGACGGATCTCATGTTGTGGCTAAGGGAAGCGGCAAACAGAATCGGGTATTGCAAAAGTAAAAGAGTGGATGCAAGGTTAAGCACGGCACGTCCGTATGGCGTTGGATTGGTCTAAATTGGGGACCACCTCACGCAGATACGGAGATGGAATGCAAGGGCCGAGCATTTTCTTCCTACCTTGACTATTTTCAGCTCAAACCAATCGATGTCGATTTTCCAACTGATCTAGGAATAAACGCAGCTTTTCCGCGCGGCTTGAGCTCGGCCATCTCATGTTGTCGCTGCTAAAAGTTTGCTGCGTTATGGTTGAGCAGCCAGAGGAATGCAACCCTGTGCTGGACCCCTGGTTTAACAATTTGTGCAGGGCTCTGGAGCCAGGAAGGATTAGCGCTCGAACTATTCCAAATGTCTCTGACAAGACATAAGAGTCAAAAAGAAGCAAATACTGACAGAAGCGAATAGGAGATCGATTCTTTACATGACTGCTACAAGGAGTTCTTATGCAAATATATGGGATGTTTGGTGAAGAAAATGGTGAGCTATTGAGAAACGTTGGCTGGGTAAGACCTATTCAAAGTAGGTCACATCGTACTAACAAGAGCTTAACTGCGTGGTGGTGCTTGAAACTTCATGTTGAAGCTCCAACGGCCGATCTCAGCAATGTAAAGCCTCGAGGCCCTGATCCTCCTGGCACTCGGAGCATGTTTGCTATTGCTTACCTCATCTTTGCGTTCATATTGCAACAAAACGTTCATACGTTATTTTATTTCTTCACGTCTGCAAACATGATCTGTCTGAGTTCTCCCGTTCTGTGCTGTCAATGATAAGTATACTAACATCTCAAAACATTGAGTGGAAGATAGTCTGTATTTTAACGTGCGGGGAGAGCTCTGGATATCTCTCGTTAAGATAGACGCCAAAGAATCACGAGTCAGTATATGGTTGTCAACACCCAATGCTACACCGCAACTGTACCGGTGTGATGATCTGGGTGAGGTTTGAGATGATGAGAAATATATGTATCGTCTTCTTGGACCGAAGTCTATACTGGTGTGGTCTCATATACCTGGTACCATGTGCCCTCGTTCCGCCAAATTCCGTGGATTACACCTTCCTTTAAATAATTACACTACATACAGCTATTCTGTTGTCTTGCTATAGAACCATCTAACTCAGCTATCACTTGACTACCAGGCAACTCATAAACCGTGCTGAAGCTTGGTAATTCAGCTGCAATTACCGCCCCATCCAGCTCCTGAGGACTTGAAGTATCCATATTCGTGTGCTGAGCACGCAGGAGAGGCTTTTCCTTTGCTATTTGTGCCTCTTTAGATGCCTCCATGTGATGCTGGCCTAACACCTTAGCAAGTTGAGTTCTCTTTCTGCACAGCTTTAAAATTAGAACGACTATCACACCAATACAGACAATTATGACCACAACGCCGATAGAAATTCCTGCTTTGGCACCAGGGGAAAGTGAACTTGTGGTTGTCGATGACGTTTGCGTTTCTTCCACTTGTATCGTTGTAATCACTTAGTCTGTCGTTGTGGGTGAAGTTTTTAATCCTGTCGGCAGTGTTTCTGGCGATAAACCCGATCGCGTCGTCACTATTGTCTGCGTTTCCCTTTGTGCTTCCGTCGTTACACGTAAAGAGGTTGCAGTAGGCGAGGATTGAGTTCTTTCTACTGATGTTTTGATAGTTGTTTGGGATCGTTGTGAGGTTGTACTCGTTGTCTTCGGGGAATTGGCAGACCCAACACTGGTCAGTGGGACCATAATCTTGAACTGGCCTTGATTTGCATCCCACATTGCATAGACGTCTCCAGACAGTTGATCATAATCAAAAGAAACTCCATGCAAAGCACAGTTCTTCGGCTTTTGATCTACAACCACATTAGCTCCGGATTCCTCACCAAGACCTTCACAATCCAGATGGGACTGGAATTAGTTGATTAAATGCGTCTTACCATTTCCAGAGACCGGGTCACATATTTGAGAACACAGCTTGTCTTCAGATCCCCACGACTGATTTGTAAATGCACCTGCCTCGTACATTACTTGTCCATCTGGTTTGAAGAGCGCACATCCCCCAAAAACCATGCAAGCCATTCCTTCACCACCGAAACAACATTGGCTTGTGGTAGCGTCGGCATCGCATGGGACATGGAGGTGAGCTGCAGTCCCGTCTCGATGGAAACATTCCCTCTTGGCGCTAGAAGTGTCCCAAAACCAGACTGCCCAGAGACCGATCGATGTCCATCGTGGTATCATCTGGGTGCTGATTCGATGCTATTCGGTCGAATGGTTGGTTTTGGCCACATTCAATTGCAGATCGATGGAAAACAGGTTGATAGTTCAACAAAGAAAACCTGCCCTTGATATTTCTATCCTGATTTGTTTGAATGCTTACAACGTCTCGACCCCCATGTTACATTGGCAGGGGAGGGAGCACACTTTCAGCTTCTTGGGCGGAATAGTCGAAGAGCCGTGCTTATTGTTTCAGCCAGATGATATCCAGAGTAAAATGACTGGATCGCCTGACCTTAGCCGCAGTACAGCGGGGTGGTACTGTGCAACGTTAACCACCGTGGATTAAATTCAAGTTTCATGCTGAGTTCAAGGATTGGAATTATATACTGTATTCTGCGCAGCGTATCTTCATTTAGTTGACTTTTGAAAGCACGTGGAAGTGGCAGATATTGACATCTATTACAGATATTCCCAAGTTGACTATATTCCCCCAGCCTGAGGGTGGATAGGATAGATTAACCTTTCCGGTAGAATACTGATGGTATCTAAGGGCAACTTGATGTCCCCTTTGGCTTTCTGCGAACTGATTATTTTAAGTAGATCCAACTGAGCCCTCGCTAGCAGAGGTGTATACCTAATTATCATGGACTTCGGCTCCCGGGATTTGGCATCATGTCTCTGTTAATCGCTGAACCTCCCTTTCTTTCTCGTTTGCACGAGAAGGACCCCCATATCTCTATCAGACATCTATACGTAGTAGTTCGTAAATTTCTGGCGCAGGCAGGTGAGCTTCAATACAATTTCCATCAAGCTCCTGTGGGTTTCCTATACCGGGCCGCTCCACAATTAGCCTAGGACTGTCCTTATCTTCTGAACTCAAATTGCTCCCCAGCAACCTCCCTCACAAGTGGACACTTTTTTTACATTATCCGAGCGGAAGGAAGATTATAATCCCCAGGCGATGCTGAAAAGCACTGCTAAAGTTTCAATGCCTGCCTTGCGCGTGTCAGAAACGACGCAGCCCCAGCAGAGTAAGACGTGGAGATTGGATGCTGATCTTGTGGGAACACTAGTTGTGTCAAGGAAGCTGTAATCGGCACGCTAGATGAGGATGTAGTTGAGAAACTTCTCTGTGTCGGTGTTTTTGTTGACAGAAAATATCGTTTTCTGCTTGTGCTTCATATCGCATTACGGTAGTGCACGAGATAAGCGAAGATGTTTCTGAACGGATCGTCAGAGTCTTCCAAGCTTCATTCCGCGAGCTTGGGATCTGAGGATCATAAGTATATGTACTTTGAGGAAAATGAAGTGCTCTGACGGTTAGCAAGTGCCGATTGTAGCTTACCTTTTAACATTAAGTATATCTTAACACATTTCCCATGCTCTTCACATCATCGGTACGCTGCGTCGCAGTTGAATAAAACTCTTCAGGCGGCCCATCGGTCTTATAAAAAGAAACAGGTATGCACGATCAAACAAGCCTCCTCCCCTTGTGAAGCTCCAGGACAACATTCGCTGATTTCTACACTTGGATTGTATAGGAATAAGATTCCGGACATCTTATGCTTACCACGGATGGTTTCCATAGTAATAAGGTATAGAGAGTGGAAGTCTAAGATAGCGTTTGAAGAACGATTGAGGGTGCAGGTGTTTGATACTCTCTTTTTCATTAAACGTAGTGAACAGAAACGAAGGCAAGAATTGACGTTTTGACGCTGCTTTCAGCATAATTGTTTGGCTTATATCTACCTTTCCACTTAACTTTTCCACTTAAGCGGCATGCTTTCAGCCGTTGAACCCTGGCCAACATTGTATTATGCTTGAGAGGGTATGGCAATTTTTACCATGTCTGGTCACCAAAGGGGATGCAGCAGTGGACTCGTCAAGTGCCGCTAACCCTCAGCTACGATGTGGTTTGGTTGCTGCTACTTGGTCTACCTATTGCGGCCCCCCATCCCCGAAAGTTGACAACATATATGAACAATGGGATGGCTGTTTGATCTGGATCGCTACTTGAACCTTACTTGAGGGATATGACCAATATTTCCTCCCGAGTGAAGATTATCCAAGAAGCGCCAAGGGCTGTCTGAAGTGAAATGGTGGATGTGGATGGGAGTATTTACTTGTGCGTTGCCCTGCAGAACACGCGGCCCCAAGGGAATCTGTCAAGCACAATGGGTGCCACAGAATAACAACGCTCTACCTTCTAGACTACACACGCGTGAAGATGGATGAGCATGGCTCTGATATAAGGTCAAGTGTGCACCTGCTCTCAGTGGAGCCCGGGCTGACCGAGGTAGGTCAACGGTGACAACACCGTGGTCACTTGCGGCTAACATGAAAGCAGCACACGATGGGAATCTGCGTTCTTTCAAACTAAAGTATGTACCTAAGTCGAGTAAAGAGATTTATGTGAACTCAAAACGTATTAGTCTGAAGATGTCTTTGACTTTAGCGCTGACTCAGATGGACTGTGCTTTGCCTGATGTTCTCCAAAACAGCTAGCGGGAAGTTCATGAACCGGAAATGCTAACGGTAGCTCCGTCATTGGTGAACTCTGGTAATTTTTGTAGTGGGGAAGTACAAAGAAAGCTGTTTGAAACAAAGTGGCGCCTTAATACCGAGAGTCAAAATTTCTAAAAGCCATGGGTCCGTTATGGTTAATGGACTTGGACAATTCAGGCATCTTGAGGGTTAGGAATCAAACATGAGACACACAACTCCCGTATCTTCGTAGCAAAATGGCAGGAGCTAAAGATTGTGCTGAAGGATGCTAGGACAAGCCGCCAGCTGTAACTTGCGAAATCCTGTTTTGGAATTGGAGGTTAATTGGAGACTTTTCAGGACAACGTTCTGATAGCTCCAAAGACTTGAAGGATGTAGTTAAAGTCTCCAGGGCGCACCTCTCCATAGATTTGGCGAGAAACAGACAGAGGCTGGTTGAGACGGGTGGGTACCAGACCCTTGGAGTGGCGAATGAGGAAAAATAAGTGGCCACTGTGGAGGAGGTTCGTCTGGAAGAATGACAGAAAGTGCCATCAAAATGAGATGGTTTGTGCCAAGACGAAAAGGAGGGGCAGAGGTATAGGGAGACGATGGATTGTTTGGACCATATGATTTCCTTCGTTACAGCGTCTGGACGCCTAGACATCAGCCCATACGGCACGAAGCTTGAAGAACTTGTTGTGGCTTCTGTGGTAGAAAGCAACCGTTCATCATCAGACCTGTGAAAACGCTAGAATCAGATTATGCTTGCATTTTGTGGGAGAGGCATACTGCGACCGATTCATGGGCAGAGAAGTGGTAAAGCTTCGCAAGGGGAACATGGTGGTGTTCTATCTCATTTAAGTGTCCCTAACTCTATCGATATTTCATCCTCTTAAGCAGTCAGCTCAATCTAAAGATCATACGTGAACCGAAAATACAGAATGCGGCGAGGATCTTTCTCCACTCCATTCAGGGTGATCGACAGGCCATTACCGACACCCGCTATGAGCCCCTCAACTCCCTTTAGTGCCCTAGCACAAGAAAACAGTCCAACTTGTTACTGCAGATTCACAAACAGTCCCCCATCCACAAGCACTTGCGCTCCCGTCACATACCCACTCAACTCTTCACAGGCCAAAAACACCGCCGGGCCCGCCACATCCCTCGGTTCTCCAATTCTCCCCAGCGGTATCCTCCCCTGCATGTAAGCCCTCTTCCCTTCATCTCTCAAATCTTCCTCGTTTAACTGTGTGTACACAGTACCAGGCAAGATGGCATTGCACCGGATGCCGTGTCGGCCCAGCGCCACAGCAGCGCTTTGCATGAGGGAGAGGACGCCGGCTTTGGTGGGGGTGTAGTGAATTTGGTGGCCGCCGCCGACAAGGGCTGAGATGGAGGAGATGCCGATGATGGAGCCGCCGGGGGGATGTTGTTTGAGGGCCATTTGGCGGGCTGCAGCGCGCAAGAGGTAGAAGGTGCCGTCGAGGTTGGTACGGACGGTGTTGGTGTAGAGATCGAGGGTTAGCGGAGCGATTCTGTGATGAGAGGAGCCGTTCTTGTGGCAGTTTGTGTAGCCGTTGACCCAGTCCAACCGTCCGTTGACTCTGTGGGAGTTGCCGTTGACACCGGTTGAGTACATATTGGCCCCGTTATGGCCACTGACCTTCACGGTTCCCTCATGCTCTTCCTCATGGCCTTCCTCATCCTCGCTTTCCTCCCCCAATAAATCTGCAAAGGTACAGATCCCCGCGTTTGCAACACACACATCCAACCGATCTTTGCCAAACTCCCTCAAAGCAAACTCGATCAGCTGCCGTCCCGAGCTTGGATCCCTAACATCGCCAGGTAAGTAAGCGAGTCGACCAGCAGAGGGGTTCCTTTTCTTCACGGCAGCAGCTTCAGCAAGCAGAGACTCTAGATGGGCCTTGTCCTTTGGTAAGTCAAGATGATTGACTGCCACATCACAGCCTTGCGCGACATAGGCGAGGGCGATAGCTCGGCCAATGCCGGTTGTACCGCCAGTGATAACCGCCGTTTTGCCTTGGAGAAGGCCGGTTGGCGTCATTGTATAACTATGAAAGTCTTTCGTTCTCCTTGCTTTTCTTTGTATCCCCAAATAGGTGATAGGATTTGAGCTCAAAACACGGCAGTGGCAGCCGAAAGGTCGAGGCAAGACCTGCCCTTTTTTATTCCACAACCCCACCTTTTATACACGCTCCATCTCCCGCGTCAGCTCATTTCCTCAAGCACTCCTGTCTCCATTGTCCACACAATGGACGAAATCTGTCATCCGGAATCGCGTCAGCCAAAGTCGTCATCTGCCAACTGTGCAGAGCTTCGTTCAACCGGCGCCGGAATTTCGGGAATGTAACCGTAGACGGCACATCTGAAGAATCTCGTGGAGTATCTTAAGCTGTAGTCACTTGGCTTTGGGGTGTTTCACCTTCAAACATCTCAAAAAAAGACTCAATCAAAAAGTAAACAAAAACATCTCAGGGGCATCTGAACACGAAGATCACGAGGTTAACTTTATGACGATGCTGTTCCGAAGACCCATATGGTTGGGACCCACATCTCGGCATCAATTACAGCGAGGTGCTGTTAAGGTACTGTAGGATGACGTGTTCACGCACTGCAGCACTGGTAGACAAATGCATGTCTTTGTTACTCTGCTTAGCCGCGTAGATGAAGTCCGCGGCAATTTGGCGGTGAAGATTGATGCGGCCGTGTGCCTGCAAGATAAGGGGGGAGTTCGCGCTCGGTATTTGAGCCCCGAGCAGATGACGTCAGTCTGCAAGGGTCTGGAGCAAGGTTGAGTCAGAAGCGACTTTGAAGGTCAAAAGGACAGACGAATGCAAGGTTGGTCTGAGATTTCATTGCGCCAATTAACTCGTTAGATCCTAAAACTACCAGAGGTATGTCGGAAAAAGATGATAAAAACCTAAGACGCCAAACCCAGGAATCCCGTTTACTTTTTGCTCTTGTCCTCGTGATTCCTGGCATGGCCATTGGGAATATGTGGGGCAGGAGGGATGGCAGATAAGCTTGTGTCTCCAAGCTGGATAAGCTTCGCCCTCGCGGTCGGATTCACGGTCAGTCCAAATCCAGGCTTGTCCAAATCCGCCGTGGTCAAGAAGCCTTTGGTGGGGATAGGTTCATCCAGGAATAAATCCCCAAAGACAGGAAAGACTGACTTGCCATCAGGAGAATTGGCCAAGTACTCCTGAAACGGGGTATTCGGCTGGCTGACAACGAAGTGGTAGCTGTACGGGCCGCTGGCATGGGGTACAACGGGTATGTCGTATGCAGCAGCCATGGCAGCAATCTTCAGCAGCTCAGTCATACCGCCCACCCACATAACGTCGGGCTGTAGAATGTCCACGTTACGACCCTCTATGAGCTTGCGGAACCCGTACCTAGAATATTCGTGTTCACCGGTCGTGAAACGGAGAGTGGGATGTGCTCGCTTGAGCAGCGCAAAACCCTCGGTATCGTCAGGACTGAGACACTCCTCCCACCAATGAATGTTGAGGTCTAAACAGGCCTTTGCTAGTTCGATGGTGTAGGGTACGTTGAGAGACATGTAGCAGTCGACCATGAGAGGGAAGTCCGGACCGACGGCCTCGCGGTGTTTGCGCAGGAACTCGACGTTCTTTTTGAGGCCTTCTGGACCCTCCTCTGGACAGTAAGGCAGGGGGACCTTGGCACCCCAGAAGCCCATAGCTTTGGCGGCCGCCGAGTCAGGGGTTGTGCAGTAAAAGTTAATACGGTCTCGTGATGCCCCTCCAATCATCTTGTAGACTGGTTCCCCACGGAGCTTTCCTAGCAGGTCCCAAATGGCGAGGTCAATTACCGATATGACAGCGACAGGGAGTCCTTTGCGACCATAAAACATCGAAGCGCGGTACATCTGCTCGAAAATGATGTTCGTGTTTCGTGGATCGGCGCCAATTAAGAAGCGCTCAAAGTGCTGGTGGATGAGCCAGCATGCTGGGGGACCTGAACCACACGGAGGCCATTAAACACTCTGTGTATGTGTGACAAGTGAGGGAGACTTACCGCCGAAGCCAGTCGCAAAGCCGACGGTGCCATCACTGGCTTCTATCTCGACAAAGAAGGACCCAAGGACATTGATGCCCCAGCTTGTCCGAGATGTCCTGTACTTCTCCCAACGGGAGCAGGGGGTTGAGATGGGAGAGTCGACAAGCCTAGCAGAGTTACCACAATATCCCTCAACTATGATGATGAGAGCCCGTACCAGTGACCCCCCGCTACATTGTGATAGTCGCCACCTAGTCTATCAGTATAAATGTCCAATTGGAACTTGTTGTGTGCGCACTTACCAGAGCCGACGCCCTGAATGACGTAGGAGTGCACAGTCTTGATGGTCGGAAAGCTTCGCAGCCCGGGCATGCTGTCCGTCAAGGACCTGGTGGATCAATGCAAACCTCAGGAATGAATAAGATAGCGAAGTATCACAAGGCCAGGCTGCCTGGATGAGTACTGTTTGGTGATCAAGCCTTTTATACCTAGCCCAGGCTTTGAATCAGTTGCCCATGATGTTCCTTGGCTTGTGGGGCTTAACATTGATTGATCAACAACGATCGGGCTTTGATCACCCGACGATAGAAAATCTGGGCGGCATCCCTCTGATGTTTCTTTGTTATTACCCGCGATGACTATGCTGGTGATAGGTTTTCTTGGTATCCTTGGACTTCAACCCCACTTCCGCATCTGCATGGCCCTGATATTGGTCGCATCTACATATTCTTTTGGCGCTGATGATTGGGGTTCCCGTCAATGGCGAGCCACGAGCCCGCGCTAGAGCAGCGGGAAAAACACTTGGACAAAGGGAGTGGAGGGTGATTCGACGGATAGGAGCATTATCTGCAAGTTGTGCTCGCCTGCCTTGTGACCCCTTGTCACTGCACGATTAAGCTGTGACTTGATCTTTGGCTCTAAGTGACTGGCTGGCGTCGACATCAACAATACTGTAAATATGGGTTTAAATATGTCCTTACCACATTGTGTTGTTCTGTGGTCAGGCCTCAGGGAGAATGTCGCTCGAGTAAGACTCGTGTTATCCGAACAATAAGGCTGTTAATGTCTTGGAGCAACGGAGTTTGGTTACAGCGCAGAAGAGAAGATGCATATCATTTGACACCCATTATGGTCAAAACTGTCCCATCTCATCACGAAAGACCCGAACATAACTGTGCGAGATCTCATGGCATGGCTGGATGCCGGCAGTGGACGACTCTGCAACTCGGCAAGCCGCAAGATGCTTGGATAGTGGACGCTGGAGGGTTGCACAGAGCAATCTGGAGCAGAAGCCCCTTGTACTTGGCCAAGCAAATGCAAGGATCAAAATCGTCAGCGACCACTCATTGAGTTCACGAGGCTGCAGATTACAGGTCTGGGGATTCTGCGGCGGGCGGGACAGTCGCAAGCAAACATGGTCACCTGCCACGCACAAGCCGAACCAGACGCTGCCAACAGATAACGTCGTATGTCGTGCGTGTTGGCCGCAGAACGTCCTCCTAAGAAGCAAAAATAATGTTTGGAATTGGGTAAGCTCAGGAGAAAGGTGAGATGCGACAAGTAGGCCTTTTGCCCCTCTCCGCTCCCTCTGGCTTCCTGAAAGGCAGCGCTGGCCTGAAGTTCCGTGAGATCTTTCCTACCCCACGTTCTCCGCAGCTGCAATTCCCCATAACGCACGGACCATTTGAAATTGTCTTCCAATCGGATCAAAGCAATTGCAGCACACAGTACGAGGACGGCCGAAGTCTCTCCTCTTACTACCTCGCTCCTCTACTCAACATTATCCCGAGCCCGTCCGTAGGGTCTCTTGTTCGGCCTTCTCCTTGTACTTCTTACCCGAGAGTGGTTGAGACAGCCGTCCGCTGACGCTGCTGACCGCAACCTGAAGCTCGGTGCTCGGGTTCGGTTCGGCCCAGCTTGACGGGATCACGCACCACACCGCAAGCACCACCGACTGTGCTGGAACGCCTGCCGCTTGCTGAGGTGACGCGCTCCACTCCTCATCGGCCCTGTGAGCTGTCTCTCTCAGCGTCGCCGGAGTCCCGCCGCCGCTGCTTTCCGTTGTTGTCTCTCCCGTGCTGTATTGGGTGTATTGGTGTGGTGGTGTGTCTCGCCGGTCAGTCATCAACGTCGACGTCACGCGTACTCCGTTGTCTGCTGCTGGCCCACCCCCTATTTTGGCCCTCTAGCCAAAAGCCAGGATGCAAGAGGCCACAATGCAGGCCCAGGCTGCGCGATACAATGGTCACCCGAACTCCCTTCATCCTCAGCCGCAATCGGCGCAGCATCACCCACAACACCATCCCGCCCGTCCTCCCCCTGACCCCGCCGAGAGCGATGATGCTGCCCAACAGAGTGCCGACGATGCCGATAACAATGAAGATGACCAGAACGAGGCCACTCGGCTAGGCAAGCGCAAGCGGCCCCTCTCTGTGTCGTAAGTTCAATTCCTTGGCGCAGTTGTCGCTTGTCGTCGCTGTCAACACTCTGTGCTGTCAGGGGCTTATCACCTGCTCTGCCGAATTGCACCCTAAGCCAAGCCCATGCTAATGTTAAGTCCTTTGTCCCAGATGTGAGCTATGCAAGCAGCGAAAAGTAGGCTTCCACTGTCGATCCCTAAGCAGTCAACATCACTGACCGGCCCAGGTGAAATGCGATCGCGGACAGCCTGCCTGTGGATGGTGCGCTCGCAATGGCGCCCCTTGCGAATATAAGGAGAGGAAAAAGCCTGGGCTACGTGCCGGTTATGGTCGTGAGCTGGAGCAGCGCCTCGATAAGCTCGAGGAGAAGTTACGCCAGCATGCTGAGATATTGCAGGTCTTGACCTCTAACATGAATGCTGGGAGCGGTCTCGGCAGCAATGTTGGGTCTGCGGCACAACCGAATCCTCCGAGTATCAAGGGGAGTCAACCGAGCGAGCAGGGGACTCCGAAAGATCCAATGCCGTCGTCAATGTTTTCCAGGCCGAACAGCGATCCGATACCTACTCCACACCCTGAAGCGAACATGTACGGGCACCAAAAGTCCTCTCGGTCCATTGATTACGAGCCATCTGCTGCGCAGGTGCCGCAAGACAGCTACTCTACGACAGGTCTCTCACCTCGAACTCATATGCAGCCCGCAGCCGCATTATCGGGTGCTGCTGGTCCCAGTACATCAGGAGAGGAGTACTATGGGAATGCTCCTTCTGTTGCTGCTACCTTGCAGTCTCCTGCTACTGTGTCGCAACGATCTAGTCATGTCGTTCACGAAGCAGAGCTACCACCCTATGACCTCCTGTACTCCCTAGTTGATCTCTACTTCAAACATATCAACACATGGTGTCCTATTCTACACCGCAAACACACATTCGAAACATTCTTTGGACAATCCATGATAGATGAGGAGGATAAAGTTCTTCTGCATGCTATCGTCGCGACGACCCTACGATACTCAACAGACCCCCGTCTCACAGATGAGAGCCGGCAGCGCTTTCACGACTCGTCGAAACAGCGGGTGCTCCTTTATGGCATGGAACACCTGTCTGTTAAGACGCTTCAGGCCCTTGTCATCTTGGCACTGGATCTCTGCGGGACAAGTCACGGGCCACCTGGATGGAATGTCATGGCCTTGATCACACGGGCCGTTGTGCAATTGGGGTTAGCTGTCGAGAGCAACTCCTTCATGGTTGCCCCAAGTTACACATCCATCTACACACTTCGAGCTATGATCCTACCAGAGCCCCGTGACTTTATCGAGGAGGAGTCGAGGCGGCGGCTATTTTGGATGGTGTACCTCCTTGATCGTTACGCGACGATCGCGACAGCATTTGAGTTTGGTGTCGATGACCGGGAGATTGACCGCAAGCTACCATGTCGTGAAGACCTCTGGCTCAAGAATCAAAAGGTTGAGACCCGCTGCTTCAGTCCTGCTGATGACAGCTGTAAGCCTGGTGGCCCATGCGGTGCTCCCTCAGGGACCTTCATCGACAAGCCCGAAAACTTGGGCGCCTTCAGTTATTACATTGAGATTCTTGGGATCCTCTCTAATATCCACAAATTTCTGAAGCGGCCTGTCGACATCAGCGCCCTGGCCGACGTCGAGACCTGGCAGATGCGCTACAAGGAGCTCGACAGCCAGTTGGCGACCTGGAAGTACGAGCTTCCTCCTGAGTACGGTAACATGGATAAGCTCTACCAGCCGGCCGCCGCCAAGTCCATCAACTGCTGCTGGATCATGCTTCACGCGACTTTCCATACAGCCGTCATTCGTCTACACTCCTCTGCCGCCTACCCTACCACCCGTTCCCCCATCTTTCGTCCCTCCTACCTTGCATCCCAGCGTTGCCTTGGGGCTGTCGCAGAAATAGCCAAAATACGACAGTTCGTTGTTAGCAACAACCTGCTCACCAAGCTCGGTCCTCCGTTTGCCTTTACCTTATGGGTCGCCGCCCGCGTGTTGCTTGTCCATGGCAGCACTGTCGAGCGTAAGCTGGATCAAAACCAGATCGCTCCGTTTGTGGATACCCTGCGCGAGATGGGAAGGTATTGGCCTATTGCGAGCAGGTATTGTAACCTGCTATGCAGGGTGCTGGACGAATACCATGACAGCGAGCGCCAGGGACGGGGCGAGACGCCGAGCAGTGTGGCCATCCTAGCGGATATGCGTCGTACGGCGTTCGACCTCGACTGGTTGATCAGCCGGCAGCCGAGGATAGGCAACGGGGGAGCTGCACATGTCGGGGGACTTGGGACCTCTGGGATCGGGCATGCTATCGGCTCCGCCTGTCCTGGTCCTGGTGTCTCGGGGAGCGGATGGCAGAGCCGCTTCGCGAGTGTTACTCCTGCGGCGAGGACGCCTCAGCCGAACGAGCTCGAGTATTTGGATGTGTTTGACTTCTTTAATGTGCCCCGATTGCCTGTCGGGCAGCAGCAAGCCCAGACTTCGGCCGGAGCTGACGGGGGAGGAGGGCCTGCCACGGTAGCGAGTGCCCCAACGGGCGCGGGACAGGAGGAGGCAGTCAACGGGTCTGCGGCCGTGGTGCAAGGCCCACAGGTCGTGCCGCCCGGGGAGTTTAATATCACGGATTTTATGATGGAACCGAGTAGGGATTGGCTTTTTCCTCAGCAAACTTAAGTTAGCTGACTTCAGGTGATACTCATAGGGTTTTGGGTCTGGATGGGGTGTCTTGGAGGATCTTTGGGATATTTGTCATGTGGTCTTGTGTTACCGGGAGGTTTTGTCTTCGGAGCGGAAGCGCGAACACTCTTGATGTTGATATATATAGTATCCGTTGTGATATCCTGCTTGAATTTAACTGAGAACACGTTTTTCTTCCGGCTCATTGTTGCGGACTTTTCACATCTTGGAGTAAGTCTCGTCATAGAGTTGCCATTCCACGTCTAGCTCATAGCTATGTTGCCAATTCTTGCGTTAACAGTTCTACCATGCATACTTGGTGGCCTTGAAAAGATAAGTAGACAGCATACAAGCGCCCCAATCACGACATGCTTAATCGGACCTTTCCTCCGAGCATGCGTCTTCAGGGACGAGAAACGAGCTTCAGGCTGTCAAACCGTCCCCGATGTAAACATTTCACCAACTGCAAGGAACCTTCGGTCCTTTTTTTCCAATAAATTCGATCAGTTGCCTTCTTCTTCCCTGGAAAGCCTTCATTTCTCGACATTGCAAAGCACAATTGCCATGTTTCTCTCATGTTTTGTTGATATTGCTCGCAGCAAATTGAGATGTGAAGCACTTCGACGTTTCTGCCACCTCAAGTTCATACAAAACCTCCCTCCATCCTTCATCAGACATTTGGCCCCTCTTGTTCGCACGGTGCAACTTTTGGTTGGTCCTGGAAAGCTAGAAAGTCAGCCTGGAACATTCTATCATCACAGATGGCAACTTGGCCGAGTGGTCTAAGGCGGTGCACTCAAGGAGATTTCCTCCTTCCCCTATGGATGGGGGTTATGCACTCTCGTTCAGAGGCGTGAGTTCGAATCTCACAGTTGTCAGCGTCCATTTTTCGCTATTTTTACAGGCAAACATTTTTGGTCTGTTTGGTATGTTATCGGTGTGCTACATCGACGGAGCGTGATCCGAAATATCCCAGGCGTCGATGAAGCCCAGAGATTCCCTCACCAAGGCGGTATGATATATAGCAGCATGGTTCAATATCTCTACAAACTGGGTCATACCTCCCCAGCAAACGGAACACATACGTAGGGCAACTGTAGGAACAATTTACAAGCTCTAATTCTTGCGCGGCCCACACAATGTTTCACCTCCGCCTCGTCGACGCAACCCTCCGCACCGCAAACATCCGAGATCCAACGCCGACGACCCGGGATAAATTGCGTCTACATTAAATCCGCACAAAATCTTCGGCACACGTATATAGTTCCCTCCCTGGCTCAAAGCAACATCTTTCCCAACTCGGAACAGCATGGTGGTCTGGTCCGGTCAAGCGCAAAAAGTTTCGTTATACTACAATGAAGAGTTGAATGCCTCGCTTGCGACGTCCACCGCGTTAGCAATGGCTATGTTGAGAACTTCTGGGCGTCTCCGTTAAGCCGGTAGATGAACACGTGAACGGTGATAGGGAAGAGATGGGGGCTTAAGGTCCTTCGACAGCGTTGCGCCCGGAGGACAGGAAACACTTAGTGCTGGCCGGATAATAAAGATGAACATTAAGCGCCCCATTTAAACGGATTCCAGATATTTTCCAGAAAGGTCATGGAAGAGGGAGAATGGAAGGGCGCGAATGGTATGGGCGATGGGGTCTACAGGATATGAAGAGCGGAGGGCAGTCAGAGGGTGATTGCTGCTCATATAAGGGGAAAGTGGTGTCTTTGGGGAGAAGGCGTAGCAAATCTGCAGCAGAGCCCCCGAGAACGGATCATCAAGATCTTCTGGTACTGTGAGTGTCACAAGATAGCAAGATGCAGCTCATCAACCTTTTTTGCCTTGCCCTCGCCGGCCTGGTAGCCGCCAGTCCGGTGCAGAAGGAGCTTGCCGAGCGGCAGAACCAGAAGATCAGGATCAGTATACCCTCCCTTACCGGCGCTCTCGTCCAGGACGCGACTAACACCATTCCCAGTGCCCCTCGGTGACAGCATCACCGAAATCACCTGCTGGCGTGCCTTCGTTTGGGACCAGCTGGCCGACGCGGGTCTGGCCGACAAGGTCGACTACGTCGGCTCGCAGTACAGCAACCCGCAGAATTGCCAGCCCAAGACATTTAACTGGGACCAAAGCCACGAGGGTCACTCGGGCTGGCTGGCCATCGACATCGCCAACAGTTATCTCGAGGGCTGGCTGCGCAACACGCCTGCCGACATCGTCATGTTCATGCTCGGCACGAACGATGTTTTCCGTGGCAGAAGCACGAACGATATCATTGCCGCGTACACCAAGATGGTTAATATCATGCGTGCGGCGAACCCGAAGATGAAGATCATCGTAAGCCGTATCCCATTCCCGTACCAAAACGCATACTGACACGTCTAAGGTCGACCTCGTCATTCCCCTCTCCTTCGGCAACCAGGGCATCGAGCAGCTCAACGCGCGTATCCCCGAGTGGGCGCGCAGCATGAACAGCACCGAGTCTCCCATCGTCATCGCCGACTGCTACACTGGCTTCAACGCGTGGTCCGACCTGCGCGATGGTGTACACCCGTCGCTGAGCGGCGACCGGATCATTGCTGATCGTGTTGGGCCTCTGCTGCTGGAATACGTTCGTCAGGCGCTTGACGGGAGGTAAGTGATGACTGCGGTAATGAGATACAGGCGTGAAGGCACCGCATCGTCTGCCGGACAGGGTTATTCCAGATGTTAGGATATGTTGAGGTTGGGGGGTGGTTGTGAGTTAGTCATATTCGATGTATATAGCACAAGGCATAGGAGAGCACAAATTGCGATAATATTGGCGCATCTGCCTCAGTGTTGCGTTGAATCGAGAGGGTGTGGCGAAGGTAGCATCAGCCAAACGGATCAGCCATCCTCAGCTCTTGTTTGCTTTGTTACTTTGCTCCACCGAAAGCCAAAGCGCAGATATTTGGCTGTCCTGTGGTAAGAAATGTCCTGTGATAAGAAATAGATTCGAGGTGACTCGCATCAATCAAGTGTAATCGATTCCATGAAATGGTACTGGGGAGGGTCATCCGAGAGAGAAAATATGTGGAGACGATTGTCTGGCGAGGGAATCGCCTGCCGGCAAAAAGTTGGCAGGCTGTAAATTTTGATAAGCAATACGGTAACTTACACAATTCCAACCTAACGCCACCTCAGCTTCCATCAGAAGATGGATGATGGAAGAAAAGATGCAAAGAAAACTCGTGCAAAATAAACATAAAAATAATTTGCCTCAGAAAGCGAAAAAAAGACGACAAAATGCATTAAACAGCTGGTTCTCCAGCTGGGGCTAACATCTCCGGTACGGGGAGTCGAACCCCGAGCTTCGCGGTGAAAACGCGATATGTTAACCGTTACACTATACCGGATAATAGATTGATAGATGAGAGCAGAAGGCACGAACTTGTACGCAGCTTCGAGCAGGTCGAACTTGCGTCGCTAGCATTGAACCCGCGCACAAACCTAAGTTCTACTCCATACGCTACGTTTCGCAAGTCTTACGCTCTTATCGTTCCTCCAACTTCCACACCCTTTGTTCGATTGACGCAGACAAAATAATTACTTAACTTTCCAAAGTCGCTATTCCTCTTCCTGGAGAAGTTCACGTACTTACAATCGCCTATTCGTTTCCTGTGTTAAGGTGCTGTTGCTGTGGATATCCGTATTTCTGAAAGATTCCCCTGATAGGTATGGGGAGTTTTACGATTACTTGATAGATATATTGCGCCTTAACACTGACGGACATAGGTAAACCGAAGTGATGTTTGTTTCGGCGGCTGGACATGACAATACCACGATTGTCAAACTGTGAGCCTGGGAGTTCATCATCTCCCTATCTCTTCCATTCAATCTAAGCTCCATATTTCTCCGTTGTACTTGGGACGTTGCCATAGTTTAATACTCAATAAAGCCCGCCTTAACCACGGGCGCTTACTCCGAATCCTCCGCTGTTGATATCCCATTCCTCTCATGCAACGTGCTGTACTTCTCCATCCCTATCGCCAAAAACTGCATGTTATACTCCGGTATATGATAGCTCAGGCACCCCAATCTATTCAAGTACCTTCCCTAATTTCATGACCAACAAGGGCTTAATCTGGAAGAGGGCCTCCCGTGTAGTCAAAAAATTAGAGTGAAATGGAGTTGTGATCCAATAAACCCAGCTATCTGTGCTCAATAGCCCCACGCATTGAGGAGGCGTTCTTCAACGCCAAGAGGCATTGATTCCCAAACCTCAAGGATGTTGATTCTCGGCGGTCTGTGCCATTGAGACATTTCTGGTATTCTCCCCATCTAACCTCATTCTCCATTCTCTTGATAATATCCTCTCACAGTAACAAACCGTTTTTTCCCTCCAACTTTCTTCCCGCGTGTAAAGAGTATAGTGTAAGCAGCCCATAATCACCTCTTCCCCGTAGCCGTCGCGGGCAAAACCAAGCACCCTCGAGGGTGAGATAGGTCGAAATTCAATTCAATTCAATTCAATTCAATGTACCATTCAAGGTATGAAATGGCTAGATATTCAGTCAAGATTACACAGATTTACTAAGTTCTGATCGACCGCCGTGTGTACCTACTTGTGAACTTAATTATCAAAACGCAACACCTTTCCTGTTTGGTTTTTAGCACAAGACTCTGACACTAGGATATGCCTAACAACATTCCAACTGAACTATAAGACTTTCCCATCGGTACTCCGGAAACGACCTGAATCCGCGCTATCGCAAGTCCCTGGCCAACAAAGTAGTTGCCCACATCTTGAACGGCATTCGCTTTTTTCACAATTGCGACATCATGCATATGGCTTGGAAAGCGAAAATATTGTGTTCAATGACAACCTAACTGTTGTAGTCGCAGATTTTGGCTTGGAAGAGTCTCATCGTTGCAATTGGAATGTATGGTGCGGAGCTGTACTTATAATGGCTCCCCAAGTACACTTAACCCACCCGGGTTGTGGAAGGAAATGTGGAAGAGATACAGCTCAAATGCTGATATCTGTCTGGCGGGATCATTGCGACAAATCTCATGGTCAACATGTGTACCGATAGTCCTCCTCTGATCCATATCATTTCTAGGGATGACAAAGAAGGCAGATGGAATGAATTGGGAGAAGGATATATAATTGGTTTGACGGAGGAGTTATACTACACGACAAAGAAATCCAAATGCTGGATTGATGACAAGGTGGTTGATCTGATCATACAAATGCTAGAAGATGATCCAGACAAATGACTTTCGGCGGAGGAGTGTTTGCAGTTCGGGAATGATCAGAGATGATGATTTGCGTTTGTCCTTACACTGTATTACCATCGAGAGAATGGGCTATTTCCTCATATTCCATCGTGTGGCTCAGTGGGCTAGGGGAGAGAGGTTAATACATGTATGAAGTGAAGTACGGTAACAGGTAGTCTGCGTTCAAGCTGTCAAGGACATTCATGGGAGATTCTTATGCCTAATTCAATACCGGAGAATGAAGCGTAATAGAGGAGGAGGCACTCGAAGTGGCATAATCAGGAGATTGCCTGGGCGGCTCATGTCTGAATGAAGAAAGGTCATGTTGTGAAAGGCTGTCCTCTCTCACTCCCCCGGATGAGCTGTTCTCATTGCCATGCCAGTCGAGATTTATTGATAAAAAATATTGGTGGCAACCGTTTATTTGCTTCTGCTACCAACATCCCCAACGTGCTGTATTCAATTCTTGAGATAATCTGTGGCCTAATTAATTCGGTTTGCTTCAAGTGGTGGTCCATGTGATCAAAGTCATTTTTAGCTCTTGTCCATAAGAGTAACTAGTCGAAAAAAAGGTCTGTGTTGATTCTAACAAACAATTGACGACTGAAGACGTCGCTGGATATGGAGTACATGAATGCTATGCTCTTGTTATGTAAGGCAGTTGGATGTTGCAGAATCAACTCGATCAACTCGCTTTAACACTGAAAGGCGTCAAGACGTATAATGAAGACAGAGTTGAGCAATCTGATAGAAGGACATTATGGTGAATCTTACACTTCGGGATACACGTCACTGTACATTGTTAGTAGCCACTTAAAAACACAGGATTCTAATAGACTTACGTTCTTCTAGTTAACGGCACCTCCATCCTCACCTTCCTCAACAACTCATGATCGATCTCAGCGGTAGCGATCTCTGGCTCCAGCCCTTGATCGCCACCTAACTGAGCAACAATCTTTCCCCAGGGATCAACAATCATGCTGTGGCCGTAACTGATGCGCTTATCGTTGTGCTTGCCCACCTATGAATAATGTCAGATGGTGGAGAAGTCGATCCGCCCAGTAGGGCGATACTAACCTGCGCAGCAGCAACTATATAGGATTGCGTCTCAATCGCACGAGCTCGGAGTAATACCTCCCAGTGTGCTTTACCAGTAGGGACGGTGAAAGCGGAGGGGTAGGTGATGATATCTGCTCCAAGGCGCCTCAAGGAAAGGCTAATTTCTGGAAAGCGGAGCTAAGAGCGGTTAGCAATCGAAGAACGGTATTTGGAAGACTTCAGTGGCTTACATCAAAGCAGATTGCTGAACCGACCTTACCAACCGCAGTGTCGAACGGGGGCAGAATTTTGTTGCCCCTTTCGACGGAACTGGAGTAATTTGGTGTCAGTGAGGATATAGCGCGTACGTCAACTGGGAGAAACTCACCTGCTCTCCTTCAAAACAGGACCATCCTTGATGTCCACATCAAAGAGATGGATCTTCTGGTAGCGATGGGCAATCTCCCCACGCTCATCAATCCATAGCACGGTGTTCTTAACTTTCCTTCTGTCATTTCCGGGCTCATGAATACCAACATGGATTGGAAGCTTCTCTCGGCGAGCTTCTTCCCGAAGTCCGAGAACGAATTCGCTTTGGTCGACGGGCTGCGCAAGCTTGACAGTCTCCTCACCGTTGCTAGCGATATAGTCTGTTGCTTCTGGGAGAAATAGGGCCTGTGTTTCACATAATAATCCCCGTTAAGTGCGTTATTAGTCATCTAGGATGGGGGAAGGGGGCTACCTTCGCACCGGAGGAAACGGCTTTCTTTATCAAGATACGGCACTGTGCCAAGTTGTGGGCCATGGAGGCTGTTGAGGTTAACTGACCTACAGCCTGTAGCGACAACCAGTATTATGAAGGGACTGGTTAGCTACACTCTGGGGTAGCGAATTTTGTGCATAGCGTAGCAATAGCGTACAATGAGAGCCATGTTTGAGGGCTAAATGGTCAGTCACGGTGTGCACTGTGCGGGAGTCGTGCGCTCTAGAAGTTGGGCACGTAAGAGCCAAGCTGGAGGTCAATAGGTTAAGGAGTTTGTGCCTAAGTGTTAAAGTCTTTAATATTGGATTCAGGTGTTTCCGGTTGATGTTGGTCAGCTACGGAAATTTCTGTGGAGTGGGCACCCCTTCGCGGAAAATTGAGGTATTGTTATTTGAAGAAGGGTGGAAATTATACTTGTGAAGTGGGGCAGAGGTTTTTTTTTTAGGCTCCGGGCCTTGGCCTCTAAAAGTTATACTCTTTTTAGAGAGTGTGTACTTCTGCCAAGCCTAAGCCCCACTATGGGAAACGAGATTACATTAACCCTTACCCTTATCACACTCCCCGTATCTTTATAAGTGCCAGACTTCCTAATATCTTCACGCCATTTATTTGTAATGCATAGGAGCCTCAGCAACAATATGTATGATCTGAGCAGCATGGATAGCTGATAGCCTCCATAGTGTCCTACAAGTCACCCAAACACCAGTGAAAATGTGATGTCCGTATCTCTCTTAGCCTTCTTCACAACTCTCCTCATACTCCGTTAACATGATATCCCAGCCGCGCAGGTACAGATGCCTAAACATTGATTTATGGGCTCCAATTCCTGCAGGAACTACGGCAATGAGCCAGAACGCCAATGATACTACCGAAAAAATCACCTGTCACAGGAGGCCGCGCAAGCCGAGAAGCGGACTTACCTGACGAACAGGAAAAAGGCTCAATACAAGCAGTGTTAGCTGCAAGTGACCACGGTGTGGTCACCGTTGACTTACCTCGGTCAGCCCCGGCTCCACTGAGGTCCAGTGCAAACATGACCTTATATAAGAGCCATGCTCATCCGCCCTCACGCGCGTGTAGTCTAGAAGGAAGAGCGTTGTTATTCTGTGAGACCCTATTGTGCTTGACAGATCCCCTCAGGGCCGCCTGTCCTGCAGGGCATCGACCAAATACTCCCATCCACTTTACATTTTTATCCAACAAGCAGCTCCACCTGTAGGTGATACCCACGGATATGAAGAGGGGACTAAGAGGGAGATAATACACCAACATCCAGACCGTTTAAGAAGAGACCTTTTAGCAGCCCAAAAATGCTTGGTTGCTTCAACGTTGACCCACAGATTCATGGGCCACCTGCTATTAAAGAGAAAGGGTAAAGCTGAGAACCAGTCTCTCCCGGACATATATGATGCTACAATTTTTCTGAGTATTTTAGTTGACAGTAAAACTGCAGTGTCTGGCATCATATTCTATAAATCACTCAAACCTGCCAAATGCTCGAATTTCACTTTTGAGAAACCATAATTGAACATAACGTCATCTGTCTTGAAAGACGACAATTACCTCCTCAATGCTCCCTCCTGTACAGACCTCATGAAGCCAATCCACACATTCCCTCAGCGACTCAAACGCTCCTGCTATCCTCTCCGAGGAACGACCTTCCAATATAGATCCCAAGCCGGAGCACTCTCAGGCAGCATATCTGGTCCAAGCGAGCCTCTAGAATGTCAAGCAGAAGAGCATAATAGATCGTACTGCGTTTAACGCCACCTCGAGTACTGGGTCAGTCACTGCAGGTATGGGGCTTCCAAGAGGCAGACTAGGCCATTGTGATCGGGACGGACAAGCGATTGCCCTCGCTCCAACTTTTCTAAGCCTGTTAAAGGTGACCTTGGTTCCGCCGATATTGAGGCTCATACTATTGCCGTATACTGAGCGAATAGTTGCGTAGGCATGTGCCGTATCAAGTTCTTCTGACCAGCTGAATGCTGAGAATTATGAGATGCGCCGTAGGTGAGAATCAGAGGAGTTTTTTTAAGTAGTGCGTAGTCCAATCTGCAGCAAGTCCTAGAATTGCAACGGGTGACTTATCTGGTGCAGGCAGGATCGACAATAGGTCAAATGGGTTAGATGATGGCCACTGACGATGTGGGGTGCAAAGCGAAGTCAATTGCTACGTGTAATGACCTTTCTTGATCCTCAGTGTCCTTGTGTTGGGGAGAAGAAAACCAAGAGAAATCCTTTATCGTGTTCAAGTAGCTCCCTTCATAAAAACCCTTTGCCTTTGTGAATACCTCGCGGTCTCCTGCGATCTTCAGGGGTTTTCCTCAGCGTGACAAGGTTATCTAACTCATTCTTGCCACCCTCTTATATTCCCTGGCTCTGCCAATCAAATATGCCTTTCCCTTGATTAGCTCTTGCGTCACCGGTGTCCTATATGTTAGCTGTGGAGGATATTTCTTCTCCTTGGACTGCTGTTTCCATGTGACAAGAATCGCCATCGAAGACGGACACTAACGTATTTGAAGCGCTGGTTTGGTTGGACTGATGATTATTGATTTCAGGAACAAAATGACACCATATGAAACGGAAAAGATAAATTGACACTTCAAGCCGTTGTGTAACTTTAGTGGTGGAAGTTACTTGGACACAGGGGGATGTCAAAGACCTCGAGGAAACCCTGGGGGGTTCAGGCGCTCCCCCCACCCCCTGGCCCACAATTTCGCTGTCTTGGAAACTCCAGCAGAATAGGCTGCTCCGGGCTGGAATAACAGGAGACTTTACGACATCCAATGTGCTTTTTTAATGTATTCCAGAAACTAGCTACAGTCGACATGAGCCTGCAGACAACATGGGCTATGTCACGTTTTGGCTTGTCACATGCAGACTCAAAGCTCTCTTAGCGGTTGGCAACTTGTCAAGGCCCAAGAAAGGACTATCATGGTTACCAATTCATTGCTTCTGCTACAATACAACAGCTCCTGGTCGAGTCATTGATTGCAGAAGGCAACGTAGCTAACAGAATGGGATAATGACTTATAGATCAGTGACATTGGAAATCACTACATTGTTCAATTGCTAGAGCAAAGTTTCCTACCGCAAGTAACGCTAAATGAACAGACACATGCGATTAACAAGACTGACCACGCTTGCCACTCCCTTCGGTACCAGGATCGTCCTGCCTTATTCCTACTCCCCTCTCCTATACGCCCAGAGCATGATCCCAAGGAGATATGTCCCTAGTAGTACTATAACCGAAACCTACTACAGAAATCAAGCCGACCATTCCAGACGATGGGAAGCTTAAGCACAGCAGTATACCGCTAGATCCCAAGTGCGCCTCTGTAAGCAAACAACACGATAAAATATCATTTCCAAAGGGAACTCCAAAATGCCTCCGTGAACAATATCTAGGGCAACATCACCCCCAAGGAATGCCACGACAAATGTTGAGGGGATAATAATGTTTGAAGCTGCTCTTGATGCCAAAACCACCGCTCATGCCGAGCCTCATATAGTTCCTGATATTCGCGATGCATATCCTTTGATGCCTGCCTCACTTCGTGGCGATATATTTATGGGAAGTACAAAGTGGCAGCTCCAAGCGTTGCGGAGGAATGAGATTGTTTTTGAGAAAGGGCCATGAGATGTGGCTTCAGGGCGTTTGGCGTGTTTGCTCGGAGCAACAGACGATGAGGAGCGGTGGGAGAGGTAGGATGAGGAGGATGTGTGGGATGTTTTGGACGCGTTGAAAACTCATAGGTAATAGACCTATGCTGAATGAAGGGTCTCTAACTTAAACAAGATATGGGATGAAATTGTCGAGTTGTCGAGGGGGTTTCACTCCGTCTCATCCAAAGGGGGCATAGCACGCGGTACATGTGACCTGCGAGAATCCACGCGATAGCTGACGTGTACGAACCACGCGCTTTTGCAGATCTCGGGGAAATATGACAAACGTCGACGCATGGGGGCTCAAGGAAAAGATGCGAAAGACGACAATCGTGATATTAGCGTTCCGAAGGAGTACATGTGTTATCAGTCATACTCGATGTGGTGTTTTGGGAACCTCGGTTTCCATCACAACTCGGAGCAGTCAGTTTAAAAAAGGAGCAATGATTCCATGAGACAATAGATGGGACTCGCGTCTGAACGATGATCACAACGCCCAAACTAGCAGATCGAGATCGTTCACAGTACACGGTCTGTACTTCGAGGTCATGCATGCATCCCAGAGCCTCGAGTAAATACGTACACATATGACCAATGTTAGCGATATATGTTTGACAGTCGGTAAGTGGACAGGAGTCCTTCAATGTCTCTTGGCTGAACATAGTTCGTAAGTTCATCTTTCAGAGCTAACAGTGCAGCTGCTCGTCCGCACACAACTCATTCTCGATTCTGATTGCTAAATTTCGAAGTACCTGATAGCCCATTCCGTCAAATAGTCCGCAATCATCCGCGCCGGATGGTCTTGCGTTTTTCCATCTTTCCCCAAAATGAATTCAGCGTTTTCTGAGTACCATCAACACTAGAGGCTATCGAAGAGTGCCCCTGTGGCGGTGCGGTGTCCAGAGGCCACTTCTTTTCGTCCCCCCTCACCTCCTTTAACAACCACTTGCCCGCAGGCTAGACCCAAAGGCCTTCTCGTTTTTCTTCCAGCTGTTCAAGTCCAGGGCCTTCAGGAAGAACTCTGGGAGCAAGCCTGGGACGCTTCCACAGGGCACCCTATCCCGTTACCACACCTCCGTTGCCCCTCCCCCCCCAACGGGCCCGCCCTCAAGGCCAACGTGCTGATCATCCAGACCCCGAGACTAACGACCTGGACTAGGTCCCAGCGAGGCACACACCTGGGGCCGGCTTCAAAAACATTTCTCTGTACATAGTACACTACACTTCCTCTAACCCACACCAGTTTTACCCTATGCGGCTCTTTCCCGGCGTTACCTGTATCCTGTATCAGACTCAGCTTAGGTAGCTCTTGCCCACTGGCGTCGTGGGCACGACCCAGCACTCTCAGTGGTGAACCCGGTCGAAAAATGGAATAGATAAATAAATAAATAAATAAATAAAAATTCATCAATATTGGGTGTATAAAAATGTAAAGTGGATGGGAGCATTTACTTGGAAGTTGCCCTGCAGAACGCAAGGCCCTGAGGGGATCTCTCAAGGCACAATAGGGTGCCACAGAATAACAGCGCTCTTCCTTCTAAACTACACGCGCGTGAAGGCGGATGAGCATTGCTTTTATATAAGGTCAAGTGTGCACCTGACCTCAGTGGAGCCGGGGCTGACCGAGGTAAGTCAACGGTGACCACACCGTGGTCACTTGCAGCCAACAATCAACGCTATTAATGTGCCATAAATAGCAATGTGTTGTATCTGGTCTTATGTCCTGAACTAGTAGCTATGAGATAGAAGGACGTCCCAGCTGCAGGCGCGATTAAACATAACACTAGCCCGTGGACCATCACTCCTATCATAGACAGAATGACCACGAGCGGCCACAGGACAACCCATTCCGACGTTACAGCCCCCTCATTCCCCCTTTCGCCTGAGGGTCCCACGCCGCGAGGACAGAGAGCCCGACATTGACTCGGAGGAGTCGGTATCGGAGTTGAGATGCAAAATCTCACTTGCTCTGCGGGAGTAGGTCTTTGCCTCTTCAGGGCATCCATTTCCGCCCCTCCCCGCCGCTGCCTTCTTCCACACAGGTTTTTCGCCTCTAGTGGTTTTCTCCAGTGTGACATGCATATAGGGTATGTAGTAGTGTAGCTATTGCTCGCCGTCGTCGTGAGCACGACCCAGCGCCCCCAGGGGTGAAGCCGGTCGATAATATAATCCAATACATTCCAATCCTTTGGGGAGTGCAATGCCTGGTTTGATCGTTTACCCCAGATTTCGAACCATATCGTCGCTCGACTGAAGCGCAATTGTTTTCTAGAGACAGAAGATGATAGAATATGATACCAATAAACAAGAATCTCTTTGCTTCATTTAAGTGTTCGAGTCCAATAATCACCACTCTTCAACCAAACACACTCTGACGCTAGACTCTAAAGTATTCCAAACTAAGCAATAAGTCCTAGTGCCTGTATGACGCGTATCAGAAAGTCTGAGAGACAGTCAATTCTGGACAGCTGTGTCTCCAGATCCTGACCACAAATCAACTTTCATACTGTGCCTAAAATATTTGCAATAAATTCCCCAATGATCGGGAGAGCTGATCTCAGAATATAGCCCCACATCGCGAAAAGACTTGCACAAAACCAAAAAGTCGCAAACTTGACCTGTGCCTGCCTGTCATAACCGGCAATCGCAAGATAGAACGTCATCGGGCCATACGAAAGCATCCCAACAATGATGCTCACGACTGCCCCGATAACAAACGTCATTGACCAAAAGCCAACGGCCAGCACACAACCGAAACAAGAGAGTAGAAGCCGCACTGATTTAATCCCAATAGACTTGAGAGTCCCAAGACGAGCATTCCAGAAAAGTTGGTTGAAAAGCTGTTTGGTGTCCTTGATGATGTCGTTCCAAAGGTCTCGTGTCGTCGGAAACACCCAGCGGAAACGCTGGAAGAAACCCTTTTCCCATGTTTTGAAGCATATGTCCGGGATATCGTGCATAAATCCCCAAGCCTCTTCTCCCCATTCACTTCGTCTAGCCGATTTAGACAGGCAAAGAAGGAGTAAGGGTGGCAGAGGTAAGATAAATACAATGGCAAAAAAACCGCCTGCGAAGCTCATGATGTTATTGGATGGTTATCAGAGAAGGTAGCTGCAGATTTTAGTAGGTTGAAAAGGCCCTGGGCTGAGAGATCTTGAACTTCAAAAAAATAACTAGTTAGGTCCCAATGAGACGAACCAACAAACAGCAAATTAAGCCACAGTAACACTCGGTTCGTCTTTAATCGGTCTCGATTCGTTCGCAAATCTCATTATTAAGAAGGTATCACTGCACCATGTTCAATTCCCAACGCAAAGCATTCTGAAAGTTATAAACCAGTCTAGTCTTCAATACTCGAGCCAACTTATCTTGAAGCAAAATCGCCTACTCAGCTTTCCGTTAACTGAGGTTTCAATCATTGGGAAAAGGCGTCTTGATAACAAACTTCCCCCTTACTGACGCATATTCAGCTGGTGGGTCCAAACTCTTCCAAAATAAGTCACTAGTGCGAGCTTGGTGTGCTAGTGCTACGTTCCCCAAAACCAGGGTTCAGGGAACCACGGCAACTTGATAAAGTCAACAACATAATTAATATAAGCTGAAAATTATCGAAGTCGCCTTGACAAAACGATGTTCATTGTTTCTGACGAATCTGCCTTACTGTATGCCAACCCCCTGTCAAAACCAGTTTAGAAGTTAGACGCTTAAGAAAGATCATACTCTTTTATTGAAGGTTACCTTTGACAGCAGCCCGTTTGGGATCAGAATGCCCTTTTTCTTATCAGATGTTATTGTGAACAGGGAGTGAGATTTTTCTGATCAGTCAGGCAAGGGCTTTTGCCCGCTGGGTTCAAAGCACTTGGGAACTGGTCATTGGTATATGTACCAAGGTGACAACCTAGCTGTATCTTACATCTATTCTCAATCAACAAGCGCTCAAACACTGGTTTAAGTCATAAGATAGGGTTCTCGTCTCAAATAATATTGGTAAGCTTGGAGGGCCTGTCCGTTGTTTGGTCTTTCAGTCTTATTGGTGTCTTTGAACCATTTATTCCTTCGCTGATAGTAGTCGAGCATACCACGTGATCCAAAAGCTTGTAGTATGTATGTATGTATGGATGTATATTTTCGACCACTATCTACCCTATCTAGGTACTCGATCGTGCCCACCGCGACCGGCGGGCAATAGGTTGGCTAAGTACACTCCAACTGCGCCATCCCCCATCCGGACGCTTGGTAAGCACCCCCTAGCGCAAGATCGCTGATGCACACAGGTGCCAAATCAAAAAAAAATGAGGATAGGGACAACACACTCCGGAGAATAGCAATACATAAACAGACTGATAGAAGGCTGATTAGCGTTTCTATAGGGAGATTGACAATCTTGTTTTCTGTGGCTTATGTAATCCATGGTGGACCAATAGCATAACTTGGCCCACCCTTCCAACCCACCCTGAACTTCGTCTATTGCCTTTCAGTGCGTGTCGATCCAAGGAACTTCGTCATCTTGTTTTAATGCTGCTTTCGTGCCCTAGAGTGTTGAAGTCAAGAGTAAAACGATAGAATAGTGGGAAATACCTCTCACAGTGTCAACTATACAACATGCAAGCTGCAGGCCCTCTGCAGGCAATCGCTGGGTCAGAAGAGAGGTCTTACGTCCCAAAACAGCCACATTTTGAATGAGAGCCGCAAACTGGGTTTGTAATCCAGCTCAGGACATTTGCCATCACCACGTCCAGCGTTTGCCGACGGCGACGCCGAATGAGTTTGCCCGAACGTGCGCTCTGTGCTGCAAAAGCCCGCCGCACCAAGTGCAGACTCGGCCTCGAGGAAGATTTGAAGACATGCGTTGCCCTCGCAGGTTGAGCTTAGGATCTTTGGGTCTTCGACTTTTTCACATCTAGATGCTTAGACTGTATCTATGATTAGGATGCCCTCAACCGACTTAAATCCTTAGTTTTGCATGAGAAAGCCATCATGCTCCCAGCAATCTCTGGCAATGCGTTTGCTCACCCGACCACCTACAGCAATTGAAAACACCCACACTTGACAGGCAAGAGAAATGATGGGGACGGTAGCCATGGAACTGCATCAGCCTGACACGAAGCTGAAGCCCTGGGTAAAAATCAGAAAGCTGGTGGACAAAGAAGAGAATGAATATGATCGACACCGAGCTGTGAGAATTTAGCAGGGAAGAGAGTCACAGAGGAGGTTAAGATGTTGCAGGTCAAGACAAGGTCAACCCAGTGCCAATGAGGGATCGGTGAATGGATGAGCACAACGCAGAGGTGGGCATTGGATATGAAGATATTGTCTCCCTCGCTAGTCTCAAAAATGCACTACTTTTGGCAACAGTGAACTAATCACGGTGAGCTATCAGTTTACAGTACTGGGTGCGAAACACGGGGTGGGGTGCGGCTGAGAACAATAATAAGGAACAGGAAGAACAATACTAACGAGACTGTCACTCCCACCACTTTGCGCCGTCAACGACCCACAACTGACAGCCCTTCTCATTGTTCGCCACTGCACCGCCAGTCCTTAGTATCACAACCCCTCAAAGAAACCGTCAGCAATAGAATTCACTCGTTGCCAAAATGCCCTGGGCCCTTGGCATTGTACCCCTACGTGCAATTGCAATTGCGACTGCTCAACTCCAGGAGGGCATGCAATGTCCTTCAGGCCTGAACACTGCCGGATATCATTTCTCAGCAATATGTATGAGCATTACCTAGCTACTGCTCGCTATTTGAGCATTTAAGACTCGGATCGTTACTTTACTAAGGTGCCAACAACAAAGCTACCTTCTAACATCAAGCAAGCTCTTACCTCACCACCATGTCCTCAGGGTCTCTCAACACCTTCAACGGTCGCAACCAGCCCGTCACCATTATCGGGCCCGATGGCTCGACCGAAGTCGTCGTCCCTCTGTCCTCATTCAACTACTTCCACACAGCTGCCACCTCGCTCTCCATCCTATATGGCACGCAGCTTGGCGCCTGTCTGATCATGTTGGCCGTCGTGCTGGGCATGACACCGCACAAACGTCTGCGCCGGCTCTCTACCGTCATCAGTATCCTCTCGCTCTTGCTCAACTCCGTTCGTACGCTGCTCTTCAGTCTCTATTTCACCTCCTCCTGGAGTGATTTTTATGTCATCTTCACCGGGGATCGGAGCACCGTGAAGCAAGTTGATCGTAATATGAGCATCACGGCGACGTGTCTCAGCATCCCGATGACGGTGTTGATTGAAGCTGCGCTGATCGTGCAAGCGTCGTTGATGATCCAGCTATGGCAGACGTTTTGGAAGGTTGCTGCCATGATGTTGTCTGTTGCGCTGGTTCTTACGACAATTGGCTTCAACTTGGTGCAGACGGTCTTTCAGGTGCGCGCGGCGCTTGTAGTTATGGATCTCGTACCCTACACCTGGATCAGGAAGACATACGTCGGATTGTTCACCTCCTCGATCTGTTGGTTCTGCTTTCTCTTCAATGTCCGTCTCATAATGCACATGTGGACCAACCGCAGCATCCTGCCCTCCATGAAGGGTCTTAAGGCCATGGACGTATTGGTTATTACCAACGGTGTTCTGATGTTTATCCCAGGTATGCCCCTCCCTCGCGGCATCATCATTCCTGTGTCCAAAGCTAGCTCATCGCTAACCCACTGCAGTCGTCTTCTCAGGCCTAGAATGGGGCGAATGGGCCAAGTTCGAAGCCGCATCCCTCACCCAAACCTCTGTCATCCTCGTCCTCCCCCTCGGCATTCTCATAGCTCAGCGCCTGGCCAACCCTCACTGGTTCGGCACCGAAGCTGCAAGCCACCCCTCGACGGGCTTATCCGGCCTTGGTGGCTCTGCAGGTCCAAGTCTCGGTACCAACCCCTCTTCGACGGTCCATACTCCTCCCGCGCAGACTTCAACAAGCTCGAGGAGGCATCTGATCAATAGACATGGAAGGAAGGAGTTGACTCCTACGGCTGGCTCCGATGTTCTCATGTATCATCAAGGCTTTGGCACTGCCCGGGGAGTCATAACACAGATTGAGAAGGGACCGATGGCCGGATACGGTCATGGACATGGGAATTGGAATGTTGAAGAAGAGGATCGGATCTTACCTGCTACTGATCTGGGCGGGGTTAGGGTTGACTATAAGATTGAGATATTTTCGAGGGAGGCTTCTGGGCCTTCGCCGGTTGCGGCTGCGACGGCGGCAATGCCTCAGAGGAAGAGGGAGGACACGTAAGCTGAGTCTGAACTTTATCCCTAATGGGTCAGTGTCCGTTGAGGGGTTGGAGGTGGTCTGTGGATGGTGTCACAAGGGCTGTTACTTGGCTTCGGGGTCCAGAGTCGATGGAAATAAATGCATTCACTTCGCTCAGGTAGTTTCAGAAGTTTCCTTTGTCTCTTCCTTTTTTTCTCAGGTCTTTGGCATACGGACCAGCATCTTGGCACCACATCATAGTTAGGCAGGATGAAAATAGTTTCACTTCTTCCATTCGGTTTTACGTTCATCATTGAGATTCTGATTTGTTTTAGGCTGGATGTCACATGTAAAGGATCAAGTGGATATCGGTCTCAGTTGTTAGCAGAGTTAGCAGCGAGAATACCACTCGATGTTTGTGAACTTGGCACTTCGATCTGTTCACTGAAAGACTGAACTCTTCGGAGCAAGAGGGTGACCTGTTATGAACTGCCTGACCAAACCCGTTCCTGCCTGGAATATAGAGCAGAAGCCCCCTTCCGTCGCATCTCTTTCTGAGCAGTTGATGTTTCTTCCTATACAGATCAATGCAGTCAGGCAACCATGACTGACCCAGCTGTTTTGTTTTATTTCATTTCTCTAACCTGGCCATAAGCCCTCTGCATCCACACCACAACAATCCATTCCAGTATCGCATTAGCTACGCGCCTATTGCCTGCAGGGCATTGACATTGCGCCTTAGAGATCCATTTATCACTCACATACCATTATGGAGGCTGCTCATCACAACATGGATAAACATAGTACTCCACCAATAACAACGACCGACTTCTCTATCCTAAACCCCAACCTCGCCCCTGCGCCACTCCGACTGCCAAGGAAGAATCGCTCCTCCGCGTCGGGAAGAGGGAACAATGGATCGGCGATCTCGATAGGACGTGTGAGCTCTGTATCGCCGGCGCTTGCAGCGCTCGTCTCGAAATTCGAATCGTTAGATGCAGTCGCAAGCACCGAGGGACGAGGACTGCGTGCTGAAGCAACTCTCAATGTAGCCGCCAGATCGCTGTTGCGGTCGTCGCTCGATGGACATAGATCCTCGAGTGACGAGGGCCATTCAGCAGGAGTTAAGGATGGAACTTCGACTCTTCTTGATTCAGGACGTGATAGCCCTGGGCTAGAGACCCATCGGTCTGATAAGTTTGGCGACGATGCCAGTCAGTTCAAGCAGTGTCGTTGGGATGATACTCAAGGATAGGGTACTCGGGGATATTCCCAACGAAGTGGCAGCATCTCTGCTTCTACCATCAGAAGCACGAGGGACAGACCGAGCATGCTAGACAAGGAGTTGAAGGGATGGACTTCTACAGTTGCTGAGCGGAGGAGGCTGTTTGAAGGACTGTCTAGTATGTGAACACAACTCCTTGAATGGTTTTAGTTGCTAACTAAACCAGGAGAATCTTCCTGCGATGCCTATACCACCTTCTCTTTAACACACTCGACCCTCCATGTCTCGCAGCATTCCCTTCACCATCCCTCAGCACTCACGACACCAGCACACAAGCTTGGACTCGATGATGCGACTTGCGATCCTTCCCTGATACCAAGCAAGCCACCCTGTTCTGCACAGTGCAAATCACAAGAGTCCAGTGACGACTCCCAAGGTGAGCTCTTCCTCGAACACATCCGCCTCCGCCTGGTGCACAGAACAAAGAGTCTCAGTGTCGCAGACTTGAGGAGAGTCTTTGATCAGCCACAGGCTGGGTTGGATGTCAAGAAAATCAAGCCTTTAGGTATGAAGCGGAGAGAAGGTGCAGCTGTGGCAGCTTTGGTTCCAAGAACCCCGAAGCAGACGAGAAAAGTGACGACTGTCACACCCGTGACTGTTGCCGGAGGGGAGAACATGGTTACGGTAGACAGGCAGGAAAGTCTAAGGAGGACCGAGTCCCTCTGCACTTCCGGTCGCAGCGGAAGGGCCCAGGTCACAGCCCAAGGGAGTCCGATTGCTCGAGTGTCAACCATCCGCCAGTCAGGACCTCTTGCTCGAAGAGAATATTTCCCTCCCAAAGAGTCACCTACCTGTACTGCGAGCCCAACACCAAGTGCAAGGAAATCTGTCTTGTCGCCTACCTCCCACACAACAGGCCCTTTCTCTTCCCCGGAGATGGACAGCTCTGAGAAATCGAGCCCAGCAAGGCCAATGACGGCAAGGAAATTGATGCTGAGAGCATATCCTGTTAATCCAATCACTGCATGCACCATCCACAGTCCGGCTGCTCGTTCTCATAGGGGCAGCTCGCCGCTGAGAAGAGAACTCAGCACTCGGGACATCGAAAACACCCCATTGGTTGCAGTACCTAGGACTCCTGCCACTGCACCAGTACCTGCGCCTGCTTCGCCGCTCCTGGCCAGACATTGGAAGAGGACGAATAACAGTACAGATGAGAATGGGAATGGGATGAATCCACTGCTAAAGGCGAGGCCAAGCCTGCCTATGTTGGCGGAGACGACTGTTGCGAGCAGTACCAGGAGGGTAATGAGGACGATTAGTTCGCGATGGAACGTGCTGCAGCCCCAAGGAGAGAAGAGAGGTGTCGAAGGAACAAAGGACGAGGGGACGCCTGTTTCGGTCAAGGACAAGATCTTCCTGTTTGAGGATCAGAAGAATAAGAACATTCACGAGGTGTATAGACCAACGGGAATAGATGAGGCGTTGGATTTAGACATGAACTGGAATCGACGGGATGGAAGTTCCAAAACAACGGTCAGGGTTGAAGACAAATCCCTATCGATGGAGGAACCAACAAGATGCACAGAAACCCTCAAGAGGAAATCCTTCACCAGCAAAAAGGTCAGCCGCCTTTTCTCGGGCAGCAGAAGCTCGGAATCTCAACCCCAAGATGAGCCCAAGTTGAAGCTCCCACTCTGGCGTCGCCATCCCTCCCCCAACAGTGCTTCATTCTCGACACGCCAACAAGCGCCTAAGCGATCGTTCTCCCTCCGCGGAACTTTCAAAAAAGAACCCAAACCAGGTTCGAGCGGGGACAAGACACTGCTCCGTCAGGCTTTTAGTATGGAAGGGGGGCCGATGTCGGCAACTGATTTGCCGAAAACAGCCTCAGCTCAAGCTGTGGCACAACCCCAAGCTACTATAAAAGGAAGAATAACGCCAAGAACGATCTCAGGACGCTGGCTTTCCCGCAGCAAAGATGAACCTGCCTCTCAGCGGCAAGCAGCTGGAGGTAGTAGCAGAGAGAACAACCTTGTCCCGGCTTCAGTGACAGGACAACCATCAACACAGAGGAAGACGCCGCCACGGAAACTCCAGAAAAGGAGGGCCATCTCAGGCACGATACGGGCCAGGGCTGAGGGACGAGGGTCATCCCCAGCTGCATCCTCTTTCCAGGTCGTCTCCACTGCCGCGTTAGTGTCAGAGCAAGTTCCTTTCCCATCCCGTGCAGCAGGGTCGTTAGCAGCATTAACCAGCCTCAACCCTCCTCTTGCAGCACCAGCATCGGCCCTTCCCGCACGAACACAAGCTCAACTAACCCGGTCATCTGGATCAACCCAAGAGTTAAGCTGGGGGAAGCGTGCCGCTGCTGCTGCTGCTGCTGCCATTGAGGCAGGGAGGAAGAGTTTCCGTTTTCGGACAGGAAGCAGGTTGTCATCTTCCTCGTCAACCTCCAGCCCTAGTGCAGGTGACACACTCAGAATCACAAACACCCTTACCCAACCGGGGACTATCACCAGCAACAGTCTAAACGCAGCAAGACCCGGTTTGGGCGCTGAAATAGGAAGACACGCAGTTGTGAAGGCTGCTACAATGAGGGAGAGAAATGGGCCGAGGGAGTGGTGGTAGGACGCTGGCGATTGGGGCAATGTTCTTGTGGTTGTTAGACCCGGGCCGGAGTGTAGGTTTGTGAGTCCGAGTCCGAGGCCAAGGGTTGATTGGAGTAGACTTGGGGTTGGATTGGGCAGATAAGGGGCAAGAGGAGACGAAGTTAGAGGATGGATTGTTGAGCGTTATCGGCAGGTAGGTACGTACTGGTTATGTATTCTTGGATTATGTTTAGTCTTACGGAGTTTAGGAAGATGTTGGGTGGGAAAGGTCAATGGATGGATGAAGTACTGTGAGGAGACTTGATGGACTATGTAGTGTGAGTAGCAGTAGGACATTGTCTATTGCATAAGTAGTCTATGTCTGGTAATGAACTCACTCATATTCTATGCGCTGTCCATATGTTTCTTCGACTAGGGAACGTTGTATCATTTATCCACAACCAAGACCTATTCCTCCCGCTATCCCCCTACATCAACCCATCACTGTGGGCCAACACAACCAACATAATAATCCCTAAATCACCAACGCCTTAACAAAATCGATGTGTTATGCCCCAGCCAACCCCATCCCCCGTCCAATCTTCCTCACAAGCGCCTTCTTCAAATACCACTCCCTCGCCAACCCCCTCACAGCCTTAACAAACACCCCTGGCGCAATCCTCCCCCTCTCCACTGCTCTCCCAAGCACGAAAATAACATCCCCTATTGCTCTCTCCTCCGCTACAAGCTCATACAACTGGTTCCCCACCACCGTCGGCGCAACCAACAGTTCATCTACATCTGGGGGGCCGTTTTCTTTGAGTTGGTGTTGAGCCTTTGTGATGGTTTCGTCTGCCTTTTGCAGAGAGGATTGCAGGATGGAGGTGTTGGATTGGAGGAGGGAGGAAAGTTGGGTGAGGTGGGTTAGTTCGGATTGCAGGGTGGCGTAGGCTTGGAGGAGGGCTTTCCGTTGTGCGCGCAGGCCGGCGAGGGAGGTGGTGTTTTGTTGGTAGGATTTTTGACGGTGATTGTAGAGTGTTATTGCTAATTGATGCAAGAGAGCATCTTTCTCGGGGTTTGGTGGGGGAGGTGGGGGTTGAGAGGGAGATTCGGTTGTGGGGAGGGGGGGGGTTGCGTCGTCGTCGAGGAGGTTCGGGGGAGGCGATTTGGCGAGCTGTTGAGGGGGCTGTGGCTGGGCAGGCGGTTGCTGGTATGGTTGAGTAGCTGGAGGGGCGCTATATGGTTGGGGAGGAGGTTCGTAGATAGAGGTTGGTCGTTGAACTGAGGGCGGCGGGCCTGGAGGTAGAGTAGTCGGTTGAAGGCTCTGATGCGGCAGAAGAGGGGGTTGATGGGGGGTTGTTTGTTGAGACGTAGACGCCTGGGGAGGTAATGGCGGCGGAGCTTCGTACCGTGACGGCCCGGGTTTCGGGGGAAGAGGGGGTATTGAACCTGCTTGGGTCTGGGGCTGGACAAACGCAGGCTGTCCCTGTGGTTGTCCAGCGAAAGGCTGTGCCGGATGTTCTTGTGTTAGATGAAGGGTTTGCCCTACCAACTGCGGTTGTCCAAGCAAATGAGAAGGCTGTCCCAACGTT
Organism: Thermochaetoides thermophila DSM 1495; assembly: GCF_000221225.1. Taxonomy (NCBI): domain Eukaryota; kingdom Fungi; phylum Ascomycota; class Sordariomycetes; order Sordariales; family Chaetomiaceae; genus Thermochaetoides; species Thermochaetoides thermophila. Next base: position 2,093,647 of record NW_006383034.1, read on the forward strand.
AGGTGACCAGCCGGACCGCCGACCTTAGGAGGAGGAGGGGGCACCTGAGGACTAGGTGTCTGAGGGGGAGGAGAAACCACCGGCCGTTCCTGACCCGGCTTAGGAGGCGGTGGCGGCGGCCTAACTTCGGCTGGGGAACTGGCACTCGCAGCAGGTTGGCTCGATGGGGGTCTCGGGGCAAACTCAGGTGGTAGCGGCGGCACTGGAGGAGGGGTAGGCGTCTGTTGCGGTGGAGGGGGCCTTTGGCGGGCAACAACGGGCGGCTCCTTAGCGAAGACCTCGCGTAAGATGTTGAGGAAGTCGACAATATTGGATTTCTGTACAGTCAGCACAGCCCCTGACTGACAGCCAGCCGTCCACGTACATCCCAATACGTCGACCATGCGGTTAGATACGGATGGTAGACACAACCCTGAGAGTCGACGTGCTGGCCAGGCCGCACGACCATAGTTTCTGTTGGCGTCACGTAGACAATCGGCGGCTCACTGGGATAGGCATGCGGTACCCAGACGGAAATGGGGAAGCGGTAGGTAGTGCCGCGGAAAACGACGGGAATTGTGCCGGAGAGGAGAACGAGGAGAGCCGAGGAGCCATTGGGAAAAGCTGGAGGTCAGACAAGCTCGGGAGAAGACCACGAGGGGGTCATACTATAGACATCTGTCCGGGGAGAGAGAGATGGATAGGTGGCCAGTGTATGAGCGACGTCGTTGTAAGTGCGGTTCACATCGTGGTATTCCTGCACTTGTCAGTTGTTGGTGGTCTTGGAGAAAATGGGGGCTTGGGGGTAATGGAGAGAAAAGGATGGGTTAGACCGGTAGTTCGCAACATACGCTGGTCAGCACGCTGTACAACCAGTTAAGGACATGCTGAGGGACCATAATGCCAGACATCGCAGAAAAACTGGCGATGTTGTTGGTCTGATGTCGCAACTCACTGGAGCTGATCGGCGTCGCGTTCAGGGCGGACGGTGAGGGGAAGCGGGGCAGCCATTGAGGTTCGCGCCAACCCGACCACACTCCTAGTCTTGAAGATGATGTAATCAGCTCTCTCAAACCCTGTTCACCATGTACGCACGGACCCTCGAACTTGGACCATCGGTTAATCCCGGACGGAATGGTGGGGTTCTGGCTGCACCCCACGCCGGATTATGCGGGTGGCGTCAATTGCTCGCAGGCGACTCGGCAGAGCTCACCACAGCCCCTCCATCTGCCTACATTTGCGTCGGCCAGAGTTGAACCAACGACAAGCAACCGTGACGCTGCGCCGCAGAAACGCTGTGCAACGCCGACCAGCGATCCTGTAGTTGCACCAGATCTTAATGGTTGCCATACAGAAGAGAAATAACATCGAGCCGAGACCATGATTCACGTTTGAGTCATGATCTCCATGCTTGTGACCAAATGGCCCAAAGAAACGGATTGGCGTTGTTTCTTGAAGCATACAAAATGATTTTCCTTTGCTGCTTCCCTATCCCTCCCCCCCAGTCTTGTCAACATAACCCTTAGTGTTCATCAGGGTTCACTGGCCCCGCCCTGCGATATTTTTCTGCCCCACCCTCCATCTTCTCGGCGAGATCTCTAGCGTAAAATTTCTGTCATGTCGGCGCTCCAAGGACCGGCCAGCAACCGATGCCGCTGCGCTCTGCTTGACACGGCGGCGGCGACAGCGAGCTTTTCACCCTTCGGCGCAGCCAGTCTACTGTTTTTGGGAGGGCTGCTGACAAAGACTCCCTCTTCGCTGCCCCTCACTTGAGAAGAATCTTGTGAATTGACTCGAGGACCGATCATTCATCTGAACACGGCCGGCCTCGACCGATCTACCACATGCCAGGCTTTTTGACCATTTAATCTGATCTTTTCCCGAGCCCCTTTCTCTGGTTGCTTGTCTCCATATCCTTCATCTCATGCCACCCCGCACCAGATCTCGCACGGCTTAGGAGATAGATTCGATCTGTCTCTTTGCGTCAGGACTTAATTGACTTCAATTGACCTCAGTTGCTCTGAAGAAAGTGTTTTCAAGATGATCCCTCCTATTCCCCACCTCGCTGACTACGGCATCTCGCCCACCCGCGGCTTTCTTCCCGACCAACTTCCCCTCACCCGCTTACCAGACCCCTACTACAATAAGTGGGAAGCCATTGTCGCCAATCTACAGGGCTTGATCCTCAGCAAACGCCTTCGTGCTGTCATTGATCGTCTTCCAGTCCTGTCGACGGTCGGTCTTTACCACGAGTCAGAATGGCGCCGCGCCTATATGCTCCTCTGCTTCATGGCCCATGCTTACATCTGGGGAGGTGACAGCCCCAGTGACCGTCTCCCTCCTCCAATTACTGTTCCATTACTGGAAATCAGCGAACACCTCGAGTTGCCCCCCGTCGCTACCTATGCTGCCGTCTGCCTCTGGAACTTCAAGCCCCTCTTCATGGACGAGGACATCGATAACTTGGAGAACCTAGCGACCCTCTGCACATTCACCGGATCCCTTGACGAGTCTTGGTTTTACTTGGTGTCAGTCGCCATGGAGGCACGCGGCGCCCCTATCATCCCCCTCATGCTGCATGCCATTGCAGCTGCGCGGGAGAATGATGTGCACACCGTCACCCAGTGCCTCACATCCTTCGCCGAGCGCCTCGACGACCTCACGACCTTGCTTCACCGCATGCACGAGAACTGCGACCCCCACATTTTCTACCACCGCATTCGCCCCTTCCTCGCAGGTAGCAAGAACATGGCCGAAGCTGGCCTGCCCAACGGAGTTCTCTATGACGATGGCTCAGACTCACCCACTTGGAGGCAATATGCCGGTGGCAGCAACGCTCAAAGTTCCCTCATCCAGTTCTTTGATATTGTGCTCGGCATCGAGCACCGTCCGACTGGCGAAAAGGGCCCCAAGCCTGATACTGATGGCCCCGGCCCCGCAGCCCAGCACAACTTCATCCAGGAAATGCGCCGGTACATGCCTGGTCCTCATGCCCGTTTCCTGGCTGATGTCCAAGCTGTGGCGAATATTCGGGAGTTTGTCGCTCGCCATGCAGCTAGGCACCGTCCGCTGGCGATTGCATATGATGCCTGCTTGGCCATGCTACGCGCCCTGAGGGATAAGCATCTTGCCATTGTGACGCGGTACATCGTCATGCCTAGCAGGGAAGCCGCGAGGGCGAGGAGTCGGTCCCCTGAGGCTACCCGCGGCGCAGTTAAGAAGGTTAATCTGGCTACGGCGGTCAAGAACGTGCGTCATCAGCCTCAGGGTATCGCGTTTGATGCTAAGAGTGCTGCTGCGGAGATGGAGAAGAACGGCAACAACGCCAGTGCGCTCAAGGGAACGGGCGGCACGGCGCTCATGGCGTTCTTGAAGCAGGCTAGGGATGAGACAGGTGAGCCGGCTGTGCAGGAGTGGAGCAGACGGTTTATGAGGAGGGTCGTGAGGACTGAGGGGCAGGGGGACTTCTTTGCAGGTAAGGAGGACGATAGGTTGGGCGTGCCAAGGAATAGGAGACCGGATGGTGTTGTGATTGAGGAGGAGACGGGAGTGAGAGGACTGGCGGGAACTTGGACAATTGAGGAGGAGTGGGTTACTGGGGGGATTTGCAATTATTAGAGAGGGGGAGAAGAGTGTTAGAGTATACCCTTTAGAGTTCGGGCTTTTCGGATGGGCGGCTTTTTGGATTGTTTGATGTTTTTGTGTTGGGCCGCAGTTGTTGAGTTTCTTGTTTGGATGGTATTCTCTGCTCTTGTGTATTGATGATATGCATTGCTCAGCGCTCATGTTGGATTTGACATAAGTATTAGAGAGCGATGATGAAAAGTTTTAATTGATCGTATTTTGACATTTTGAATAACAGTTCTGGGACTCATTGGTGTTCAGTTGTCGAGTGCTGTTGGACAAAGGGGTTGTTGCGAGGAGATCCAGGGAGACAACCAGGCTCAGAAAGGAGTTGAGGAAGAAGAGCGATGCCATTATCCAACTTTAAGATAATGTCTCTCTCTCTCTCTCTCTCTCTCTCTCTCTATATATATATATATATATGTATATGGTCATAGCAATCCTATCGTTGTTTGTATCATATCCCAGTTTCGAGAACTGACCAGATGGATATTTCACCATCTCTTCGCTTCTTTCATCCTCCTAAGCCCACCATCACAGCTCGACAGCCTCACCAGCTATTCTAAACTCGCTAACATCAACCAGCTCACTCTTTAACTCTAACTCTCCAAAAATCCAAACCGGTCAGGTAAGCCCCCTCTCAACTACCTGTTGGTAACACCCTCACGTCCAGAGACTGGTCTTTCATTCCAAGACACCAATCACATCATTCCCTACTTACCGAACCTCTATTATTTCCTTATCAATCACTCTCTCCAACCATGTCTACTGTCGCCTTCAAGCCCAACCATCTCGCTGTTTTTGGCGCCGCGGCCGCTGGCGGTGCGGGCGGTCAACCTCCTCGCCGTCCTAACTTTAACCCTAAACCCCTTGACGACGATGGTGACCTCGAGCTCAACCACCAAGAAGAGGAAGGGGTGTCCGCAGGGGATGAAGATAACGATAGTCCCGATGACGCCGCTGAGGAGGGCTTCCAGGAACGGCGCAGAGCAGGTGGAGGTGCTTTCCCCCCTAATTCTCTTCCCAACCATCCTTTGAAGCACAAGAAAGACCCTATCAGGCAGAAGAAGCAGCGGGAGAAAAATAAGAAGAAGAGCAAAACGGGGAAGAGGACTTACCTCAAGGAGCCGGATACGTTTGACTGGAGGGTGAGAGCCGGGCTGTGGCTCATGGGAACCACACCGGAGAAAATTATGGTGAAGGTGAAGGAGCAGGAGAGGAAGAGGGAGAGAGGAAGTGAGCATGATGAGGAGTGAGCATTTCAAGCGGGGAGGTAAACCTGCACTAAAGTGTATCAGAATTGGAGCGACGGGAAACCTGAAAGGTAAGCTAACGCCATGAGGGAAGTAGTTTCACGTTCATTTGGAAGTTTCCTTTGTTTTTTGCTAGAGACTATTACACTCCTCTGCAAGCATATGATAGAGAGCCCTGAGATGTCTCCGACTCAAACCTTACAATGACAATATATAACAATTTACTTCGTATGTTCGCTTCACTTTTATCATTCCTCGTAGTTGCATCTACCGAATCTCGTCCTCGATCTGCGATTCGCCTCCCCGCCTGCACACTTCAAGACGCGTTCGGCGTTGTCGCCAATCTCGCACTACAGTTCCTCCTTTGCATTTCATCAGCCGACTAACATGTAACATGTGGGATTTTTCTTCCTGTGTTAGGACTTACGAAGCTCATCCTCCGTTCACTAATAAGATGTCGAATACTTGCTAAATTACACTTCGCGGCCGAGGATGACAGTTGTGTTGTCCACCCTTTCGGTCACTTTGTCCTTCCTTTTCCTTGCCCGACTAAATCCTGGCTTGCGTCGCTCGATAAACTTACTCTACAATGCCATTATGCATTGTAGACCACCATCAACATTGGACGATCAAGTCCCTCCATAATGTCTGAAACTGATGCGCTTTCAGAAACAGGATAAAAGGTACTATTCCTTCCAGGCCAGTCTCCCGTCTTCACCAACCCCCCAAACACAGGTTAAGATTAGTCTGGTTGAGGGCCAAGTGACCCGAAAGCCATCGATTTGAGCTATCCGATATATTGTGAGGATGTGGCCGTTTGTGACAGTTTTTTCGACCCTGGTCCAGCAATCGAACGGAAGTTTGGCGGCTGCTTTGGGGTAGATATGATTACTCTGATGCGTTGAGAGGCGAGATGGGTGGGTATTGCCAGAAGCAGGATGAACATGAGGGTGATCGTGAGACGAGGGAAGAGGATATGTCGGAGGTTCATTGTTAGTTGATGCCATCGAAGGCCGAGGCATTAGTCTCGTGGAAGGAAGTGGATGCTGACTAAGGGGGTTAGCTATATTTTGAGGGTGTTGGGACAATGCCGTTATCTATTGTCCAATGGGTAAAGTCAACAGTCCGTCTCGGATGGTGCTTCTGACATTTCCTCGCTAGTTGATTCCCTGTCATACCTTTGTCCATTCGCGGTCGCACATGGATGTAGCACTGCTTGGTTCTTTGTACATCAATCTCTGACCAACTCCCTCTGTCCATTGTCTCCAGCCTTCGTCATTTTGTCCTCAATAATCAAGCGGACGATCTGTACGTAGCGGTCATTTGCAAAATTCCACCCTCGATTTTTTCTTTGGCCGTGTGTGACAATAACTGGAGCTATAGCTGTATGCTGGCCAGGGAGCAAGGAAAGCTACGGCCATCACGAACAGAGATCGCAGCTTCTGAGAAGGTACAGTTTGTTAAAAGGTTGCTAGGAGAAACGAGTGGCGGGGTTTGAGCCCAGTAAGGTAGTTCGAATGGGTCTCTGCATCTTCAAATCAACAAAACAAAACCTAGATAACCTGGATGGAGTGCCAGCTCCTATGCCGCATGTCAAAAGTACCAAAATTAATCAGTGCCATGGTCATCACCATAGCTGAGCGTTAGCACCCCGATAACACCAATAATCAGCAGGGACCTCGGTCAGTTAGAAGCAAGAGTAAAGCAAAGGCAAAACAAGACCATAATCTTGAGGGCGAAACAGGAGCCAAATCCATGTGAGAGAGTCACTAAATCGGCAGCTTTGCCTTCGAGGCTAAACCTCCCTCGAAGCTACCGAGCGCACTTTGGATGTCGAAGTGGAAGGACAGGACGACTCGCCATTTAAACAGCCCTGGTCAGGAGTATCGAATCGAACAAAAGCGACGTTTTCGAGCAGGTCTGAAGTCACGGAGTCACGCTGTACGAATAATCACTGATTTCCAATCCGTCAATTCAGATGTGTTGCCAGGAATAGCAAAGAGGTACCCGCAAAACGCCGCCCATGATTCATGGTCTCCCGATTCCCAACAACATCCGAGTACGTAGTAGTGTAACCCCGCCGCCTAGTATATCATACAGGACCGTTGCTTATTGCACATCGTACATGGTCTCCCTCTCGCGCTGCTTTGATGCTAAATACACCGATCATCCCTTTTTGTTTTGATGTCGTTGTCGACTCGACTCAGATCAAGCCGTTTACGCAGGGCTTCTGTAGGTCAGTCAACGGGGGTTGCTGTTGCCGGGAACTAACAAGGGGGGAGGGAACGCACGAGAGAATGGCCTCAGCCCAACCGCTGGCGAGGAAGGTCACAGCCAGCTGCAATTATTGTCAGCAGACAATGGAACGGCACGGCATAGACGGTTTGTACGGGAGAAACTCACGCCAAAGGCGACAACGCTACGCACAATGGAAGCGTTCTCCGAGACAAAGAGGGCGTTGTACGCGCCGGTGATGGGGTTCAGGGACCGGCGGGAGTTGTACGAAACGCGCTTGGGAGGCATGCTGGTGATGTGGATGGACTGACTGTGGACAGACAGGTTACTGAGTGTGAGTGTTGATGCGAAAGATCATTGACCTTGTCGGCCAGCCAAGTTTGCAGCGACGTTGGTCCGAAATTTTGGATCGCCAGCGCGGGCGGCGCAAGGGATGCACGGACCAAACAGCTCCACCTGACAAGGGGTCCTTTTGCTCACCCCACTACCCCACATCAATATGTCAAGCAAACGGTTCCGCACCGCTGCCATCACGTTGACAGCGGGGAAGATAGCTTTTGCTCTGCGAGTGACATGGCGCTTTGAAGATCGCATCACCCGCCGCAGCGCGAAACATACCTTTTTCGCCCAACCATGCGATGTCCAATTGATATTCGGCCGATAATAACTATAAATGGAGCCAATATCGAAAGTGGCTGAAGCGCCTGACGCATCAAATGTCAGCAGAACCAACTCCAGCGCAGGAGGCTTCCTCCCGCAACAGTCCCTCCCCTCGCCCGCCCCGAGCAACATTTCGTCAGCATCTACAACACGGTACAATGCCACGGGATTACCGCATCCTCGCGCGCATGCGCTGCGCCCTGGTTCAGCGAAAGAGGACATGGTCCGGAACTTTGTATCCGACCGGATGATGCTTATCAATCGCCGGTTCTTGATGAAGACTGGCAATAGTATTGGGCCTGATGCAGATGGCGTGGAGGGCTACAAGAATATGGGTGAGCTGTGCAAGGACCTGGATGGGTTGATAAATATCCTTTGGTTGTCCGGGACGCGTAGGTACTTTGTCCTATGGGTTTCGTGAATGGCGTAGGCTGACTATTCCAAAGCTTCGCTGCAGATCCCGTATTTCCTGAACATTGCATCCGAGTTTAACACCTGGGTGACCGGTCTCCCATCATCGCCTGCCCCGACGTTTGCGATCCTCCGCAAGTTGGATCACTGCTTCGCCAGCCTACTCGCTGGCGAGGATGTCGACACAAAGGAGCCCCTGCCCGGGTTCGAGAGGGGCCCGAGTGCAGGTATGAGCCGCACACACATGGTGCGGTGTAAGAGCCTGGTGCAACAAGCGAGGGTGTTGATTGTGGAGGTTATGAACAAGGATAAGGGAGATGGGCCGAGGGTGGCAGAGACGGATGATGATGAGGATGAGGACAATGATGAAGGCAAGGTGACAGAGACAGAGACAGAGGCTGAGAATGGGCTGGATGGACCACAAGCTTGGAATGAAGATGAGGAGAGGCTGTATATGGATGTTGCCAGGGTATATGAGAAGACTTTGGTCAAGTTGGGGGAGACTCTGGGGGAGGAGGGCTTGTTGGGGGCGGAGGAGTAGCACATGGCGAACTTAAGCCATGTAATGATTCTGTCTTCCAGCTCAAGGTTCTGCTCCCTAGTCTGGCTCACGAAGCAGGATTTCGAGCCCATTAAAGACTAATTCCTCGCCTTATTGACCAATACCGACAGACAGGGCTCTAAGACTTCTGCGCCTACAAGTCAGTTTCATAATGTTGTTCCAAAGATGCACTTTCATCTTAAGCAGCTCAGTGCCGAGCCCTATCTGTTTAGTCATCTGTTAACGAGCGAATCTCTGATATAGTGACAGTCGCTGCTTCCCTTCATGTGCCAACTTCTTCACTTCCTGCTCCAACCTTGTCCAACTGTATTCAAAATGTTCTAGACGCGGACGAAATTCACATCGGGTGGAACCCAGCACTCTCTTCTCTCCCAGACTCGGTCCAACTTTGCCTCGTACTCTCTTCTCATTTGAACTTGGTCACATCTTTAACCCTACTGCCATCTTTCATAACCGTACTTCATCTTCGCGATGAGTAAATTATCCGCCAATACCCTGTAAGTCTCTCAATCTCCACAGGTTCACCCCACATTACTGACCCCCATCAAGCTATGAACTCTTCCACTCCGACCATCTCCTCTCCTCCACTGGCGACCCCGTCCTCCGCTCTCAACCCGACGACACCCAACCCACTAGCAAATGGAACTTCATCTTTGCCAATCCCGTGCCCAACCCTATCTTCAAAGGCTGGGATGCCTACAATATCACTCCCGATGGTGACCCTGTCGAAAACTTCTTTTATCGACTTTCCACTGTCCCTGACCACCTCCCCCAGAGCTACTATCGTGTCCGGGCACACCATGCGTGCTACTTGCTAGAGCAGGAACTTCATATAACAGGGTCAGATGACCCTGATGCGAGGTTTATTTTGGATGCGGTCGTTAAGGGTACTGAGATCTTGCCAGAAGCGCTACAGCCTTTGGTCGTATATTGCTGATGAACTGGCAAAATTGGCTTTGAAGAAGAACTTCTCTAAAAACGATAATAGTTATAAGGCACAATATCTGCGGATTATGAGGTGGTGTGTTGAGGGGAAGCGAGATGAGAGGAAGCCGTTTGGGGAGGATTGGAAGGGCTTGAAGGATGACAAGCTATCAAAGGAGTACCTTCCTGCAGCAGAAGACCACTCAAAATGCGTGAAGTGTGGGAAGAGCGCGGAACTGAAATGCACTGGGTGCATTGTGAAGACTGGGGACAAGGTCACTCTAGCTACATTCTACTGCAGCAGGGAGTGTCAGAAAAAGCATTGGCCTCATCACAAGTCCGACTGTAAAGAGCAGAAAGAGATTATGCGCGCGATGTCGATCTTTCAGCCTATCTTTGAGCATATCATTTTAATGATTATGCATGTGGTCGGGGGAAAGACAACAGTCAAAGAGCAGAACGGGATTTGGATGATTGAGAAGGAATGTGACGAGGTTCTGAACAAGGATGACACGCAGTGGGAAACCTTTGTTAAGAAACGAGCGCCCAACCCTGATGTGGCTAAGGCGGTGCTCATGACGATGCAGTCTTGGAGGTTAGTGACACTGGAGTCGGCTAAATTTCTAGTTGAGCTGTTACTGACACGTAAGTCCACCCTATGTTACCACCTACCTGACCACAAGCTAATTTTGATACCCAGCTGTCTGCAAAAGCCTCTCTCATGCTGACTGTGAAGTCAAAAATGCCCACCACGTCACCTACACCCCACGGCAAGGCATGATTGGCTTCATGTCGCTTGACAGTCACAGCATTTTGGTCGCGACCCTTTCGTCAGGCAAAGCACTCGCCCTTGACCCTGCTGGCATGTGCTTTGGCTGGAAGGAGACGATCTCCGATTGGGAGCATTACAAGAAGCATCGCGTCTTTGCCCTAAGAGAGATTAAACCCCTCGAGCCTGTCACACTAGAGCACGAGTTATCCCATCTGTCGAAGGGGACACAAACGATCAAAGAAAATGCGTGGAAGCATTTTGTGCAGTATACAATCCTCGCCCTTCAGAAGCACATTCTTGAAAAGTTTTCCAGTGTTAATGAGCTTTACATGCTGCAAGATGAGAAGCAGTTTACTGCTATCTGTGATTCATTGGTTGACACAGCAAATCAAGGCCTCACAACACTGGTGAAGCATGTTGGACTGAACGGAGCGATGGTTGTGATGGCAGATAAGGACAAAGAGGATCTGGTTGCCAAGATTTGGTGGTGTGCTAAGGACAAGGTGGAGAGGGCCGAGAAGAAAGAGGTAAGGGAGGAGTGGGCAAAGTTGTGGGCGGAGACATCGGGGGTCAAGTCTCCTTAGGAGGAGGAACCCTCCGGGAGTATGATGGGGATGGTGAATAGTCCTGTGGGAAGGTGGGTAGTTCTTGCGATGGTAGGTACACTGATGGTGATCTGGTTTGCCAAAGTGGATGCAGCGCTCTTTGTTGGAGTAGTGATAGAGGCTTTGCTATTGACCTATCAAACTATTTATCACTGACCTGAATAGTCCAACCAACTCCCCCGCCCAATCCAGAGATGGTGATATCCCCTCAGAAGCACCGCCAAGACTAACAGTCCGGTATCTTCTACTACTAACAGCTCCCCCGAATGTCCTATCCAAGCTTTCTTCAAACGCCTGCCCCTCCCCCCAGCCTACCTTGTCCAACGCTACTCCCACTCCCTGCGGTTGTGTGCCGAGATCGCCGTCCTCCGCACTTGCGATCCTGGATCAATGGATCTCAAGAAGCCGACATTCCTTGTTGACAACCCCAATATGGCGTGATTGTGAATATTGCGATATAACGACGGTTAAAGTAGCGTATTGTAGCAAGGAGCGTCAGATCAAGCATTTTCCTTTGCAAAAAGTGGTATGCAAACAGGTAAAGTAGCTTGCTCTGGCCATGAACATGTGCCAAATAATATGTGAGAATATCATGGAGCGTGTGTTTCCGTAGGAGTGTCCTGCGGGAGATTAGAAAAGAACATGGAACACGGAAGACGAGTGGTCAGGGTCATGTTGGAGTGTGATCAGCTAGAGTGTACGGAAAAGACGGGTGCGCGGGGAAGATTATTGGTGGGGGATTTTCTTGAAAAGAAGGTATTTGACAAGAGAGGATGGAAAATGTGAGCAGGGCCGGCGCTGTTGCATTCGTGCTGCGAGAATGTGTTTAACGAAGATTATGGATGGTTGCCGTTGAAATTGTTCGTTCAGCGTGAGCTTCCATCATTTTTCGACTCGAGAAGTTACTAACTTCCCTCGCTCAGCCTATGTCAAGCAGCTAAAGTTCATCAGCTTCCAACCCAAAAAAAAAAAAATCCATCGCCCCGTGCATTTCCAGCACGCTGGGCACGACGAATTAGGTTCCATCAACCGCCATCAAATCCTGCTCGCTACCCTCTCCTGCGGCCTGGTATTCGCGCTCAACCAAACATCCATACGGTTCGGCTGGAAACAACCTTTCTCCCCGTGGCACGTCCTCCTGCGTCCACTTCTTGTCATGCGTGAGCCCTTCCCGCCTGTGGGTGTCGGCTCTCAGTTCGAGTTCCTCATCGGCCTTTTGGGCCTAAGTATGTGTAAAGAAAGTACTTGCATGTGGGAGGACGCACAACCATTACTTTGGATCGGATCTGTATGCCCATGAAGAGGCAGATTAAGCAGCTGTATAGCAGCGTCGAGAGCTTTTGAGGATCAAGGATGAGAGGGAGTTTGATCCGGCGAAACAAGGGGTTTTGGTAAAATTGGCATTTCGCTGAGGAGAGTCATCAGGCAGGCTGGGCAGGATATAGCGGTGATTCTGGTTTCGCCGAGAATCCTCAGCGCAGACTTGGAAGTGCGTCTGTCTTTTGTCCGCAGAAACTTACAGAGAATACGAGTAAGGCGGCTGGGGTAAAAATCACAACTGCCTCCATAGGATTTGTGAGGTGCGGAGATAAGTGTCCCTAAGGGAATAACCGGCTTGACGGGTTGAGGACGCCTGGGATTTTGAAAAGAATTGTAGGAGAGTGATCTTGATCCTGAGTGCTTGGCATACCCTGGCTGAAACGTGACTGTTTATAAACTTCCTTTTCGGATAATATAGCAAAAACCCTAACCCTTATTTATTTCACGTACTTCAAAGGTTCATAATGCAGGAGGTCGCCGTCTCCGAGACAAGTGTCTGTACTCGAAATGTGAATTTTGAACTAATCTCCTGGTTACTCTTTGTTTTTTTTTCTTTTTTTTGGATTCATGGTTCCAATCTGCAAATCTCTTGCTTGATGCTGATACACACAATCAATTTCCAAAACCTTGGTCCCTTACCAACGAACTATGCCTGTCAACTAACTCCCCAAGCGTAGGTAGCTCCATCGCATGTATTATATACAAAAGAACTCATATTTCTACTCTTTTTCATGTCTGAGGCAATTATCTATTCATTTGAAACTGTTTTACATTGGGCGGTTCTAAGTGTTTTGCATAATTCCCTCACAGTAGATACCCGGGAGCCCATGGACAATACCTTGTGTCATGTCCATCGACATGTCCAATCAAAGCAAGCCTTATGTAAGTGATTAGTTTTACTTTCTCAATGACTATTGGCACTTCTGTTGACTAGACCATATCACTAACATGAAGCAGCGAGATCCCATGTCCAAACGACTGGCTCATCGGTCTATCGATCTTCGGAGTCCCGAACGTCGCAAAGAGTGAGCAACTTTGTCCTAACGCTGGTCACTTCCCTAATGTCGTTATTGTTATCCAAAGTTAATATACTTCGGTTTCTTCGCGGTCTTGACAAGGTGCAAATTAACGTTCTTAATACATAACTTCCCTTTTCATATTGATCGATCCAAGCCCGACCAGGGATTATCGGATCGTGTTTGCATCTAAGCCACAGAAGTGGCATGAAAATTCGAACTGCTATCTCTTTATTTAATGCCTTCCGCATCACGGGATCAAGTATGCCCGCTCCAATTTTTCATTCTCCAGATCCTTTCTATCCCTTGCATATAGGCGGCTTCTTGCTTGTGATCCAACTCCCTACTTCCACGCAGCTTCTAGACGCTTTAGAAAATTACACCGAATCTCTTCATGCCGTCCCTGCCATATCTTCCCTACCAGGAACTTCGGGCGCTCAACATCCGCGACCTTGACGAGATCTCTTCTTGGCTGGCTTGGCATGAGACTTTCTTCGGGACTCAATGCAACGTTGGGCCGCTTCGATGCCGCGCATGACCGTTGCTGAGGCTTAGCCGCCCCAATCGCTTGGCACTGTACCTTGCAGACGGAATCCCGGGCCCGTTGTCCGATCTGCTTTGGCTCCGGTAGAGAAGCCTCGGAGGAAGAAACACACGGACTCAACGGTTGCGGCGCCCAATGCGCGGCTCCTAATTGAGTCTCCAAGATTGTATGCCGCGTGGAAAGGCCGTAACTGAGTCTGGGGTACGGAAGATCGCGGGGATGATAATCTGAGGGGCAACCATGGATACATAAAGGGTGTAGTTCTCCCATCAGCGAAACCTTTCCTCTCCAGGCTTTTCCTCGCCTGAAAGAGTCCAAACTCATTCAAGACATCCTGCAGCGGTGTCAGTGACATTCCATCAGCATGGCTCGCAAGTTCGCACTCCTTTCTCTCCTTCTGGGTCTTGCCTCGGCTCAGAAGCCCGGCAATACTCCAGAAGTCCATCCCAAGCTCACTACCTACCGCTGCACCCACCTCCAGGGATGCCGCCCGGAGACGAACTACATCGTCCTCGACTCCCTCTCCCATCCCGTGCACCAGGTGAACTCCAACGCGAACTGCGGCGACTGGGGCAACCCGCCCCCGCGCAACGTCTGCCCTGACGTCGAGACCTGCGCGCAGAATTGCATCATGGAGGGCATCCCAGATTACTCGGCCTACGGTGTGACCACCTCTGGCTCTTCTCTCCGCTTGAAACAGATCCATCAGGGCCGCGTCACCTCCCCTCGTGTCTACCTTCTCGACAAGACGGAGCAGCAGTATGAAATGATGCGTCTCACCGGCTTCGAGTTCACCTTCGACGTTGACGCGACAAAGCTCCCCTGCGGCATGAACGCTGCACTCTATCTCTCCGAGATGGACGCTACCGGCGCCCGCTCCCGCCTCAACCCCGGCGGCGCCTACTACGGCACGGGCTACTGCGACGCGCAGTGCTTCGTCACTCCCTTCATCAACGGCATCGGCAACATCGAGGGGAAAGGCTCATGCTGCAACGAGATGGATATCTGGGAGGCCAACTCGCGCAGCCAGTCCATTGCCCCGCATACCTGCAACAAGCAGGGTCTCTACATGTGCTCCGGCCAGGAGTGCGAGTTCGACGGCGTCTGCGACAAGTGGGGTTGCACATGGAACCCGTACAAGGTCAATGTCACCAATTACTACGGCCGCGGCCCGCAGTTTAAGGTCGACACAACTCGTCCTTTCACCGTCATCACCCAGTTTCCGGCAGATCAGAACGGCAAGCTGACGTCGATTCATCGCATGTATGTGCAAGATGGCAAGTTGATCGAGGCGCATACCGTCAACCTGCCGGGTTATCCTCAGGTGAACGCTCTGAACGATGACTTCTGCCGTGCTACGGGAGCCGCGACGAAGTACCTTGAGCTGGGTGCCACCGCGGGCATGGGCGAGGCGTTGAGGCGTGGTATGGTGCTGGCCATGAGCATCTGGTGGGATGAAAGCGGCTTCATGAACTGGCTCGATAGCGGCGAGTCTGGGCCGTGCGACCCGAACGAGGGTAACCCACAGAACATTCGCCGGATTGAGCCCGAGCCGGAGGTTACCTATAGCAACCTGCGCTGGGGTGAGATTGGCTCGACTTATAAGCACAATCTGAAGGGCGGCTGGACTGGCAGGAAGTAAGCGTTGGGGTTACGGCCTGTGGTTGGATGATGGGCTAAAAAGGGGTTGATGAGAGGAATGTTGAATTTTACTTCTCGTACATAGTTGGCGTCTTGTTGAATATATGCCCTCGGGGCTTTGATTCAGCATTTATCCATTTCTACGAGACTTTTCTGGTCCAAGCAACAGTTTATATGTCCGGAGTGAGACAGCAGTTTCTTCAGTGGTCAGGGGTGACTACTCTACAAACTGTGAATAGCATCGCTGTCAGCCCATTAACTCAAACAACCAGACCCCTTTTCCGAATAATCGCCGTCATTGCGTAACTCTTCCAGATATCTTGTTCTATGTGACTTCAGCTCGGAGTGAAGAAAGAATAGATACGGCGACCTCTTTGTCCTAATCTTCTTGTCGTTCTTCCGGGATCAGCCCTTGGCAATAGAGCTATGGCCAATGTGCTGTTATAATCGGCAGTTAGTGTTGTGTCGTACAAGCCGTACGGGAGCAATGCTCAACAGCCGCCCTTAATATGGTTATTTACGTCACGATGTAGTTCATCACACGGCTTTGAGAGGTTGATATGCCGTTCAACTTTTACCCCTCACTTGGTGTGAATGAACGTCTCCAACAGTGGAAGTATATATCTGACAAAATGTCCAACCGCCATCACTGATGTTCCTGTTGAGGTGTTCGTGGTCTGTTAACACCCAGTCTGAGTGTTACCTCCATGATGTTAGTACCAGCTCTGCTTTTCTTTGCTTCGACAGTGGGGCTTGCCTCGGCCCAGAGTTACAACCCCAGAACAAGCTGCACCAGCCGATCAGCTACAGTCCCTGGCTGGCTCATCACAGATGTCCAATGGCCAAGTGATACAAAGATACGTTTCGATGTCTCGAATCGAGCAACAGGCTACAACCAGACAGTGTCCTGTGCCTTAGGTGCAAACAAGGACGTTTACACGTGTGGTAAAGCATCCCCTGAAGACCATGAGGTTGACGGTTCGGTTCGGATCACGGAGACTTCGATTGAATTCTCACTTGAGCAGTCGTGGGTCTGCAGTGATCGTGGCAAAGAGTAAGTTCTCCATGGCACTCAACAAGAACATCACTCATGAAGAGCAGCATCAAATTTAAAGCCATAGGTACCCAGTCCGTAGCCCCAGACTACACCTCTCCCATCCTCGTCAGGGGGTCACTGCTTGAACCTGTGAAAATCACTCCTCAATACCCCGAAGGGCCTTGGGGCCACAGTTCTCCAGGCTGCCTCGCAAAGTCTGAGACTCCGACCTGGGTTATCTCGTCGATTCACACTCTGGAAGAAACAGGCGACGGGATCGACACAGTCCCCTACAAGGGGCTTCATCTGACCATCACCAACCTGGCTAATGGCTATGAAGCAAGCTGCATGCCCAACACTGGCTTTAGCTACACCAATAGCCCACAATTCACTCGTCTAGTCTGCTCAGGCGATGAATTCCAGGGAGAAGACAGAGTCGGACAGTATCCCATCTCGACATCGGCATCCTTCCAGGACTCGACAAAGACCTTAACGATCAACCAGACCTGGTATTGTGATGATGTCGACCCAGCTAAACCGTAAGTCTGTTATCAACTCCTTAACCTCCACTTTAACCAGACGCACTAACCTCCCTTAACCCCCAGAGTCCAAATCACCGCCAGCGCAACCGCTTCCCTCCCAATGTCCTGCACAACCAGAACCCTCCCCGAAACCAACCAAATCCAAACCCTCTGCACCTCTTCCGGCCCTTTATCCCTCACAGGCACGATCTCCTCAACCACGACACTCGCCCCCTACGTCCTAACCGACCCCCGCCCAACCCGAGACGGCTGCACGCTCACCTCCCTCCTCAACCCTCGTTGGACATTCTCCCATTTCCGCATCTACAACGGAAGTGTTCCTTCCCCAGAGTCAATCCCGCCTATTGGCGTAGACCCTCAAACGCCGATCATCCCGCAAGGAGTGAGTTTCGATATCATACTTGCTGCTGAGGAGAGAGGGTTTCAATATCCTATTGAGGTGTACCAGGGGGAGGAGAAAGAAGGGGGATGGCATGAGTGTGTAATCGGGCCAGATGGAGAGAATGGCGTAGCACTTTGGCCGTATTGGTGTGAGTTCAGGTGGGATGGGGGAACGAGGGAGTTGAGGATTAGGGCGAGGTGGGAGTGTGAAGAGCTAAGTTCTGTGGAGAAGTAAGCTTTCCATTGTGTGATGATCTTGGGTTCTAACGGAAGGATAAAAGCCATGTGCTGACAAGTGACGATCATGCAGGGTGAAATTTTATGGTGAAACAGTCACTACAGTTGGGGAGCCTCTTGTGTGTGGGAACGAGAATGGATGGGATATGTGTACGACTGAGAATCCGGGGTACTCATGGAGTGCGACGATTGAGAATGTCACTTTGGACTTGGAGCCTGGGTTGTAAAAGAAATGAAACTAAGGCACTCATGGATACACACCGAAGAAATCGAGACTCATGAGACCTATGGGCGAGATAAACTGCGTGCCGACCTGGTTATACGATTCAATGGAACACAGAAGAAAGTATATATCCCTATCTATGCAGGCATATCCTGAACTATGTGCATTTCACCTTCCTTTTCACTGCTCGCTTCTTGCTCGTTATCTGTTGTAACCAGCCTAAGTTTCTGTCCTCTTTGTCATATTCAATTCGAACCATCGTTTTCCATGTTTTTTCCTCAGAAGTTTCGATCGACCCAGGAAAAGATGACGTTGAATTCCATGAAAAAACAATGAGCTTGGATGGATTATTGCAGGGCTTTCCAACTCTTCTGAAGCTTCTCGTCTCAGTGCGCTCGTGTCCTGGTTATGTTCTCACAGTGCCCGTCGTTAAATCAGTCAACGTCATTCAAGTAGAAGAAAGGTGTATCCCTAGGTTCATCGAGAACCTGTTTCTCACTGGTCTTTCGCGCGGTCTAATTGAATATCTGATAAGCATCTGGATGGGTGGTTGATGTGATTGTGATTCATTCGTCGACTTCAGTTTTAC
The DNA here is from genome assembly GCF_000221225.1 of Thermochaetoides thermophila DSM 1495. Taxonomy (NCBI): domain Eukaryota; kingdom Fungi; phylum Ascomycota; class Sordariomycetes; order Sordariales; family Chaetomiaceae; genus Thermochaetoides; species Thermochaetoides thermophila. Next base: position 2,112,201 of record NW_006383034.1, read on the forward strand.
TTGTAAAATATCAGTTGATGGGAGCAGACTGGTGACGCCCAACTCGTGCGGAAGCCACTGGTCCTGGAGAAATTCCATTTTTTTGTTCTCCACATGATTTTTGTCGAAATAATCAGCATAGACCATAGCGAAACGGTTGTCAACGTAAAGTACGACTTACATCTGCTCTCTTCGATGTCTGCGTAAGTTCCGTGTGAATAGAGGAGCTCCCGCCGCGAGCCGCCAATTGGTAATAGAAGAGAGAGTAGTTTTCAATAGTTAGTAACCAGGTATACAGTTTGCTATAGGTTGCGCAGGGCACCAGAATGTATACAATGCCAGGGAGTTGTTGCCATGCTCTAGTTGGCCGTCATGATTGAGAAAATATGGCAGCCCATAGAAGATTCTGGTGTCTTCCTCCGGTATTATATCCAAACTTTTACGCCATCCAGCCTGGGGTATGAAAACAAATCTCACAGTATATGCTGAGTAGCGGCGTCGACACTGTAGCAAATGCGACAGAGAATCCCACCCCCTACTTCTGTTCAAATGTGCTTCGGAATACACTACGTATGAGATGCTGTAAATCTCCAATGGGAGATGGGGCAGCCAAATTAGAACCCCGGATATACAGCAAAGTGAATGCAGCACAGCTCACAACGACCCCCAATTTTGAGGACAATCAAGTCATAGTATTCACTCTCTTGGAGCTTTTGCAGGCCTTTTTCTGTATTTCAGAGAACAATTTCTGACAAATCCAGATGTTGAATTGTTAGGCGTGGCATCTATCTTGTTCGTCTCGTAGTGTGATTGCTTGGCGTTCTCTGGTGACGTGAAGCTGTGCTGCCTAGTTTAGTGGTTTTTGGAAAGATGGCAGCCTGCATGTTCAATCGTTTCTAGTTCAATTTCTTGCTACTGGTCATCCGCGTGATAGTCGTTACCTGCCTGACATCACAATGCAGATGACGGCTGAAAGCTTAAGCACGGTATCTTTCCCTGCAGCTTGAAAAAACTTTGAGCTCCTTCTCACAGGGTAATTAGGCTACGTTAGCCACGCTCCTCCTGAAGAATCATAGCACTTTACCAGACTCTCGCCTTGTCCAGTTGTTCTTGAAAATGTTGTTATGCCCAAGCTGCCGAAGATGGCTGATCAATGTATGGGGCAAGGTTATAAAGTCGAGATGTCAGTGTTCATGCTGTTGAATGTGTAAGGGTCCTCAAGAAATGAACATGGGCACTGAACTGAGGAGCGAAAACACTTAGAGAACTGCCACTTCAGGTTGTCAGATGCACTGAGATCTGAGAGAAAGTGCCGTGTCTCGAGATACAAACCTTTAAATCTTCTCACATGTCCATAGGTTGTTATGTGTGAAAAGAGGAGGAATTTGGTCAAAGCTTGCATTTCAAGGAGCCTTCCATCCACTAACCCAGGCAGTGTGGGTGCTCGCCTTGAAGTAAGCTTCCAAAAAAAAACCCTCTCTATGGTGATGAATCCGCAAGGTAGCAGGAAACACCAAATCCACAAATAAGATTTTCTCTCAAAGGCTTGCATGTCCTAATGTCGGCAAGACTCGATTCTCTATTCCTTCTAAGGCACAATGTTGGCAGGGTTGTGATTTTTATGTGGGAGACAAATGAAGATTGGAAATGGCTGCCTGCATATCAACTATGACAGCTGTTAGGTCAAAATCCTGAAACGAAGCCCGTACACCTTCACCTTTTCCCCAGATACCTAGGATAGAATGGTCTTTCCACGAGCAAGCCAGTTACCTGTCCGCTACGGACGCGGCATTCGTGTTGTCGAACAATATCCGGGTGTGGGTATTTGGAAAGGATCTCCATGATACGAACCTCGTCTACGAATGCTTTTGGCATCAGGGATTTGTCATTCACATCCCTCGGGTCTTGGGCCAAAGCAGGACACTTGATGAAGACGGTAGACTGATCGAGGTCATTTTCCACATCGACTGTAAACTCGGGGTTTACTTTTGGGAACACTATGTCGTCTGGTATTTGTGCTAAGCCCCCTTGAAACTCGAAAGTGGTAACATCGTGCTTGCGAACTTTCTTGCAGCCTTACTGTAACAACTCTTAATCATCTAGATGAAGCCAACTCTTCAAAGAACGTTGTGTTCGCCATCTTCTTTCTCAGACAATTAAAAAATTTTATTTGCTACTTGATTTTTCATTTGTTCAATTTTTATTATTATAGATATCGGTGATATTATCAAGCTGTGAGATTTTGGAACAATTTCGATGACCACGCAGCAGGGAAAGCGGGTACAACTCAGAAGAGTGACTACTGTCAACACAGAATACTTGGCGAACGATGATAAGATTGAAGGTACTCGGTACTGCGCAATCGTGAGCTCTAAGTGCATGACAGCACCGTTTCTGCTCACAGGTGCAAAGTAGAGATGCTGTTGGAAAGAGCATAAACCTGGGTACCCAGTTGGGTGAAAATGGTAGTCGCGAAAGGCAAACATAGGAGGGTGTAACTTTCCAGTTGGTGCGGCAGAGGGAGATGCTGCTGTTTGCCCGGTACCCGACAAACCAGCCGTAATCGCCTGGGAGGTCACCAATCAGTCATGCTATAATCCAGGCTTTTGGTTCTCGCCTACTCAATTCGTGCATTTCTCCTGGCCATCTAACCACACCATATCGTCAGAGATGTAACTTATTTTCAACTCACAATCTCTCATAATCTGGGAAATTGATTGCTATTGGGGTTATTGGTCACCCTGGAAACGATTGCACCACATGGTCTTGGTACTCTTTTTGCCATTTCGTTTATTCCTGAGCTCATATTGCGTTAACTATCATATAAACTGGCGTTTAGCCCAGATATTCAACTCTTTTTGTACTATGGACTGGGTTTAGCAGGGCCTGGTCCCCAGTTGTTGACCCTGTTGACCTCACCGGTTCAATCAGCCACAGGATTGCAATACATCGGTTGCTCTGCCCAGGTCCAGTGCCCGACCCCCAACTACCCAGACCTCTGGACTTGGTTGCCTAGTAGAGACACAGCTGACGTGCCTGTGTTTCATGGGTCTGTTGGTTCTTTGCGCAAGAAGCTTTCTTATCAGAAAATTACTGTAACGTCATGATGATTACAAGTGTTTCTTTTACCCTGGTGCACCTGATTAAACATTGTCTTACGTTTTTTGAGTGGTTCAAATACAGACTCATTAATTAGGATATTGCTCGTCGGAAACTATCAGCTGAGGCATACAAGCTCAAGCTAATGACGCTCAAAGATCTTCTGTTCTACCAGCCATTGATGCAGATGAATTGCCAGACACATCACCTAAGTGGTAACTATACTGGCAGCACACAGAGTGAGAATGAGAGACCATTTTTAAATTTTACTAGTCTTCACTGTTTTGAAGTGCGAAATGTGAAAGAATGATCAACAAAACTGTCACTGTACCTTTTTCAACATGGTACATATTACTTCCTATCACTTCTTGTCATCCTAGTTCAAACCCGATGAAAATGAAGTGATATATAAAGTCTGGCAAAGGAAAGAATAGCTAAAACAAGTCTGATCCAGATAAAGGGCATCTTCCCATAATTGACTCGTTTATTTTTTCATCTCTTGACAGTTTGAATGTATCGGTCCTGTTGAACACTTTCTCATCACAGTCAGTTTTCCAGATAACGGCACTTACTGAGAACAGTGATTCTTCGTTTCCTGCAGTGCAGTGGCCCATTGAATGCCTATCACACTATCTATCTTCCTGGGACAGGTGTTTTCGTCCGGAGCAACGTTAGCAAGTTCCTCATCCCTGACGAGTTCCAAAGAGATATTTCCAAACCAACCAGATATCTCAGCAGAGCCGGCGGTCAGGCTTGATTGAGCTTGGCTGTCCTACATATTTCCAACCTATCGCACGCTCTTGGATGATAGAACCACACAAAATGTCGATATCATCAAAGACTTCCTCCACCAGATCTTTGTACAGTCAACATCGGTATTAGACAGGGACAATGCCATTGCCAGAGTGCCGAAGATCTTAGGAGTCATCATCACAAAATCATTGACCAGATTGACCTTCAACGGCCCCGCGCTCATGAGCTGTTACACCAACGAGACAACGCTTCGTTATGCTCCGATAGGAAACAAATGCTTCCAGGTGACATCAAGCACTCAAAAAAAGATTCCGAACAATCACAGCGAATTGACACCAATCTTATGCCTGACACACCTCTGAGACACATTTGTACAGCTGTTAGTGGTCCTCAAGCCAGGTCTGGCAGTTATCTCTCTTCTTCTTCTACCTTCTAGCACCTCTAGTTACTAGCGTCATACGCCGCTGCACATCGAAGATAGGCCGTCTCCCCAATGACTGCAAAACGCCGTGGCAAGACCCTGCCATCATCATTATCCTGGCCTGGAAGTCCAAGCTGAGTAGGGTACATATCATTCGAGGTCCTGGCAGCAGAAATGGGGGCATTGCCCAGTTGTCGGGAACTCTTGTGGGTATCAGACGCGATCCGGATAGAGGCGAGCTTGTGTTTGCTGCGGAAGATGGAGGGTAGATAGTGTTTGACGTGCTGACTTGGAGGGCTTTCAAGGTGTCTGAATAGGAGAACGACTCTGCTGCGGCTTATACGGAGGGTCTGATACTCGACGAGCTTTAGACATAGCGAGCTGCTCGACATTGTGTTGCAACATCTTGATGCCGCAGGTGGACAACCATATCGCGAGCGTGGGGCGGGCGTCGGTGCTATTGTGAAAGGCTGGAGTTGGAAGTCTTGGAGATAGGGCATCAAGGTCACCAGTATACACCATATAACGTGTTAATATACACCCTAGGTAGAGTTTTTTAAACTAAGGATATCAGCTTCTTGCAGCGTAGACTTTGCAAATCCATGGTTAAGTCGTTACGTATGACCACAGTCATCGAATGTCAGCGCCATTCAACAGGTGACCATTTGGTCGATCAACCTCACGAGCCTCAAAGCTAAGAGCAGCAAATCGTGGTCATGCTCTTCCTCACCCGGCCGGGCCGGCTAAGCTTTATTAGCCAGGGGCGGGCCGAACTCCAACCCCCAGTGACGCAGTGGGGATCAATGGCACTTCTCCCCTGGTCATTCACCCGGCTGCTACCCCAAAACGGTGGCGTATTCTCCGCACGAGCACTCTGGCACTCTGCGGAGATGGCCCACCGGGCCGGAACCGTGACTCCAAATTCCCCATCGGGCGTGCCATTGGCGAGCTTTCTCCAATCTGGAAGTTCGGAAGGGATCTCCGGAGGACAGCACAGCAACTTTTTGATGACCGGAGCTGAGGCAACCGTGGACTTGTGGGCACGGGTGCATGAAGTCGAATCTAAATAGCGGCCGTCGTCGCCATGCTCGCTGCCAATGGCTTTGATCTTTTGACTTGTCTGTCCCCCACTCCTTGTTCATGCTCTGTGTCGGCGCTGGTTGGCTTGCGGTGTCACCTGCGCCTTGACATAAGTAGTCGCGGTTGAAGATCTGGTGTCTTCAACCTCATTATCTCATCTCTCTTCTCTGGTTTCCACACTAATTTTCACTTTCCATAACAACCTACCTTTCTCTGTCCCTCCAAGATGAAGTTCACCCCCCTCTTGGCTGCGGCCCTCCTCACGGGCAGCACCACCGCCATCGGCCCTGCCACGCCCGACCAGCCGCCGCGTCTAAAGGGCAAGCCCGAGAAGATGTCCAACTGGAAGTGGCCAAACCCCTTCACCTCCTCAACCGTTACAAAGAAATATGACCCCGTATGCACGGTCGAGAGGATCATCGCCGCGCAAGAGTACCTGCTCGACGACCTCTCTCAGAACCCGCCCAAGGGCCTGCTCCCGTACCGCGACGCGCTCAAGTCCGTCTTCGGCACGCGCGACTACCCTGGCAGCTGGGACGGTATCGACCCGCACGGCTACGACCGGCACATCCTGTTCATGGACTACCATCTGATGCCGCTCAAGGTGCGCGAGTGGATCGAGGACCAGGAGCGGTCCGACGGTCCGGGGAAGGGCTTGTTCGCGGTTTATCCTCGGCCGTTGCCCGGCACTAGGGTGTTGCACACGGTCAAGGTGCCGCAGGAGAGCCCGGTGCCGAAGGAATGGCGGGAGAATGATGATCGGAGGGTCGCACTTTTTGCGCCTGGAGCTATTTACGAGACGCTGCCGTTGTGGGTGGCTGATGATAGTGATTGTGCTGGTGAGTTTACTTGCTTTTTTCCCCACGTTTTTCGGACTTAGAGATGCCCCTCTTTCTGAGGATCCTATTGACGCTAGACTGCTTTTGGGATGGTTTCTGACGTCGTGTCGCAGAGGCGCTCTCCGATCTGTCCAGGTACAGTGCCAAGCCCAAGAACGGCGGCGTCATTGCGTACCCTGTCAAACACACCTCGCCGAATCGTGGGGCAAACGAGCGTGACATGGAGATCACCATCAAAGCTCAGGTTCTGACTCTAAAGCCGGGTGAGACTGAGGAGGTTGAGCCAGAGGCTAAGAAGGAGGAGAAGATTGAGAAAAAGGAGGAGACGAAGGAAGAAAAGGTTGAGGAGAAGGAGGAGGATACCAAGACCGAGGAGAAGCCCACTGAGAAGACCGAAGAGAAGGCTGAGGAGAAGACCGAGGAGAAGAAGGAGGAGGCTAAGGTCGACGAGAAGGACGAGCTATGATTGAACAATGTCGCGAACACACGATATTGGCAGCAAGACGGGAATGGGAGGATCTCACTAAAAGTCCAACTCTAGCCATGGCTCCTGTACAATATTTCCTTTGTCAGAATTTCTCTTCGTGGTAAAATATTTGACATTAGCGTTTTTTGTGAACACGACATGCCCGAAAGAAGATTGAAGAGAGAAATAGTCTCCGAGTTGCGGAGCAAAATAGATTTGGCCGCTTCAGAACTCGATCGCCATCGATCCAGTCCATCGATGACGGGACCCTTCCGCGAATGAAAAGGTCTTTTCATCACTAGCGGCGTTTCGCTTATCCATTCGTGGCCTCGTAGGCCTTGGAAGAAGGTAAGCCCAGAAGAAGATATAATCAGAGAAAGGAGGCAACTTGTCTTATACCAGGAGCTTTGAACAGCATGTGATGCAAATGACGTCACTTCGGGCCAGCTCTCCTGGTGACCGAGTCAACACCGAGACTGTAGAACAAACTTCAGGCTCGAGATCTCTTCAGTCTTTTCAATTCTAAAATAAAGCGGATCAAATTGAATTGGAGCCCAATATGTCACTTCGAGGAATCGAGTCTTTGCTCTCAGGGCCATTCAGGGCTGTAAGGCCCGCATGCTTAACTGCAAGATGCCTTCCGTTTGCCAGAGCTCCTTATAATCAACGCCAGCTCTCTACTTCACCATACCCGCTTGCCAACGGCTCGGATAGCAAGCCAAAGTATGCCCAGCAGCAGTCACCAATTCTCCTTGATGATGAAAAGGGCTTCTCCTTTGTCCGTCACAACACCCGTCCGCCAAAGCCCCGGAAAGTTGGTGTCACAGAGATTCGGGGTTCTTACTATTCCGTCATGGGCAAAAGGTACCTCAAGGATGTCTTGGAGACGTGAGTTCTTTCAGATCCCTACTTGTAACCCCTTTCTTTTACTCTTCCTGGCTGACGGTCCTCAGAATGAGCTACAACATCGACGGCCTCAAGTTCGGCGGTGGTTCCTTCTCCCTCTATCCAGAGCCCCAGCTCCGCGAATTGATCGACCTCGCCCATGAGCACGGCGTCTACGTCTCAACTGTACCCCATAACTCCTCTTAAGTCTTCCCTGCATCCTATTTTTGTGGTACTAACTCCCTCACCTCAATATCAGGGTGGCTGGATCGAGCACCTGCTAACCCATCCCTCCCCCCACGACATCATAACCCGTTACCTGACCAAATGCCGCTCCCTCGGTTTCGACGTGATCGAAATCTCCTCCGGCTTCCTCTCCATTCCCGCAGATGACTGGCTCCGCCTCGTCGACCTCGTGCACTCCGAAGGCCTGATCGCCAAGCCCGAAATAGGCATCCAATTCGGTGCCGGTGGCGACACCGACGTTGCATCACTCGAATCGGTCGAAGGCGGGACTTCTGGCCCCGAAAAAGTCGTCGCCCTCGGGAAGAAGTTTATAGCGCAGTGTGGGGTGGAGAGGATCATGATCGAGTCAGAAGGGATCACGGAGAATGTGAGGAAGTGGAGGACGGATGTGGTGAGAGGGATTCTGGAGGGGCTGCCAAAGGAGAATGTCATGTTTGAGGCGGCTGAGCCAAAGGTGTTTAATTGGTATGTGAGAGAGTTTGGCGCAGACGTGAATTTGTTTGTGGATCATTCGCAGATTGTGCAATTGAGTGCTTTGAGGGAGGGCATATGGGGGATGGGAGATACTTGGGGGAGGGTTGTTTCTTTCCGGTAAGCAGGAAAAAGGAGCGGGACGACAAGTGGCTGGTAGGATTAAGAAATTGCATAGCCTGGATGAAAAAAAAAATGAAGAGTTAGATTTTGTTATTATGTCTCTAAGAATTGGCTTATACCGATTTACCTAGGAGCTATATCTCCTGTTGGAAAATGAAGCTTTGTCACATTACCAACATCCGTTTGAGCAAAGTCGGATAGCAGTTGCTGTTCAATGTTGTGACAATGTTGAAAGTGTCAGCTATTAGGGGGATTCCTTCCCTCATTAAGGTCTTGCCTCTTACGATCCCTTGGTAATAGAATTTTATTCATCCAATTTGCCATAACTGAGAGCAAAAAATCAAGAATTTGACTTTGAGGACAAAGCCAAGAAAAAATGCAAAAGTGAATAGAAAGTGCTTCCCGGCCGGGAATTGAACCCGGGTCTCAGGCGAGACAATTTGACAAGCCTGCATACTAACCACTATACTACCGAGAAGTAACTTGTTTATATCACCAGAAAGCTTGCTACATGTGGAGTTGCTGCAACCATCGGATCGCACTGGTCTGAAGCACAGGAGGTTTAGGCACACAAGAAACTTGGTATGTGTTCATAAGGGGGCAAGTCAGTTTTAGCTTGTAGCAGAAGATAGCTTGATTTTGACACAGACTTTTGCATGATCTGGAACTTCAAGGGAGTAAACAAGAGCCCAAATTGTCCTATCCATTCCAATTTTAGATTTTCACTGTCTCGTCCTTGATCAATATCCTCTTCCGCCAAATTTGTTATGCTGAAGCATCTTATTGTGACGGGAATTGTGAGAGAGTTGTACATATTCGCATCATCATGCTGAGCCACAAGCAGAGAAAGGGGAACTTCCAAGTTACTCTTCAGCGAACGTTATGTAGAGCAATCAGGGTAAAGTTTCAAACAGAGACCGAGATCATACGACGGAAAGTAAGAGCCATTCCAGTTGAACAAACTCGAACATTCATTCCCAGCCACTGGCACCGATCTTCCTGGTGGAATAAGTAAGTTAGCTCATTGGAATGTAGGGGTTAGGGGATATGGTCATCTAGCACGTTCTTGGACGTTATAATCACCATTATGAACACCTTCCCCTCATGTTCTCACCCGATTTATGTTTTCTGCAAAGGCTGTGTAACCGTCCTGGTACTCTACGTAGCCCTTATCTACTGAGGCTATTCAATACCAGTATATCCACATCGCTTACCTCTTGCACAAGTATGCCCCACCTTTTCCCAGTCCGAAGCCACTACCTTCAGTTCTTCTCGCCAACAACAAGCCCCAATACTGCAAACATGATGCTATCCATGTCCTGGTCAATCATGCCGTCTCCGCTCACATGCATACCACCCATCAACGATGGTGCAGATGAAACAACCTCACACTCTCAACAGACCATTCTTCGACTTCTACGCAATGGCATGATTTGGATACTTCTCATGACACCAAAATTGATTTGGGACTTGCTCATGGTCCATCGTTGTTGTAAGAGACATGCATCATGGGCCGATAAAGCCGCTATGGGTGTTGAGACTGTCTTGATTGTTCTCAAGCTGCGTACGATGAATATGGTTGTGCCATTGTGAGCAGTGCTTCTTGGTAGTGTGTTTAGTATGTGGGTTTGTGCTTGCGCCATAATGGTTCTGGCTCTGTGTTGGGTTTCAAACAGACGGGAGCAACTTGTTTGGTCCTCAGCTGAAGTTAGACATTGTCTCCACAATGATCTAAAGATGCTTACCTCTGTTTAACCAAGCGTGAAGGAGCCTCTGCACAGATACATAGCGCACTCGTAGACAATTCAATTAACTGCTGTGTTCTCCTTTGTCACGGCGACAGTTCCATCACAGTTTTACAATCAGTTTCGTAGTTCTGTTCTGACTTTGTCTGTGAGAGGCTTTCAAAGCTAGGGATCTGTACTTTTGGCTCAGCCGCTGCCGAGCTCACGGCTCCCCTGGGCCTTGTTAATCTCAGCTAAGACGCTTAACAGAACGCAATTTAACTCAATCATTGCTATGGGATCCACCTAAGCACTTCGCTCTCACATCAGGCTGCTTTGCCCAACTTAGTGTCCTCCACAGCATCCAACAAAACATGCAAACCCCCTACTGCGGCAACGTCTTCATCCTCCACTGTCCCTCCTGCCCTGCATGTTCTTCCTCTCCGCTGACTGGCAAGAGCTCACTCTTAACCTGCTGCTCCGGCCTGCTAATGGAAGACTACCTCTTCTCTTTCTGCCTATCCCACATCTCCTTAACCAGCCTGTACGCCCAAGCCCCCCAAATAAGTTCCGTTGACAGCATAGTGATCATCGATCCTGACAATACCGAAAAGCGCGAGAGAGCCGCCATTATTATTTACCACGCCATAGCACAAGCAATAAAGGAGGAACTGTGGAACCCGACACTGGAAAAACGGCTGAGCTGGACTGGTCTGACTGTTTTCATTGCCCAGGCACAAGGTGACAGCATGAATGGTACTGGAAACCAACAGAATGCCAGAAATGCGGAGATGATCGGGCTCAAGATGGCGAGGATAGCGTGTAAGAGTTGCGGGGGGTTGAGGGGAAGGGATGTGGATTGGTTAGCTAGGTATGTGGTGAGGATTGGGGATTCTCGGCTGGGGAGAAGGCAGGGGGGGGTTGATACTGAAGGATTATGAACACTTATTTTTCTATGCTTCGGGATGGTAGGGGAACTTACTGCAACTTGCTAGGAAAGGCATTGTGGACTTTGTTCTCTGAAGTCACTATAAACCATCATCCTGGCTGCACAAACGCTACTGATTGTGCAAGGCAATTTAACACTTGAAGTTTTCGGAAAACTTTCTAAACTAAATAACATATACAAGTGATGTTACGGAAGGCTATGTCTTCTCCGAGCCCCCAAACACCAGAATAAAAACCGACCTCCAACTCAGAGCAGATTGTACAACGTCCCACTCCCATAACTCTTGCCCCCAAAAAAACTAAAATTCTGCGAACGTGATCACCAGAGAAGCCAGAATCCGCCTTTCGACTGGGATTTATTTATTTTATTATTTATTCCATTTTCAACCGGGTTCACCCCCGGGGGTGCTGGGTCGTGCCCACGACTCCGGCGGGCAAAAGCTACCTGAGTTGGACTAAATACAGGTAACGCCGGGAAAAGTCGCATAGGGTAAAGCCGGCGTAGGTTAGAGGGAGTGCAGTGTGCTATGTACAGGGAAAGGTTCTTGAAACCGGCCAGCCCCAGGTATGTACCTCGTTAGGACCTACTCCGGGTCGTTAGGCTCGAAGTCTAGATGATCAACACATTGGGCTTGGGGCGGGCTTGCGAGGGGGGAGCGAGGGAGGCGTGGTAACGGGATAGGGTGCCCTGCGGAAGTGTCCCAGGCTTGCCCCCTGAGTTGATCTGGGAGGCCCTGGACTTTAACAGCTGGAAGGAAGACCAAAAAGCCCTTGGGTCTAGCCTGTTGGCAAGTGGGTTGTTGAAAGAGGTGAGAGGGAAGGGGGGGAAAAGTGGCCTCTGAACACCACAGCGCTGCAGGGGCACTCTTTGATAGCCTCTGGGGAGTGGTTGAACCGCGTGTGGTACTCCAGGAAGTCGCCGTGACCGAGGCCTCTGCCAGCCACCGGGCGAGGCACTTTGACTGGGAGATATAGTAGAAAAGATGACAACAACAACCAACTGTAGCTGGCAGTGGCAATAAAGAGGCCCAAACAATTTGATTGTAAGGCCAGATAAGAAGACGAAACCGGAAAGCCTAACGGAAGAAAAAGGGGAGCTAATACCACCAACAACCACCATAAAACCACTTTGTGTATTTATATAGTTAGATCCAGCGCGGTTCATGTCCCTCCGACTAATCACAACCAACGAACAGCCTATCGGTCTTTTAGTTGCTGAGGAACTGAGGATTGCTACATGGTGGACTGTATCTGCCACAATGGTTCATGTTTCTTGTATAAACTGGAGAGACCGCCGCTTATGCTGTGATTAATTGGCTGTAGATGCTTGGCCGGATGATGGCACCAAAGTTTCATAGCCTTAAGTGCCGAAGAATAGACACAGTGGCTTCACTTGTCGATATGCCTCTGCCATCTGAAAGGGGCAGTGTGGGTGTCTCTGCGGACATGCTCATTAACGATATGAGGACAAGGAGTAATATTCCAAAGAGCAAAATCGGCAGTGTGTTGTGTTCAGCGTAATTGAAATGTAATGACTAGTGCTTGCTGAGTTGTGTCAGAAAATTCAATATGTAATGCAGTTAAGAAGGAAGGGTCTTGTGCCTGAATTGAGCTCCTGATTGATGGACCTTTAAACCAGATCACACTTTACAGGAAAACAAGAAAACAACATTTCTGGTCAAGCTGAAGCTGCTGCTTTATCCATTCGACGCAAGTTTCGATTGATCTCTTGATAGAGGCAGAAGTGTTGATCTCAGTGGTCCGCGGAGATCGGAACAGGTTCTCTAAAGGTTATCCGATATGCTCCTCACCCCCAGAGATCCAGAAAGCAGACTGTGTATCGACAACTTAACGTTGAATGTAAACTTGTGGTTGATCGGTATGTTTTAATACCAACCTTACCAGCCTGCGGGAGGTGATGTAACCCCTGCTACCCAGGTCAGTGGCACCAGTTGAGCGATAGCATAGCCCTGATGAATAGCTTCCAAAATTGGTCGGAGAGTAGTGGCTCCTCGTCACAGCACTCATCATTCTTCAGGATGGAAATGTTGTAGATACCTTTTTCAAAAGTTAAACATAGGCCATGGTCGGAAAATGACTGGATACAGGTAGGCAAAACCAGTTCATGCCATTATCGTTGCTCACACAAAAATGTACGATATACGTCCCAACATCACAAACAATCGGATCTTACATCGATAAGGTCAAGTGTTGTTGGCCTAAAAGCAGTCCGAAAAGTAGCCCAGTGCATCTGTAACACCTAGGTAACACTTTGGCAGAGTCATACAAAGAATGCTTACCTTTTAACAGCTTTGACCAGTTCACCATACTCACTAAATGAGCTATCTATGTCCACTCACTGTCCAAGTATAAAACATTCCTTTCCCTTCACGACCCAAATCGATAATTTACTAACTCCTCACTCCCACACAATCCTAATATGATAGTTGCTCCTCTCATCATACACATCTAGCTATACAATTAAACCCCTCATTTAATCGTAACAAGCTAACAATGCTCCAACGGCGCCACGGCTCCCACTCACGCAAGTGTGGTAGGTGGCTGTGTCACGATGACCCCTCCTCCGATTACTACTCCGATTATGCCAACCGCTCCGGTTCCAGGTCTCGTTCACGGTCCCAACATCGCCATCACCACAAGTATCATCACTTCCATCGGCCCGCCAGCCCCTCCTCCTTCCGCGACATTATTGGCCTTTACACCGGCCTAGGCTCCGGCCCAAGCCCCTACAGCTCCTTGAGTTTGCCCTATAACGGCTACATCACCTTCGGACTCGGTCTTGGTTCTACCAGTTTTCCCGCAAGCTATACTAGCTCCTCAACGATCCTCTCCTCCATCCCTCCCATACACCCAATCGAAGAGGAGCACTCCCGCCAATGGAACGAGAATTTCTCACGGCTTCGGGCCAGGAACGAGGAGCGCGGACGGTGTAAAGAGGTGATAAGGATTATGGACAGCTTGGCGAGGGATATGATTCATCTTGGGATTCATTTGGAGGGGGTGCATCGTAAGTAAGAGTGCTATAAATTTCCATTCAGGGAGAGAAGGGGGTAGCAAGGGATGTGGATAGGAATATGGGGGAAGTCAGCAAATGGGGTGGGGAATAAAGGAGGATTCACGCGACTATCACGTGACTGATACAAGAAAGACAAAGCGAGAATGTTGAGTTACGCAAATCAGGGGAGCAGACGGGTGAATGAGCGATGCTAAAGCAGCACAAATGGATGAAGTCTGTGCATAAGCAGCACGAAAAACACATCATATAGTGAAGAGAAAACCACAGTGTGTCATTAACCAACCCTAGCATCCTTAGCCATCATGCAACCAAATCCCCTGAACGAACCACAGCTTGCGCCGACCAAGTCTCGTATCATCATGCCAACCCATCCCGAGTGTCATTAAACAACCTATCATGAATATTCCCACCGAGAAAGAACCAAAACTCGTATCATATGTACCCAGCCCTCTTTTCGAGGCTTACTCTAACCCCATCCTAACATCGTCCCCTATCCCCCAACTACTCGCACTTGCCCCCTCACCAGCCTCTTGGACCGCGATCCTGGCCCGAGTCCCTAGAATAGCAGCATCATCCTCCGCAGCAGCACTACTCGTCCGCCTGCTCCTTGCACTCGCCCCACTGATGCTGCCAACACTACTACTGCTACTGAAGACCCGGCGATGAGGAATCTGCTGCGGTCGCGTGCCGGTCATTGACCCCGACGACGTCGATGCTGTGTCCCCGGCGGGCATGGGGCCCATGCCACTGACGCGCCGGCGGAAGGCTAAGGATGGGAAAGGAAATAAGGAGCGGCTGGAGGTTGAAAAGACGGAGTCTGTCTCGATCGGGTCATCATCTGGTTCACGGTTTGGCTGGTTTGGAGGGGTCGGCGGGGTGTTGGCGTCGGAGGAGGATGGGTCAGGGGTGTTGCGACCAACGGTGGGCACTGAAGACGACGATGCGGTGGGCGTGTGTAGCGGGCGCGGGGTGTTGGCCTGGTCGGACGACGTGCTTGCGTCGGCGTCGGTGGAAGGGTTGGGTGTGGCATTGTTATCCACGTCGGTGTGGTCGATCTCGACAAGCTCCGCATCGCGGTACCACTTGCGCCTGCGTGTGAAGCGATTCCATCCGTCGAGGCCTCGGCGACCATTCTGCCACTGTAGCTTTGTCAGCAGATGCTCTCCAGACGCGACGTATCTCTGCTCACCATGTTATCATAAAATACCCAACCCATTATGGCCTCGGGCTTATCATAGTCCCAATCGCCCTTCCCATCCTCGGGCATAGCGATCTCATCGGGGACCCCCTCGACTCGCCAGCGTGAGCCCTCAACCCACTGCCAGCGGACGTTGCCACCGTCTTCTACTTCCGGGAGTTCGAACTGGTCAATCGACGGCACCGGATTATTGTGCTCATCGGTCCAAACATCCCGCTCGGTGGGCAACATCTTGTTGGTCCACCCGAGGCCAAACCAACGACGCTGGTTCTCGTATACCACGAATGTGAACCTTACGCCGGTACTTTTCTCTCGTCTATGTGTGCGGCGAATCGCTTTAGTTAGCTCAGATTCCTGTGAGAGATGGTTGCGAAGACCGGTCGTCTGGCCGTCAGCCGGGGCCTTCCCAGCGGTTGAGTTGGCGGTAGATGCGGTAGCCGTGGCCTTCCCAGCCGGCGGATGTTGACTCATACCAACACCGGGAATGTCGAGTGGTAGCCCGGTAACCAATGCGACAAGACGCCTGACTGCGACGCTCCGCCAGAGGACCGTACGGGTGACTCGCATGGGGCGGGAGTGCCACGATAACAGGACTGTCCCGCACACCAGGACCACGCGGTGGGTGGTGATCAAGCCGACACGCTCCGATGCCAACACCAACCAAACCGGCAACCACCAAAAGACCCGGACCAGGAGGGCGATGAGCGCCGGACGAGTAGTAGCCGACGTTGGCGTCCGCTGTGTGCTGAGGAACTCAGTCAGCTCCATCAGCGGCTCAAGGAGAATCTCACACCGCGTGGAGAACTGCTTGAGCACCTCCACCATTTCGTCCAGCGTTTTTTGGTGCCGGGCCGTGGCACCATCAGCAACGCTGGCGTTGCGAACATGGCCGTTGGGGGTCCCCGTCTTGCCGCCGACAGCCCCTCCTTTCTTGTCCGGTACGCTGTTAACAGATAAATTTTTTGCCCGTCGGGCAGCTGCCGCACCACTGTCGCCCCCCGCCCCCGGACCGGGCTCTCCCCAACTGCTGCTGCTCAGCGGGCTGAAGCGGCGCCCCCACATGCCTGCGATCAAGCAGAAGACCAGGAGCAGTGGTGTCAGCCACTGGACGATCTTGTCGCCAAGGATCATGACGATCCAAAAGCCGCAAAGCATAAGGAAGGACTGCCACGGATCCCCTGAGCTCCATGTAATCAGTCCCAAGACACGATTCAGCACCAATA
Source organism: Thermochaetoides thermophila DSM 1495 (assembly GCF_000221225.1). Lineage (NCBI taxonomy): Eukaryota > Fungi > Ascomycota > Sordariomycetes > Sordariales > Chaetomiaceae > Thermochaetoides > Thermochaetoides thermophila. Next base: position 2,128,693 of record NW_006383034.1, read on the forward strand.
TGAAGGGATGGCTATATGCCAGGGCCCTGGTGACTTGGGGCGGCGTCGCAAGAAGCAGGGGGGACTTCTGGTGCACCAGGATCGTGCTCCTGCGCTTCGCGGCAGCGGCGAAGTTGGCCGAGCCCCCAGGCATCGGCGTCGGCGAAAAGGCCGCATAGGTCGGCGTCGGGGCGCCCATGAACGTTGTCGGGCCAGCATCGTTCTGTGCGCGAGTTGTCTCTGACGAAGAACGGAGCGACGAGGCGTCCATCGGCTCGCCGCGCTGGTTGCGTGCTGTGGCCATGTGTTTTAAAAAGGGCGGATCCTGTGATGCGCAAAGCTATGGTTAGCGCGGCGCAAAATTATGATAGCTCGATCATTTGTAGAAATTGTATTGTTGTCGGCTGAACTGCTTCAAAGACGAAGTCAAAAACGCAAGCGCAAGCAAGGTGCGTGATGATGCGCCGCGATGGAGCTGGCGCTGGCGCCTTACTGCTGCACTGCGACCTGGCGGGACAAGCTGGCAGGACGAGCCTAAACCTGCAGGCACACAGTAAGGCCAGGCACCCGAGCCGGTGGATATTCTTCCCTGGGCTGACCTTTGGTGCCGCTGGAGGGAGACCCACTTTTTTTAAAACTCGAAGAACTCTAGAAAAGCCGTCCTGCAGGGATCCATGATCGTCGATTCACCCGCAGATATCCCCAGCGAGCTTGTGGTGAAAACCTCGAATTGCTGATGTCGAGGCTTGAAAGCTGAAAATTATAGAATTTGAGAAAAGAAGAAAGAGCAACTCACAAATGCAGCCATTGATCTTTTTATGCTGTTAAGATTTTCTCAGAATGTTCAAACATTTGGTTGCAGGTTTGTGTTGCGCTTTGCTTCGCTGTCACTGATTCGCCTCCACGTCATCAGCTGCACGAAAACCCAAGCCGTTGTTGCGCAGAGTGCACGGTTCACTGGAGGAAAATGTCCGACGGAAGGACTCGAGGATCACCCAAGATAAAGAGGTGCGATGAACGCGTAAATGAGGAAATTTTCTAGTGTCTTTTCCTAGAAAGGGAAAGGCAAAAAAAAAGGAAATCTCGAAGAAAGGAGAAAGGAGTGAAGACAGAAGGAAGGATAGCGAAATGAAAGGCAGCAGCCCGCCAGTGTCCCTCGGTCAGTCAAGCATCACCTCCAACGAGGTAGGCCACTCAAGCCAGGCCAAGCTTCTGGGTGAGGTCGTACAGGAGGCACAGACTCGGCGGGACGCTTAAAAAAACACTGAACCGTTGGGAATCACAGTGTAGATGGAATGCTTGTTACTTGGAAGGTCCGGGGTTGCGCTGCGGCATGACGAACCGCCCCCCCACATTTAAGGTTTTGAATCACCTCCATGTGCCCGCGTGCCGAACCGATCACATGCAAAAAAGTGCCCAAGCTGCTTGGATCAGACACGACACAGCGCGCAATGAAAACTGCAGGTCAGTATGCACTCTAGCCAAAACCTAAGCCCAAATCCATCAGCCCGAGCATGCCATCATGTTTATGGTCTTTGCTTCTCTGCGCGCCATCATGAAGTTGCCTCATGTTTGGTGCACTCGGTGTTTGGGGCTTGTATAGCCATCACGGAAGGGACAAACTATCAGAAAGGCTATATCCTTTACCTACAGTGGTAAGCAGCTACTCATACTACAATGTCCAAGAAGAAGACATGAAATGCCTCACAGACATAGTATTTTTTTTTGGACTAACCTCAAACTCTGTTACCGTCCATCTTCAGACCCTGAAGGTTGGGCTCTCCCGCATCGCATCTCCAGACTCCACAATCCAAGACATCCGCAGGACAACATCTGCCACCTACTTGATCAGGGAAAAAGATGGCAACAGGGACTGACGATTTGACAGCTGTCTTGGCCAATGCGGGGCAACACCCATGCCCACCGTCGGGGGGTGTCGCAGACTGCGATGTGAGTGGGAGAGGACAACGGAGATATACCACAGTACTTCACAAGCCCGCTGATGAGAAGATAAAAGTGCTTCAGTGGCTTTATTTTCGTGATAAACAGTGCTACAGAATAGTCCCTCTCCGGATTCTCGGTCAAAATATCGCTAGAGCCTACTGCTGGCCATAATACTATCGTGGAATTGGGCCCTCGATGGCCTGAGCACAGGCCAACAAATTTGGGAACAGTACCCAACACCATGACATCACCACTGCATGCAGAACTTCTAAGAAGTCCAACTCCTAAACGAAATGTTCCCAAACTGTCTTTATTTCGTCTACCTTATTCCGATTGCTCAAAAATAAGGCAATTCACCAGCCAAAAAAGATCACCCACTATGCTGGCGTATTGTTTATCTCTAATGCAGTATGTATTCCCATTCAGTAAATAAATAATGACCAGGCAAGAACTCAACGCAGAACGATGACAAAACCACCAATCCGCCCATGACAACGCCGCCAACCATGAAGTCCAATCAATGACCAGTCCATGAGAAAGACAACGTAGTGTGTCAAACAAGAACATACTCCTCGGGCAAACGCATCGCCAGCCAGGCCAGCAAAAATCACTCGGATTAAAACCTAACCCTGATCTCTCCGCACAGTGTCAGAGGAATATGCCCGGTAGCGGTGGTCGATGAACGAGGAATATAAGGGCATTAAACGTCGTAGTAAGAAAAGATGGCTGAAAGAACAATAATAAATCCGCCCAATCACATATCGACATGCTGATGATGATATTATTCCGTTTCCTGAATGCAACCCATGCTGAAAAAGAGAACGCCGCCATCCAGTGAAAAGATAGTATCGTAGGAAAAAAAAAAAAAAGAAGAGATCGCGCCAAGCAAAACCTGCAAAGACATGGAAACGTAACTAAGACTTCCCTTCAGGAAGCTTCAAGCGTCAGAAACAGCAGCAACTTGCTGAGCCGCCTCATCTTTCTTCTCCTTCAGCTCGGTCTTGCCCCCATTCCTAGGCCTCCAAACAAGCTCCTGGCCCTCGCTCAAAGTCTTCGGAGGAGGCAACTCCACCATATCGTTCCACTCATACACGCGCCGGCAAAACCGTCTGGCATGTACCGCACCGTTGGTGACTGTGCCGCCATAACCGCCCTCCTGTCTAACCTTCTCAAACACCAATGTGTGCGTCTTCAATTTGCCACTCTCCTGAGTCGAATGGTACGTCACGTTGACCATGCACGTCGCGCCATCGCGGCTCTGTGTCCTTTCTACAAGCTTGATGCTCCTCGGGTCGATAATCACCTGCACCGGGGCGTCGGGCACGGAGGAGATCACGCCCGAGGTGTTATCCGTGACGAGACGGACGAACGGAGTCGAGGTAATATCGGCGGGGAAGAGCTCGACATTGTTTTCAACAAGCCCAAAGACGTCGAAGACATCGCTGCTAATAGTCGGAGTGGCGATATCGCTCTGCACTATGACCGTGCTGAGAACAGACGTCGGGGTTTCGCCAGGGGACAGGGACGAGTTGTTTGTAGTGAGCGGCTCGAGATGGTACTTAGCAAGGCTCGTGCTGATAGGAGTGAGCGGCTTGAGGTAACCAAGAGTAGGGGAATTAGCACGAGTGGGCTGCGGCGTGGGCTGGGATTGGGGAACTGGCATCTGCGGCATGGTCGTCGAAGGGGGCGGCGAAGGCATCGGGGACCGTTGCAACGACTGCTCCGGAATATGCACGCTGACCGACGTCAGCGCAGGAGATTGCGGCGCCGAATGCCGCATCGGCTCAGAAGCAACATTCGGGAGACGGCGATTCTCCGCAAGGGGCACCGAGCCGGCTCGGGCCTCGCGCAATGGCTGTGCTGCATGGTTAATAGCCACAAACGACGCCCTAGGCGGCGAACCCGGATTCGGTCTTGTTGAAGGCAACGGCTTGCGAGTTGCCTTCGGCGCATCTTGGCGAGGGAACTCTTGGAGGATGTTCTCAATGCTAGCTGGGCTAGGTTTCCGCACGGGAGCCGATGCCTGCGTAGGAAGTGCTCCTGACAAAGCTTCCGGGTTGGGCGACACATTCCTTGATCCAACATCTTGGGGAGAGGGGGCGTTAATCGGGGTAAAGGCCCGAACAGGAGGAGTCGGCGCTTGTAATTCGAGCGCCTGAGCTGCAATTACTCGAGCCGCGGCAACGGGGGACAAAGGAGCCGATGCGACGCCAGATGGGTGTTTAGACAGAATGCTGCCGTGGTTTGAGAACCGGTCAGCGTCATCCGGTGCGTCAACATCTCGCATCTCGATATCGCTCTCAGCAAACGATTGATGATGCGATTGGCCATTCTGATGTGGTGTCGCTGTACGACATCACGTTAGCAAGGACTGCGTCCACGCTGCGCTAGCTAAGCACTTACGCGACCCATAGTGCTCGGTGTAAAACGATGGAGGTACGAGGTTTTGATTCCGACGATGTGGCAGAATGCGATTGAAATAATAGTCCCTGGCCTCTTTGAAGAAAGGAAGATACCGCGAATTCTCATCGTTAAAATCGAGCTCTGCCAGGCTTGACGCCTCAATGAAGCCGATATTCCACAAGTTACTTGAAACAGTTAGCACAACCGAATAAGTAAATATACGTGCAGGCAATTTCTCGGATGTAACGTACGGATCGGGGTTGTTAACCACCAAGACGGGGAATTCGCGCTTCTTCACGAGGGGCCCACCATCCTCGTAACCAGGGGCCCAACCAGCGATGCCCAACACTCTGTTATTACCGTCCTTCTCGTAGGTGTAACACTTGGGCAGCTTGAACATGTCCGAGTCACTGAAAATGCCCGTCGAGGCCAGCGTGCCCTGCAGCCCGACAGGAGCCAGGTCGTTCTTGGGCAAAATCAAGACGGGGCACTTCGTCTCGGTACGCGCGACGTAGAACCTCCCAACCTCAGGATGCGTGACGCTGCCTTGCTTCTTGGCGTTGGCAGAGCGATCCTTTGCAGCTCGCTGACTAGCAGCTTTCTGCCAGTTGGGAGTCTCCAGAGGCGGGAAGCCGAGCTCTGCACGCTTCGCCTGACTGAGATGGTTTGCATTGAATGGCTTGTAATTCTCGCGGAAGGCCTGCATCACCTCGGCATTATTCTTCTCCATCAACTCTGAAGTGCAATCGACGACCTCGAATCCAAGCGTCTCGATTGCCGTAGTGTGAGCCTTGGACATGTTGCCGTGCTGAGCGCTGGCCAGATGCTTGGCCGCGCCGCGCAATGGGTTCTCGCCAAAATGCACGCCATGCTCATCGCACTTGAGAATGTAAAACCTGTTGGAGCGAGGAGGAAACTCGACAATAATATGCTTGTACTTGGGTTTCTCGCCGCCAGGCTCGCCGTACACTTCGGCAAAGGTGATGGTCCTGTGTGCCTTCGGAGCCCGCAGAGCTGTGGGCGATGGAGGTTCTGAGGCACTGCTCTCGATCTTGGACTGCACAAGTTTAGTACGTTTCACACACTCCGGGGAGCTTTCAGTCGAGTCGTTGGGGGATTTCCTCTTTTGCGACTCTCCTCCATTCTTTGCGCTAGGAATTGGCGATACTGGCGGAGCTAAAGAGGCCCGGGAACTAACAGGTGCTGACTGCTGCACAAGGTCCGGCACAAGGGCATGGCTGCCATTCGTGTAAGTCTGAAGAGATGTTGACCTCGAGCTTTTTGAGGGCGTCTCTGTTTGCTCACGTCTCATAGAAGAAACTCTCGGAGGACTGGGTGTTCCAGGACGAGAAGCAGTGTTCGCGAAACCTTCAGAAAGTCCTGGCCCCGGCTTCAGGGACGGTGGCATCGGCAGATCCTCGAGCATGGGACCAGACTAGGTAAGGGCACAGTCAGCAACCTGCATATGCTCGATTGGAGATGAAACCCGAGCCAAACTTACCCCTGCGCTCATCAAGGCATTCATGGCCATGAAGGCCTCGTCCCTGTAGCGTCTCCGTTCCTCATCGTAAATCCTGTAACGCGTCTCTTTTCCCTCCTTAAAAAGGCGTTGTAACTCAGAAATCTCAAGATTCCGCTTCTCCTTCAGTATCTTCTCAAAGGTCGCCCGCATCGGAGAGTTGAGCTGCGTGAGCGCATCTCGCTGTTTCTCATACTCGGACTCGATTTCTTTCACGCGCGACTCATACTCCGCGAGTGCCTTCAACTCCTGGGCCTCATACCGGCTCTGCAGCTTGTCGAGTTTTTTCTTCACCACCGCGTAAGTCTCCTCGGTCTTGGCTGTTTCGGGCAGCAGGCCGCTGGGTAGCGCTGTCATGTTGATGGGATGAAGCTGCAGCCCCGAGAACTGCACCGCCTGCGGTGAGCCCGGGTGTTTATTTCCTGATGGAGAATCTGAGCGGGTCGATCTTAGCGATGATCCGTCACGACGGGACCCGGGACCCGAAATCAGGTGGTGTGGGACGGATGGAGCCTTTGTGGATCAGGAATGTGCGCTGGGGTGGGTTAGAAGTTAGAAATGAAAACCTGAGTCAAGGCGTGACAAGGTCACAAGAAAAAAGGGTGGCGGAATGGGAAAGCGTAAGGGAAAGATCTGATAAAAACGTCAGGAAAGAAATCGGCGGTAATCAAGCATTAAGGATAAGTGTAGCGACTGTGGGAAAGGAGAAAGAAGGGCAGAGAAGCAGGGAAGGTGCCATCCACGTATGGATTGATGGATCATATGGAGCAGGTAAGGCAGGCAGGCAGATAGATCGGGTCTTGAGGTCCATCGGTATGGAGATGAAATGCCGAAATGATCAAATCGCTGGATAGTGCCATGGCGGGTGATGTGGTGTGCCAGTGGTGCCGCGGCAAGCGGTACTGTATGGACTGCTGTGGCTGCCAACAATGCCCAAGTGGAAACACTCGCTGGGACTACCGATATCTGGTAGGTAGTTGGTTATCGTTGACAGCACAGAAAATTTCCAGACAAAAGAGCCCCCATCCGGATTCAAACCATTGACCACGCTTCCCACAACCGCCAGCACACCGCCACAGATCCAACCGTTGAACTTTGAGCCGTTGCAGTGCTGACAGAAATGCCACCGCCACTGCCCGTGCAAATGCGACAATCCATCGATCTATGTCAAAAAAGCCTGCGCCCTGAGAAAAGAATGATGAAGCAATCCGCACCCGTCTCAGGAACTACCTGCGGCTCATGTTTACTTGCGGCGGTGCGCCAACATGTTGGTTTTTGCCCATATCGTGCCGCCCTAATACCGCTGTCTTTCTCGCATCTTTGCCCTGCTGAAACACGCACAACATCTGTAGGATGAAGAAACGCAGGAAGAACGTCCCAGAGAAGCCTGCTGACCTGTCTTGGCTATCTGAGATATTGTTGCAGCCGGCAGTCACGGAACCAGGGCCTGCACGTCCATCGTACAGACACTATCTTCTGCCTTCCCAGCGCATGGCTTGAACGACAGAGACCTGAAATGCTCACTTGATGCAGATGACACAACGAATAGGAGTATGTCGGTCGCCGGTGAAGTGCATGATACCGGGTATGAGGATGTGCTTGGCACCGTCCCAAGACCGAGGATGAAGGAGATAGGCAGAGCTCGGGGGTATGTGACGGAGGTGATAAGCTGCAGCGGCAGAACACAACTGATTGTTTCCACTTACCCGTCGATAGGTATAGATCAAGTCAATAAATGGCTTGGTGATAATCCTGGATGCAACAGCTTTCTGATGCCGTCGTTGTCGTACCTAGAGCACATAGAGGGGGCGAGTATGAATCAAACAATCATGCCGGCAGTGAGCCAAAAGGTCGAAGAAAGTTGAAAGACAGAAGGAACCGGTACACGAAGTGGATGACAGTGGTGGGGGAAAATAAGTGCTGGTTTGTTGTTATGGATGATGAAACTATCGGTTGCTGGTTGCTTATTATTATTAGATCTTCCGGAACAAAGTCGTGCCCAGAAAGGAGAGATGGGGCAGCTTGAAAGCGTCTTGTGCTAGGGAGGGCAACTATCCCGGTACCTCTATGTATATAATGCCCGCATAGAGCTACTGTAACTGAAAACGCGCGTGTAGTCGACCTAAGGTATCTGCCGTATCTTTAGCTTGTCCACAGCGTAGCACTGTGAGATGTACTGTGAGGCGTTCTGCCAGGGGGCTACAAAGGGGGTCGCGGCGCAGCTAGACTTGATTTTGACATGTTGGCGCGAGACTAGCGAAGAAATACTGGGGCTCAGATCCAGGAGGGTGGCGTGTGACAGGATTGTGGCAACCTCATAATTTATGGTTAACGAGCGATTAGCACGCATGGTAATCCTAGCTTCCATTTTTCCAATGGTACAATGTCAAGGGGGGATTACATACACTAGAAATTACAGATACGGAGGGCATTGGATCATGGACGAGCTGACAATTTATATTATCCCTAAAAAAATGAGACTGGAATGCCACAACCCTGAGCACAGCACATCTGCAGCTCATCCACATCAACGACCCAGGAATGGCAGCATGCACATCTCAAGAAGTTAGCTCGATCGCTCCCATAATGCTTTCCTTTTCAGATTCCATGTCTTAAAAAGCGGATTGGACTGTTGGTGGACAAGCTGCGGGAGTCTGCTGGAGAGGGAAGCTCTGCGGTTCCTCGGTACCGACAATGCAACTTGAAGCGGGCTTGATAACCAAGCATATTAATAACACTCAATATGTATACACTACCTTACCGCACAAAGGTACGACATTAAACATTTCTTGAGCCCTGGAAGTCAACTGTGGTAGTAGCTGTTTACTAGCGCACCTATCCCTAGCTTCCAGCTCTGAACTAAAACGCGCCGTTGCATGGCAGCATGGGCCATGGTCTACAATATTCTTTTTTTGGAAGCTAGCATTGTCGGATTGTGGTGCACTACATTAAACATCCAAGTGTTTCGCATTCGACTGATGACAATGTGACACCTCTGTGCCGACGGAGCAGAAAACATGTTCAACACTGCGCAGCACCTCAACAGGCAACTGTGCCAAACCCCACAGATGAACTTGGCGAGCTCTGCAATGCGTGTGGTTTTGTGTGGCATTAACGTTCCGAAACAACAGCGCAGATCTTGAGCGCCGCTCCACTTTTCGATCACCGTCGCAGTTGTTTCATCATTTGCCCCCTTTTAGCCAACTTGCCTACAAATACATATTCGGGAACATTTGGTTGTGTCACTTTGGAGCAAGAACTGAATCAACTGATGTCATATAGACATCTAGGAGGGCCGGCAATATCCATAGCCGGTCATTACAGCTAGTCCTGGGCATCTAAGTTTCTGACTCGTACACGTAGCGCTTCATGACTCCTCATCACAAAAGCGTCGTGATCATGTGGCATGCATTGTGGGTGCTGCAAGTACCACCTCAAGCGGGTCGCTGTCTTTGATGATAATTTACATATATGATATAGTCGACGTATGTTGCAACACAACTGCAATTGCCCGTCCTGTCCTGTTACAGCTTTGTCTTTCAGCAGATTCAGGCGGTATACTAAATCGCAGACCTCACCTGGCAGGTAAACTGCATCAGGCATCACTTTGCACCATAAACAGTTTCTATTACTCTGTCGTAGGGACGAGCACACAAAGCTGGCTGCGCTTATCTGAGCTTATGTAGACCGGCGATGTGAGGCATCCATGCTAAAAAGCCCAAATCCAACGCAGTGTCATACCATTGCATCCGGGGACTCATGTCATCCAAACAATTTCAATTTGCGCTCTGCGGTCCGATGCGGGCGACTAGAAACGTCTAGACTAAAACCCCATTCATGCCCAGTCCAGTCAGAGAATTTCCTATCATTGGTGCACTACCCCTCCACTACTATTGGACTTCACCCGCACATCTTCCCATCTAGAAAGCGCTTTGCCACCCACCACTCTCCCCCACTTATGACTCCTAGATCATGACGGACCAGAACCTAGAGGAGCAGGAAGCACATATGGCAACTCGCATCAGCATAAGGAAGGCGCAGGAGTTACTAAGCCCTAGAAAATACGATACACTCATTTATGCCAATATGCTCACGTCTCATCTTGTCTCGACCTGACTGATTGCAAGCTGTTTGTTCCATGTGACATATAGACAGATTGGACTAGAGACAATATAGTCCCATCCAATCGATCCTAGTACAGCTGGTCATACCACAATCTGGTGCCGCAAGAGCGAGCTTTTAGTATCACATCATGGGCGGGTCTACACTAGTGCTGTTAGTAATGGAGTTAAGTGACATAGCGGTAAATTCTGCATGTCGAGCGAGTGCCGTAGTTAGTAGCAAGTAGACTGGAATCCTTAGAGCGGGGAAATTCTCGGCATGAAGGATTTGATACTTCTTTTTAGCGCCTACCAACTCCTCGCATCTCGCTAGACTTGATCATGTTAGGTCAGGTCTGGCTTTGGCTACCTCTTTCAAGTACAACCCGCTAAATGCTCCGTAGGCATCACAAGAACGGACCTCTCTTTGGAGCAAACAGTCCGGTCCGACCAAACAGCACCGGCAATACAGCCGAACCAACCACTCGGAAACGAGATCAGACCAGGGTCCTTGCCCCAGGAAGATTTTATTTCCACACCCACAGTGCGAAAACGTGTCCTAGTCATATTAGCCAGCGCCATTCATCACTCATTTGCATTTCTGTATTTTGCATCCACAACACACATCCCCTCCTTTCAGTCATGGAATCTCCCGTTGCGTGCATCAATCCCACACCTCCCCACCTTTGACCCCCATCACGGCGCACATCGCTTGCTGCTAGATGCGATCACGAGCGGAAGCTGTACCCAGTGGCCAGTCATCACTGTATCAAACTTCTTAGCTGGCCTAATACGACGGGCCTGCTTGCAAGCCATGTGATAGTGGCATGTTGCGGCATCAGTCACCTGCGAATTGCCAAGTTTGTCCAAAATACAATTGTGGTGATGGTTTGGTTGAGCATGATATTATGCATTCACGTTAAAAGCTGCATGCATGGATTGTACAAAGGTCACAAGGGGGATTCGATAAACATCACAAAATGGCAAAATTCCGTGTAGAGCAAAGGCAAACTCTACCATTGCTCAATTGTCTCATTAGGATAGAGTCGGTGACTGCAAGATCCATGGTTGGCTGGATTCCATGGACAAACCCGATGCTGCCTTCTCACCGCCAGCCATACTCTAGTGACTATGCATACCATGAAGACCAAAATGCCCCATCCTGCTTGACTACCTATTGAAGCTGCAGTCTATCGGTGTGAGTTGTAGTCGGCCTGACCAAGAGTGAACACAGTTTGTCGGATGTGTTTGTGCCTTAGAATTACTATCATTTTCTTTTCTTATGCGCGGGGGGGCAAGCAAAAATGAAATTGACCATTTTGGGAGTTTGTCTATGCGCCAAACCTTTCGACTTATTACCAGTGTGTTCTCTATGCATTGAGATGGCTATACTGTGGCTTGTATTGAGGACGGAAAAGGTAGTGTTGCTCTGTAAACCTGTTCAGGCTGCGTACGGGAATAGAAAGACAATGGAAGTGGGTAGAAGGATTGCATTTTCCTGTGCCCTGTACACGTAAGACGGAGTAAGTACCAGATATGGGTCATGATACATTGATACACGATAATATGAGGCCATCATGATAGGGTTATCCCTCTTGACAACCAACAGAGAGATCTGAGCCTTAACTGGCAACACTTCCCAGTTAACCTGCTTAATCCAAATCCATAGGCGAAAATCTTCTAATGGAGATACTGTCCTCCCTTTGCCCTGCATACAAACCTTTCATGATAACCCCCGCTTGATTTGTAATCGGTGACAAAATAAACCTGCACTCGATCGCTTAACACTGTGAACTTGTTGAAGGATACCTTGAGAGTCAATTCACCAACACTTACAGTCAACTATATGCACCACTGTCATGACCTCTAGAAACCACTAAATTAATGATCCTACATTTCCTGTGCTACAGCAAGCATTGTTTGTCAGGCAACAGGATGTCTGCCTACACGTAAGACTTGACTAGAGCGGGGTAGCTCCGAAAGGTGGCAGGACTTTGGACATTGTCGACCAGTCTACAGGCAGAAGTTGGTTGTGCAGGTATAAAAGGCAATGTTGCTGTATTATCACTGCACGCATTTATGCAGGCACTGTATTTATCTGATTTTCTAAGCAAAGAGGGGCCAAGACCCGGATATATGCAAGGTTCCTGGTATGAGCCGCTGGAATCCTGTAGGATGTCGTGCTACCCCAGCTGTTGACACTATAGGAGCATTTGTGTGTTCAACTGCTCAATCATGTGCCGCAATCAACACAGCCAACAGACTAGTGCATCAGGGGTGCCACTGTATCGGCTGACCGTGATTATCATGTGATGATATCATCTGTTAATGATAAGATCGTTCCTAACTTAGGCATAACATCCATCGAATCCTCCTGCCTGGCCATCCTGTCTAGCCCTATACGCAGCAATAGCTTCAACCGCTATCGGGTTTAGCTGACTGTAGTAGTACTCAACAATCTTCACATACTGTTCCCGTAGGATCTGAGCAATAATGCTTGCAAGGTCCTGGAGAGATCAGTGAATGCTCTTTGCACCATCTTAAGCCACAAATGAAAAGATTACATCACTCCCCTGCTTGGCCTGCACCATGACTTTGCTGACGCTGTGATTTGGAACTATTTTCGCATCTTCGACTAGGGAATAAAAGAAAAAAAACTGAACATCTACCATGTCGTAGTACGTCCGAGCAACCAGGTGGGCATCATATCCTTTGAACTTAACGGTCTCGTTCTCCAGGGCATCTACCATCTGCTCACTGTTGTAGATAGCGAGATCACCTGCATTGTTCAGACCAGATATAAGGAGCTATTGGAGGAGCATCATTAATTGTAACCTTTAGAGGACAAGGGCAAAGTTGATAGCACATGACATACAGACCAGAGCTCAGTACTCTTCTGTCTTGTCAGGCCGCCGGGACGTGTTCCGTTCATTCCGCTCATATCAAATACCGGTGTTGATATATCGTTGTATTTTCTCCTCAAGATGTTTGGGTTTTTTATCACTGTGCGGAGCTCAAGTTAAGCAAAGCATGGAGAGTAAAATGACCAGCAGAGTTGTGGTGAGAGAATCAAGCTTCATGTTGACTGCTGGGGGGGAGAGGTGTAAAAAGGTACTGAATACTTCGTAGATGTCACAGGGTGGATTGTCTGTTGTTTGTTGGGCATCAAGCGGGTCAAACAGATCCGGTGAACTCAAAAGTCATCGGCATCTTTCATCTTTATCTCTGGTATAACCTGTGGCCTGCTTTTAGATCCAAGCTGACGTGGCCTGGGAGACTACAAGCTCTTGTGGCGGGTGGTATGGATCGGATGTGACGCTAGGCGATCTCATATCCTACTCTTTTTTGAAATCCGTAAAGACCGAGAAGACCCGCATCACAGTTTTCGCTGGCTCTGGAATAGGTTGAACTTCTAGAATCGAGAATGTCGACACTGCCACATGACCGCAAGAGCGTGGGGGTTAGCGAAGCAGCTAAGAGTTTTAAATGTAACTTTCAGTTAGATACGCAGTGATGATTCCCTTCAGGTTGAGTGTTTGGGACCAAATTGAGGCAGCCTACCTCGATTAAATCTTTTGACACGCTCCTGAGGAAGAAGAGCTGGCGAACATTCAGACTCTTGGACGAGGAGTGATATCGGACAGTACCAAGTACTATAAATGATACGGTTCCCAAGAAATCCAATCACCCTAGCTTGAGAGAGGACATTCGACTTACATCAAGGTGGCAGCGTCACGGAAATCGGAAACTTCCAAGCATAACTCTGCGCTGTTCTCTAATAGGTAATATGCATAACGAATGTGTCTCTCTAGTATTGTTCCAGTTTTAATGCTCCTTCTTAGCCCATTGCCGGTGGTTTCTGCATAGTCTAGCGAAGGCTCAAAATGGGCTCCTTGAGGGTTGTGCTGTAAGTCTTTAGAGTATCTCCCATCTCGTTGTTTTGATTATTCACCATCTGGGAAAGAATGTAACTGAACTCTGGGGAGATTTTAATAATGAGGAGGATCGCCACATGCTGCTGAGAAGATGGTCAGTATACCGTGCATTTAACCTTCAGGCTATCCAAGTAAACAAAGACGAAACCAAAATGACCTACCATAGTGTTAACGGAAGGAGTAGATAAAGCTTTCTTGACTGGATGTCCGACCCAAGTATGCTTTCGAAGAACATCTCGCCCGCAGATAGCAAGTGCTCTCGGGAACGTTTCCTGATTCCAAACAAAGTAGAAAAATGCATCGATAATCTCCTATTCCTCCATGTTTCTAAAGTGATATCTTTCAATTGGCTGCAGCTGACGTCTCAAATCATCACTAGCAGTATCGATGACCTGCAGGCTGTCTAAGATGTTCTATTATGATGGATGATCAGTATCAGAACAAATGGCACAGAGTAAATGCTTAAAGCTTATGTGACTGCTCACTGCGCAAGGTCCAGAGCCCTCTTCTTACAAGCACTTTTCTTGTGTGATTGTGCTTTCAGCACCAGTAGATTGTTGCTCGCCACAGTCATGTTCATGAGTCTGGTGTTGGATGTATAAGAAAATGGTGATGTGGATGGGAGTATTTACTTGGGCGTTGCCCTGCAGGACACGTGGCTCTGAGGGAATCTGTCAAGCACAATAGGTGCCGCAGAATAACAACGCTCTACCTTCTAAACTACACACCCGTGAGGGTGGATGAGCATGGCTTTTATATAAGGTCAAGTGTGCACCTGACCTCAGTGGAGCCGGGGCAGACAAAGGTAGGTCAGCGGTGACCATACCGTGGTCACTTGCATCTAACACCTGGCAATTACTTTGGCACCAGGGGCCGATTGCTCTGTGAGCGAGAGCCAAATGCGCATCGTGGCAGCTTTCAAAACTTCGAAAGGGGCATCTTGGTGGAAAATGTTTTACAAGTCTTTCTTTTTTCCTTATTACATAGAATAAGACCTTGGAGTGATTGCCAAACAGCTCTTTTGTATTTTGAAATAGCATCCGCCTACCCTCCGTTGATTTGAAGTCCTGGCAATCCCAGACGGAGTATTCGGTCTATTCCTCCCACTCCGACGCGAGACCGTTGCCTCCTTCATACCAACTCTTCCCACCACATCAAAACGATATAACCCCCCTTGTTTTCTCTTCTACCTTGGACTGGCACTGGGTCCCATGTCGCTGCCCATCGAAATCGTGGATACATCCCTTGCGAACACAACAGCCGAGTCAGACAGCGTCGAAGGCATAGTGCAGCCATAGATCTCATAAGCCCCAATCACGAGAATCAAAGTTGGATAAGCTGGGGACTCAGCCTAGTTGGGGGTCCTCTTTCTCCCTTTCGTCTTGATAGCCGTCAGTTATCTCTGTGATCATTTTAATCCTCTCAAAGATCGAGAAGGTGGGAAAGAAGATACCCAATCGAACAAAAAACCGCTAAAATGCTACTTGCTCAGCAGTATACCCTCCAGGATGACATAACTAATGCTGTTGTCTGCACTGATGTGGCCACTCCTGTCGGGAATGGCTTGTTTCATGTGAATCAGTGACAAGTAGGCCCCCCCTCGGCCCGCTGGGACGGACATACAGCTAACTCTTTCTCGAGAGGTTCTATCGATAATGTCTCGCCCGCTGGCTCGCAGAGGCCTCAGGGCACGGTGATTTTTCAGAGTATCACGTACGGTTCAACCCCCCCCCCCCCGGGAGGCGATCAAGGAGTGCCCTTGTGGCCGAGCGGTATCTAGAGGCCACTCCTCTTCTTGCCCCCTTACCATCTGCAACAACCCGCTCGTGGGGAGGCTGGACCTAAGAGCGTTCTGGTCTCCCTTACAATCATTCAGATCTAAAGCCTCTCTCAGATCGAGCTCCTGGGCCGAGCCTTTGACGCTGTCACAGGGTAACCTATACCGACAGTTCGACCCCCTCGCCGGCTCCCTCTTCCGTGATCGAGCCCAACTTCACATGGACAGAGAGCTTTGTCCCCGACTCCTCTGAGTCAGTGTCTGAGCTAGAGGTCCAGATCCCCCAAGCCATATGGGGGGTAGCCCCGTCCCGACCTTGGTACAACCCTTACCTCGCCTTTCCCTTTGCCGACACGAGTTTTTCCCTCAGCGCAAGTTTTTTTTTCCAATGCAACATGTACATAATCTAGTACTTGTATCTTTTGCTCGCCGTGGCCGTGAGCACGACCTAGCGCCCACGGGAGTTGGGGCCGGTCGAAAGATAGAATCCATTCATTCATTCATTCAGCGACAAGTACTTCCTAAGTCGTTGAAGAAAATGAGATACTGGTCGTCTCTCTACTTGGAAATTTCGATAAATTCCATCCTTTGGGGCCCCGTAGTCAGAAGTGCATTGTGAGCTATTTTATGTCTTGGGCGGAGAATCCCACGATCCCACGGGATGGGCACTGATGAAAGTGTGGGCTATGATATGTCGGTGTACATCAGAGCCACCAGGAGTTGCAATTGTGTTGGGTCCGTGATTTCAGATGAAAGAGCTATGGAACAGGGAAGAGGGGGCAAGAGGACTACATACAGTGACAAGCATAGAAGCCGAGGGATGTATCAATTGGAAAGGCTAGGATGGCTCCTGCTAGAGCGTGGTCAATATTTTGGCGTGCAAGCCAGGCTCCATTCTGGGAAACGAGTCGCAGAGTGTAGAGATACCTAGATTCTTCGGTAATTATCAAGTTAGGCATCACGTTCATTATAGAAGCAATGGACTATCCCTCGGGACAAGACATGTGAAGAGAGGTTGTTGACCATTTGATGTTCAGTGCACTTGTTCTCACAATAATGAATCAACCCAATGTACAGCTGATGCTTATAGCCTGCCTGTATCCCCCAGTACAAAATGCTTGCCAAACATTAATAACTACCTAACACATACCCTTTGATAAGATCCATAATCTATCGGGGACCAGCCCGGCCTTCATCACATCATCACATCATGCAGAACTACGCCGCAGCCGCCGCAGCCCTAGGCTTATTCCCATTTGCACTGCCCATCAACAACATCGCAATGCCCAGCGGAACAGGCAGCGGGAAGGGAAGTGGATTGACGGGACTCGATATCATGGTGATGGCGAAGGTCTGGTTCATTTGCTGCTTTGTTGCTGCGCTGTCGGGTGCTGGGCGAGGTGCTGGAACAGCAACTCCGACTGGGGAGCCCGTTCTTTGTTGGGTGCCAGGGGCGAAGGAGCTGCGAGGGGAGCGCTGGGTTGAGTTGCTGCTGGGGTTAGTTGGTCTCCGGGAGCGGTTGCTATTGCTGTTATTGTTGTTGGGGCTGTTGTTGCGGTTAAAGTGGGAGGTGCTGTCACGATTGTTGTTGGTGTTACTGCTGTTGTTGTTGCGATCGAAGGGCCAATTGCTGCCTCGGTTATTATTATTATTATTGTTATTATTACTGTTGTTACTCCGGTCGAAGGGCCAATTGCTATCACGACTGCTGTTGTTATTGTTCCGGTTGAAGGGCCAATTGGGTTCACGGTTCAAGTTATTGTTGTTGCCGTTATTCCCGCGGTTAAACTGGGAAGAACTTGATCTCTGCCCCAGACTCGACGTCTGTGACCCGATGGTTGATGCACGTCCCCGAGCACCAGGGCCACCACTGGTAATCAAACCGGACTGCTGTGGGGTCTTCCCTTGCTGCTGTTGTCGCTGTCGGCTATTAGTGGGGCCACTGGCTGTGGAACCGGAGGTGACGGTGGCCCGGCGGGGAGTGGGGCGCAACGGCGGAGGGTCGGCGCCACGCGGCACTCGCGGAAAGTTTAGATTTCCCGGGCGCGGGTTGGATGAGTTTGGCCGGCGTTGGCCTCCTTGGCTTTGGGTTTGGCTCTGATTGGAGGACATGATGATGGCTGCTGGAGCTGGGGTTAGAAGTGGGTTCGGTACTAGTGATGTCTTCGAGCTCGTACGGTTTCACAAGAACGGTCTGAAGGCAGAGTTGGATCACAATGTTGTGTGTTTAAATGAATGAAGATTCCAGGGTTAAGCCTTTGCAAATTCGAGTCTTCTGTTTATATCATTGCTCTTTTGACAGGCTCGCGGCTCGGAGGATGCAACAGACGCGGTCTTGGCGGGACAGGAGTTGACTGCGATTCAGGTTTGTTTCAGCAACTCCTGACAGCAGCGAGAAACGTACGACGCAGGGTCAGAGCGCAAAGCTCCGAAGACACGACATCATGGGTCCGCCGGATCGCCGGGAGCATCCGAGTCGTACCCTTGAAGATCTCGAGACGTCCTTTTCCAGAACATCGTAAGACTTAAGACGGCAAGGAGGAAAACCGATAGAGTAACAAAGAAAAGGTCTAGTTTCCAACATGCAGCAGTTGAGACGAAGTACTGCATGAGTTGAGTTGTTTTTTGCAATATTGGGACGTTCCTTTGGATATTCAACTTACTCATCAGTATTTCTCTTTAGCACAGGTGGAACGTGAGTTATTGAGTCATCTGTCCGAGACATTACAGACAAAAATCCCGATGTCTATCTTAGCGTAGAGATATGATAGGCCTTTTAAAGCCCACACTGCAGGAACGGCTATTGAGAGTGAGACACTTATTCAGGAACGCCTTCAACTTCCACACTCATGAACCGTGCATCACGAAGCATTTTCGCTGATCGCATTAAAAACGCACGGCTAACCGACTATTCTCAGACCAACTGCTCGGTCAGTGTTGACTAATGGCGTACGAGAATCCACCGTGATATAAAAAGACGGCGAGCGCCATTTCGTACTTGAGGGAAGATAGAGGACTTCCCCTTCCACTCCATCACGGCATATGTCTGTGATTGTGTGCAAATCGCCTAGTTACGAGTAATACGACCTTTTAGGCCAGCAAAACTCGATTCTAGTGCGGGAAGCCATGCATCTCCCATTTCTTGTAGTGATAGCTGCCCTTGTCGTTGGATGTGTCGCAGCCGATGACAACATAACCTGCAGCGAAGTAGTTAAGGCATTCAATAGTCTCGAAGACTACTATCGGAGCCTATGGGATACCGCCAACTCAATTGATACCGATGCCGAAATCACGGCCGATGAAGGAGCGTATCCGGTTAGATATCTCCCGTTTTCTGTCCCCTCTGCATCTATCCCCTATTCCCAAAAGCACTAACAAAACGAACTTCTATCATCAATTCAGTACATATACAAAAGCCTTGAAGATATCCTAGGTCTCAGTGCTGAGCTCACCCAGCGACTTTACAAGCTCCAACCTGAAACATTTGTTAATGAAGAAGGAAAGGATGTTTATGACGCCCATCGCAACTGCTCCGTTTCGGAGAAAGACTTCTTGGCCGTCCTCAGCGCCAAAGGGCCCAAAGTGGTACAGAAAACACCCGCACTCAGCGAGCGCACCGTGGAGGCTCTAAGGCCTCTTGTAGACTCCAACGAGGTGAGTGGAATGAAGTCTCGGATGAAAACATACGGTACTCACAACCCTTTTCAAGAATCTCGGTGCAGCAACGATATACAGTCTCCAATCCAACCTGCAGGAATCCGCTGTCGTCAATGTATGGGGTGTGGATTTGAAGATTGTGGATGCCATTGCTGCTTATCAGATTGGAAACTGTACTGCGGCTGCGGTAAAGGAGGAGCCTAAGGAGCCTGAGGAGGGAGAGCAAGGGGCGGAAGGGGAGCAAGCTCAAGACGTAGAGGAAGGGGAAGAAGTGGGGGGAGCCGACGCAGTCGACGGCGTGGAAGAAGAGCTGGCCGAGTAAGTTGAGGAGTATTGACGATCCAGTCTCCACAGGGGTAATATGGATACTGTCTCTCTGCAACTATCTAGAATTGGTGATCTAAATGAAGGCATTACAGAAGCTCTATCCGTCAAAAACCGATGCTTTGCAACTCTCCCCCGCCATGTTGTCCCGTGTGCCTAGATGTTGAAAGTCTGTCAGATTTGCATTCTCTCCCATGAAGCACCCATGCAGGCTAGACGTAACTAACATCTAGTCTGCTTCTCTAACCAGAGTTCGTCTTGATACCATAAACATTTCCTTCTGCCTTATCATGGTCAAAGACCATGTCTATTCAACGTATCGTAACCTT
Source organism: Thermochaetoides thermophila DSM 1495 (assembly GCF_000221225.1). NCBI lineage: Eukaryota > Fungi > Ascomycota > Sordariomycetes > Sordariales > Chaetomiaceae > Thermochaetoides > Thermochaetoides thermophila. Next base: position 2,148,660 of record NW_006383034.1, read on the forward strand.
GAGTGGTCATAAGAACTGTCACCAAGAGTTAATACGTTCCACAAAATTCGGCGCCTCAACTGAAGGACCTGCTGTATAACACACCCAACGCTGAGACACTGAAGAGAGAACATACGCCAACAAGACGCTCACAAGCTCCCACGTACACATCGTTTTCTGTTCGTTTTGGGTCAACCGCTGTTATTTCACGTCTGGCTGTCTATCTGGCCACCACAAGCCCCAAAGTAAGCCGAAGATTAGTGTTACCATCGTAAAAATGAAACCATCTTCAGTGAATCCCTACACTGACGCATGCCACAAAGTCTATAAATCGAGCCAGTCCCGTCGGTCGTCGAATGTTGCCTATCCAAGGTCAACTCGTGGTCAGGAGCCATTTCTTAGCAGAATCCTCTATACAGTTTGATCCCATCCCCCAGTCACAATGCACCTCCCTCTTATTCTCCAGCTCCTTGCTACCGGTCTCTTCACTATGGTCGCTATGGCCCAAGAGGTTCTCAACATCCCTGATGTCGCTCAGGTATGTCACAGCATACTCTAATCATCTTTCTTAGGTTTCTTTGTGCCTGAGTATCCAGTTATTCTGTTTCAATCATCTGCTAACCTTTTCCTACTTGTCACATAGTCTGTGCTGTCCGATATAGAGGCCCAGCTCCCGACTGTACCCGTCGAACAAGCCACCAGCATGGTTCTCGCCCAAGCCACTATTGTGCCAGGGGCAGATACTGTTTTGCAGGAAACTGGAGACGTGCCCAACGCTGTCAAAGCAGCTGTGGATGATATTCTCGCTCAAGGGGCCGACATTCTGACTGCGGTCACCGACAACACAAACTTGCGTCACCGTCGACGTGGATATCGCCGTGCGGATCATGGCAACCATAAGCGGGGGGCTGATCTGGGAAAGAACTTTGAAGACCTCCCTTTTCAGAAGATGTGAGGTATCGTTCTGGAACGAGGGAGCTTGTGAGTTGGGATGGCCGTGGCATGAATCTTGGGCAACGTCTACTCAGGGTGCTGTCTAATATATCGCTCGCGGGGCTATTTAATCTGCCTTGAACTGGTCATTCTATAATATGGGGACAGAGCCGAGATATGACCAGACTCTATCTGTCCAGTTCTGGTCTTCAGCATAAGGACTTAATGGGAATCCAGAATAACTACATTTTTATGGCATTAATAAGAAAGCTCACAGTCAAGACAGCTGACTAGCTTACGACAAAGCAAAGAGGGTGTCAATACAAATATATTCCTTACTACATTCTTCCACTATATCCCATGGCTAACTTTGCGTGGCATAATCTAAGATAGAGCGTTACTCTCAAAAAAATTCATGGAAAAGATGATATCAATAACATGATAGCATCTAGTGAGACTTTTCTGGCTGTTAATTTTGCTCAAGTCTTCCTCCAACACTACACTCTAGTAGCCTTTGGGTGGTCGATCACCACGCTGCTGCAAAAAATGTGAAACATCCCATAGCCCACTTCTAGACAACCCCTTCGGGAAATATAGCTAGCGCATCAGTGGCTGAAACACACCTATCAAAATTATCCTCTATCCTGCCTTCTAATACTCTTCTCTATGTCATCCTTCTATCGGAAAGTCAACTGGCAGGGACAACAAATTACGTTCCTCACCACCGTGACACAAGCGCCTTTGGACTTAGAGTCATCCCTGATGGAGGGTCAAATTTCAAATTTCGTGGGAATAACACCTCCAAATTCAGCGGGACTAGAGCATATGGCACAGAGCAAGGTGTGTGGGAGAAAACTTGTACACCTCTAGGCTTCCCGAGCTTCACATCCTACACGTTCTAATCGCTTCTCCAGCAATAGTCAATTCCTGTGCAACTGCCTCACATCCGACGCTCACCATTACTTCCAGCCCTACCATCATGCGGTTCTCCATTATCTTAGCCCTTACCATTCCGTTTATCACAGTCTTGGCCCAAACCGCGCTGACAACGCAAATGTCGACTCCATCTCCTAGCCTGGTACCAATGCCCTGAAGAGAGGCTTGAGAGAGCTCGCGAATGTCGTTGAAAAACCTAGTGAATACAACCACCACTTTTGTGCCTGACAAGGCAGGACCCTTAATCACTGAGGTCCAGGGGCAAGTTGAGGCTTGTCCACTTCAACTAAGCAGATATCTTGCTTACTCCCATAATGTTCTTCTCAACAACTATCTCGTTGCCTGTCATCGAAGCGCCTTCGTCCTCCCAGAAGCTGCATTTATGTTCCAATCTCTCGGTCAGGGGGGTAGCAAAGTTCCTAAATATTGGTAATGATCTGCCTACTGAGTACTATCGCAAGGTGCGAGAAAAACCTGCTGAAGATTCAAGAAATCATGCGAAGGATACTGGAACGCCTTTTTCAACATCCTGAATTCTCACAGGGGTACGGAGACCACAGGATTGGGAGAGGACAGCCGGCTGTATTGAAGTTCACTCTTGGGCTCGAGATGGGATACTTATGGAGATAGGACATCGCTCAATCTGCAAACCTGGCTTTGTTAGATCCTGTCAGAGGAACCATTTGTCAGTTTCATCTTCGCTGGTACGTCTTCACAGACACCTGGAATGCTGTTTTGTGACGTATACCCCATGATATCAGGCACACCAAGGGCCTAACTCCGCCCAAGCCGCACTCATTCCAGACAAGTCACCCATTAGTCCTGTCGTTTTCTCGTCACATTGCTGAGTAGGTAGATGAATCCGCCGCCCCGAGATTGTAATTTGTATTATAGTCCCTGAACGCCATGGAAAAAAAAAATGAGATGCCAAACCCCCGTCGCACGTTATTTCCCGCTTCGTTTCCCGACGCAAGCAGCAGCAACCCGCTTCTTTATCTAGCCGGCAATCCTCTCTACCGACCCATCATCATCATTCAAAACACCATGACTACACAATCCCCATCCCACAACTCTCAAAACCTCATCACCACCTCCTCTTTACGCCTTGGCAGTCGCCGGTGCTGCAGCAGCCTGCGCCTGAGCAGCCTGCTGAGCAAGCTTATTAGCACGCTCACGCTCTACCTCATACATGAAGTCAAAGTAGCCCTTATCGAAGTGGTGCACGCGGACGTAACCATCCTCACCACCAGAGGCGTAGCCCTTGCCGGTGGGGTCGGCAGCGACAGTGTTGAGAGGGCCGAAGTGGCCACGCACGCGGCCGATCTCGTCCTCGAAGATCTTGTGGTAGAAGCGGGCCTCGAATTTGCCCTGGCGCACGGCGGTCGTTGTGACCTCCATGGCGGCCTGGCCACCGCCCAGGATGACGAAGTCCTTCTTGGCCGTGATGGTTGCACTGTTGAGGGGCGTGTCGGCCGTGTAGGTCTTGAGGACCTCGAGGTCTTTGGCGGTGATGAGCTGTAGGGTGTTAGTATCTGAGGGCCTATCTAAGATAAGGCAAGGCATACCTTGGCTGTCTTGTCCTTGGAGGCGGTGATAAAGTAGGTCCGGTCAGCGGACCACTGCAGGTCGGTGATGGGATTGTTGAGCTCGTGGATGGGGATGTTGAGCAGCAGGTCGCCGGTCTTGGCGTCATACTGAGAGATGGAGCCGTCCTCGTGGCCGGCAATGATGTACTTGGACAGGTAGCTCCAACCGGCGACAGTAGCCTTGCTCTCCTCACAGACAATGACCAGGGCCTTCTCGTCAGACTGCTCGGCATTGACGTCAGGGTTGATGTTGAGCACGACGATGGTACCCAGGTGACCCATGCGCTTCTCGGTGACAGCAACCAGCTTAGTGCCGTCCTCGTTGAACTCGACACGCTTGATGGCAGTCGGGAAATCCCATGTCTTGAGCAAGCGGCCGGTCTTAACGTCCCAGAGACGGATGGTGTTGTCGGCGGAACCTGAGGCGATCATGGTGGTCGTGGGGTCAACGTCCACGGTCCAGATAGCACCCTGGTGGCCGCGGTATGTGCCGAGACGCTCGCCATTGTGGGAGAACCACACACAGATCTGCTGGTCCTTGGAGACGGAGAAGATGAGGTCGCCCTCGCGGTTGTACCTGATCTGGGTCAGGGCACGCTCGTGGCCCTTGAGCAGGATGGGCCTCATGATGGCGGGATGGTGGTGTTGGTCTAAAGCACTACTGATCTAGGGGAAATCGAAGGGAATCGAGCGTCTCGGACGGATCGACGGATCGATGTCTGCCCACAGAAACACGGGGTCGTGGAGGTCGGGGTTGGCGGCGGCGGCGGCGTCGTTGAAGATGACGGGGAGTCGACGTGCGACGGTGCGTGCCCAGTAATTTTTCCGCAGAATGTGCTTGTGGGCGGCCCCGATAGGCTGACGCAGAATCGCGGGGCGCTCTGCTGGGGTCCCTACCCCACTGTTCTTTCACCTGACGATTCACCGCCTTCCCGTTTTAGAGAGCGAGACTTTGGGGGACTTTTAATCTCGTGGTTCAAGTAAGATTTTAAAGTCTCAAAAACTCCAAAGAATTGACAGCTGCCCAACAGCTGTCTTACAGAGCCAATTGCAACAAACTCCTACTTAAGATGAAGCAGACAAGATTCTGTGATGACTGTTTACTATTAGTATTACCACATGCAATGCTGGGACAGTAATTGCCGATAATAAGTTGATCGCTGTCCTGCAGCAGCAAGACGACACCATTCCCTTTCCTGGCGCGAAAGATCAGCAGAGGACATAGTTTGAAGTCCGAAAGCTACTAGTTATATATTCAGGAAGCCGGTACATAGGGTGACAGTGTGGTTCTTCACTGCATCGAGTCAAATTGCCATCATTATGTCTCTGGGTTCTCTCTACCTCTAGATCCCAGACCTACCTTGGTCATCTTTTGTGCAGCTTTCCTCTAGCCAAGGGGAACAAAGACTCAATAGTTAACCGTGACTCATCCAGCATGAAACCGCGCCGCCATAACATTGTCGTTGAGTTTGTTGGCCGTCGAGCCGGCTATGTTGGGTATATCCAGCGTTTTTTTTGTGTCCTTGCGCTGTCCCTTGTCGGCCGATTGACGAGACATTTCAAGTGACTGAGCCTTTCTTGAACTTGACAACTCCACAAGAGTCTCATTGTCTCACTTCGATGTCCAAGGCCCGGAGCAGAACCTTCACACGCTCGCTCCTGGTACCAAAACAACTGGCTTGTACGTGTCAGGACGAAAACGAGGCGATTATTGACTGAGCGAAGATGCTGTGGTGCTATGTTGATACTGCAGAGTAACAAATAACAGTGAGAGCTAGAACGACAAAACAATGGCCCTCCCGACTCTCATTCACAGGATATCACGCAATTGCCGTCGGCCACTTGCAAAAGCTTTAATGAAGCGCCAATTGCTATTGCAGCTGAGCAGAGTGAGATCAACAAACTGCAGATCGGTGGTAATCATTGAGAGACGACAATGGTACCACGAAGACAGCGAGAAAACCACCATCACAGACTCTGTCGCAGATTTAAAGACAGGCACTGTCGAGGACAAAACAAGGGGCCTGCCCGACTTTCGGCGGCCTTCCTCGGCTGACATCGGACGCTCCGCAGCCCCGCGTTCCACTGGGAGTTTCCTGGAGCTTGCACCCCGCCAAAGAACTTCACCACCACTCCCCAACCCCATCCCCATTCCTCCTGCCCTCAACAACAAGCGACGCTGCGCACTTTTGCGTCCCCAATTCCCCCGCCAGCCTTCGATTGCCCCCAGCAGGGCGTTTAGCAGCTCGGTAGCAGCCATGGCCGCCGCAAAGATCGACGGAACCGCAATTGCCCGCAAGGTGCGCGAGCAGCTCAAGGCTGAAATTGCCGCCCGCAAAGCTGCAAATCCGCGCTTCAACCCCTGCCTCAAGATCATCCAGGTCGGCGACCGCTCCGACTCGACCACCTATGTGCGCATGAAGCTCAAGGCCTCCGAGGAGGTCGGCATCGCTGCTGAGCTGATCAAGTTCGACGAGTCTGCCACCGAGGCCGAGCTGATCGCCCGCGTGACTGCGCTTAACAACGACCCCTCCGTCCACGGCATCCTCGTCCAGCTGCCGCTGCCCAAGCATGTGTCCGAATACAATGTCACGTCCGCCGTCGCCAGCGAGAAGGATGTCGATGGCTTCGGCACCCACAACATTGGCGAGCTGGCCAAGCGCGGCGGCCGCCCCTTCTTCGTGCCCTGCACCCCCAAGGGTATCATGGTGCTGCTGAAGGAATCTGGTGTCGAGCTGGCTGGCAAGAACGCCGTTGTGGTTGGCCGCAGTGATATCGTCGGCAGCCCTGTCAGCTACCTGCTGAAGAATGCCGACGCCACGGTGACTGTCTGCCACTCCAAGACCAAGGACCTGGCGGAGCACCTCAAGCAGGCCGACGTCGTGGTTGTTGCCATTGGCCAGCCCGGCTTCATCAAGGGCGAGCAGCTCAAACCTGGCTGTGTCGTCATTGATGTCGGCACCAACTACATCCCCGATGCGACTAAGAAGTCGGGCCAGCGCCTGGTTGGCGATGTCGACTTCGAGTCGGCTTCCCAGGTTGCTTCCCAGATTACGCCTGTGCCTGGCGGCGTCGGACCCATGACTGTCGCCATGCTGCTGCAGAACGTCTTGGACGCCGCTAACCAGGCCTATGAGGCTGAACGCAAGAGGCACATCACCCCTCTTCCCCTCCACCTCCAGACCCCCGTCCCCTCGGACATTGCCATTTCGCGCGCCCAGCGCCCCAAGCCCATCACCCAAATCGCCAAGGAGATCGGCATTGCCGCCTCTGAGCTCGAGCCATATGGCTCTTATAAAGCCAAGGTTGACCTGAGCATCCTCAAGCGCCTGGCTCATCGCCGTGATGGCCGCTACGTCGTCGTCACTGGCATTACCCCTACTCCCCTGGGTGAGGGCAAGTCTACGACGACCATGGGTCTGGCCCAGGCTCTGGGTGCTCACCTCGGCCGTGTTACCTTTGCCAATGTGCGTCAGCCCAGCCAGGGCCCGACCTTCGGCATCAAGGGTGGTGCTGCTGGAGGCGGTTACAGCCAAGTCATCCCCATGGACGAGTTCAACATGCACTTGACGGGTGATATCCACGCTATTACTGCGGCCAACAACCTTCTGGCTGCTGCGATTGATACCCGTATGTTCCACGAGGCCACTCAGAAGGACGGTCCTCTCTACCGCCGTCTGGTTCCGGTCAAGAACGGCAAGCGTTCTTTCACTCCCGTGATGCTTCGCCGTCTCAAGAAGCTCGGCATCGACAAGACCGATCCCGACTCCCTGACCGAGGAGGAAATCCGGCGCTTTGCCCGCCTGGACATCGACCCCGAAACCATCACCTGGCGTCGCGTACTCGACGTCAACGACCGGCACCTGCGCGGCGTGACCATCGGCACCGCCCCCACCGAGAAGGGCCACGCCCGCCAGACGGGCTTCGACATCTCTGTTGCCAGCGAGTGCATGGCCATCCTGGCTCTCAGCACCAGCCTGGCCGACATGCGTGAGCGCCTGGGCCGCATGGTCGTCGCCAGCTCCAAATCCGGGGAGCCCATCACCTGCGACGACATCGGCTGCGGCGGTGCCCTGGCCGCCCTCATGAAGGACGCCATCAAGCCCAACCTGATGCAGTCCCTGGAGGGCACGCCCGTCTTCGTTCACGCAGGCCCATTCGCCAACATCTCCATCGGCAACAGCTCCATTCTTGCTGACAAGATGGCTCTCAAGTTAGCCGGCACTGAGCCCGACGAAGACCATTCCGCCAAGGCAGGCTTCGTCGTCACAGAAGCCGGCTTCGACTTCACCATGGGTGGCGAGCGCTTCTTCAACATTAAGTGCCGCACCTCAGGCCTGGTCCCGGACGTCGTTGTCGTCGTCGCCACCATCCGCGCGCTCAAGGTCCACGGTGGCGGGCCCCCGATCTCCCCCGGTGCCCCGCTCGACCCGGTTTACAAGGAGGAGAACGTCGAGGTCCTCCGCAAGGGCTGCGTCAACCTCGCCAAGCACATCGCCAATGCCAGGTCGTACGGCGTGCCCGTCGTCGTGGCCATCAACAAGTTTGCCACCGACACCGAAGCCGAGGTTGCCGTGGTCCGCGAGGAAGCCATCAAAGCCGGCGCGGAAGACGCCATCCTGGCGAACCACTGGGCCGAGGGCGGCAAGGGCGCCGTCGACCTCGCCAAGGCGGTCGTGGCCGCCGCGGAGAAGCCCAAGAATTTCAAGCTCCTGTACTCCCTCGAGAACAACACCATTCGCGACCGCATCGAAACCATCGCGCGCGAAATGTACGGCGCCTCGGGCGTCGAATTCTCCGAGCTGGCGCAGAAGAAGATCGATCTGTACACCAATCAGGGCTTTGGCAACCTGCCAATCTGCATTGCCAAGACGCAATATAGTCTGAGCCACGACCCCGAACTGAAGGGCGCGCCAACGGGATTCATCGTGCCCATTCGCGATGTGAGAATGGCAGCTGGCGCCGGGTATTTGTATGCCCTTGCCGCGGACATACAAACGATTCCTGGCTTGCCGACCGCGCCGGGGTATTTGAATGTGGATGTTGATGCTGAGACGGGGGAGATTCAGGGGCTGTTCTAAGGGATTTGGGTCGGTGATGGGATTGCGGAAAGGGGCAACTTAGGAGGGAGGGAAGGGGGGGAAGGTTATTATTATAGATATACCCATATTATGTTAAGTTCAAAATATCTGTTTCGGTACCTATCTATGGTCTGTAAATTGATCAACTCGTATGAGAGGGAGTATATTATGTGACGGTAGACGCCACATGTCTTAACACAGGGCGTTGAATCGGGGGCTTCAAAGTTATTCTTAGGTAAAACGGCGGAGAATATAAAAAGGATTATGGATAAGAAAAAGTAGAAACGGCATCCCAACTCTGTGAGCCTACTGCGATGACTGTTCCCACTTGTGGTTAAGGTGTCATGGTTATTCTCCTGAGGAATGCCAATTGGGGTCTCAAGACCCATCACTTCAAGTGAATCAAGTACACACGTCACAGATGGCTTCCACCAGGTCTTTAAAACTCATAGGTATCTTCATTGCATCGCACTATCGTGAATATCCGCTGTGGCTAACTCTCTAGCCTTCTCACCCTAACTGCCAACTTTTATACTCTTCTTCCCCCCCCCCCCGGCGCCCTCTTCCCCCTTCTCACCATCCATCGATCATCAACCTCTCTATTCCTATCATTCAAACCCCTTGACACCCCAGCAACTCAGCGAACCTCTCGAGTAAAGAAGTAAAAACGAAACGGATACAACGTCAAAAAAGAAAAAAGAAAAACAAGATACCCACATAAAGAACAACACGAACAATAAACAGATAACCGCCGTCCTCTCGCTGAACCTAAACCTAACCTAACCTAACCCCCATCGAATAAAACCCAGGGCCATTTTGAGAATTAAAAGAAAAAAAAAGGAAAAAAGAAGTCACATGTGCCCCGTTTAAGTTTGTGTTGCATTTCGAGTCAAGCAAGTAAAAACCTAACTCGACTCATTATCATCAGAGAAAAGAGGAAAGAAAAATCCTGTTCCCGTCCCATCCCGGCCCGCCCGTCCCGTCCTGTGACAGCCGATCTTTGATCTTTGAAAGACGTCCAACGGAAAAAAAAAAATTTGATAGTACAGGTTTGTTGTTACTGGGTGTGGTGCACGCGTTCTCAACAATCACATGGTAAACGTTAGCTTGGCAAAATAAAAACATCCAAAACAAAACCCGAGGAGAGAGAATCTTTGACTTCTATCTCCTTCCTTTTTTTTTCTTTCTCCCTCTCCTCTTCTGAGAGCAGAAGAAACACATTTGTCATTACAAGTCTTGTACAGGGTAATAATCATTTCATCTCGGTCGAAAATTTTAAGGGTGTTGGCTTTTCAGAGTTCAGTTCGAATCATCAGGAGTATCACATCACCATCATGTCTTCTTTCTCCTTGCCCTCTTCGCCGGCCTGACCGGCGGCGTAGGAGCCACAAATGTGACGTGCTTGCCCTCGTCTTTCTTGAGCTTAGTCACCGCCGCGGCGGAGGTCGACTCCTTCCTCGGTCGCCGACGCGTCATGGTGCGAGTCTGGACGCGAGCATCGCCATCGTCGTCGATACTAATCTCGGCAATATCCGAGACGTCCTCATCGTCATTCAGAGCGGCCTCTTCGTCGCTTGCGTCTGATTCGGCGGAACCCTCGTCGGACGAGTCGTCATACTCGCCATCGTCACTAACCAGGGACGGCGCGTTGTTGCTCGTCATCGTGTTGGGGCTCATGTCCATGGCTGCCATATCGTCCTCGTCGTTGTCGTACATGGGCGTGTCGGGGTTTACCTCGGGAGTTGAAGCAGCCGCCTCCTCCGCAGGTTCCTCCTCGATCGGCGCCGGGGCTGCAGATGGAGCAGTGTGATTCTTCTTCGGCGGGTGCTCGGGACCGGTTGATGGAGCTGCCGAGTTCGACCTCGCCGGCATCCGTGTCGCTGTCGCGGGATGATCAGCTGCTGGCGCAGAAGCCGTCGGGGTTGGCTGATCGGCTTCTGACTCCTCCTCACCGGCTGAGTACATATCCAACTCGATGGGCGCCTTAGCCTCAGCTACCTGCTCACTCAGATTCCCAGTCATCCCCTTCTTCTGCATCAGTTGTGACAGATATGGGACTTGCGAAGAGCCAACAAAATGTTTCGGCTTGGAAGACGATGCTTTACCGCCACAACTCGAGGTAGATGCCCGCTGCGAAGAGGCCGATACACCCGGCACACTCTTGACATTGGGCAATTTCCCCTGCTCGAACATCTCCAGGGACGCCTTGATACGAGACAGCAGAGCCTGGTAGGCCTGGTGATCGGAAAGCGGTTCGGCGCGCGCCAGGGGATGCACCAAGCCGGAGGAATTGGTAGGCGCCGGTGCGGTGCTGGCTGGCTTGCTCTTGTCGCCGACAATCGCGCCAGTCTCGTCAACCTCGATAGGGTGTCCGCAGTGAATGGCGGCCTCCTCATGGCTTTTGAAATCCCTCCTGTGGGCAATGCGGCAGTGATTGATAAAGCCCTGTGTGCTCGAGAAATCCCACCTGTGGCAGTCAATGCAGATAAGCTTGACGGTGACGCCATCGGACCTCCTGACAATGCAAGGAGAGTTCTTGTCCTTGGGCTGCGGATACCCACTTGAGAGGGAATGCAGCCTCTGCCCGGCGCTACTACGAGCAGAACGGGATCTTCCTCCTAGCTCAGATGTGCTGCTTCTCGTCGTCCTACCTTCGACGGCGACGCCGCCCCTGGCCCGGCCTGCCTCGGCGACTTCGAGCTGGATGCCGTCAAACATGGGATCAGGAATCAACCACTTGGCATAGTGGCGTGCATAAGGGCCCTCGACGACACCAAACGGCGGCGCCCACTTCGGCACGGGCTTTCCAGGCTCGCGCTGCAAAGCAGGGCCTTTGCCGCTGCTGATTTCCAGCATTTGCGCGGGCGTCGGGCATTCCACGGGATAGGGAATCAGGTGGCAGCGGCGGAGTTGCTCGAGGGCAATTTGGCACTTAGCCAGCTCCTGTTCTATGAGGCGGAGTTCATTATGTCTCTCAAGGATTTCGAGACCAAACTGGAACTGAATAACATCCTTAGCAGCCTCAATATCACGAGCACGAGTCAGGCTGGCGCTGGGCAACATGGTTGCGTCTTCACTGGTGACTGAGGCAGCAGCAGACGAGGACGCAGATGCGAACGATGCAGCAGATGCCGAAGCAGATGTCGGCGAGGGCAAGCCCCCATTCTGAGCCCGTTCTGACCTTGCGCGCTTAGCAGGCGGGTAAGCCGCGAGGTTGGAAGCAGGATCAGCGGAAGCAGCGGCGACACCAGCGTCGACAAAACTAGGTCGCCGCCTCTTTGGGGAGATTGGCGTTGGAAGACTAAAGGCATCCGGCTGGGCGCTGGACGCGACGGGTTTGACAGGCTTGGCGCACTCGGGCAAGTGTCGTTGCTGCTGCTGGTGGAGTGTGCGGGAGCTCTCGTCGACCGTCTTGTCACTGTCACTTCCCCTCGAGTCTGCCGTCGTCGTTGTCCAGAAGCGAGGGAACTGCATGGCCTGGGCGAGGAAGAAAAGATGCGACGAAGCAAGCCCCGCGAAGCGTCAGACTCGCAGACGTGGGGGATTGCAACGCGTGTGTTCGTCTCTTTTTCTTCTGTTCTTCGTCTTTGACGCTGTTGCTGTCGTCGCAGCGGCAGCCTTACAGGCGATCGGAAGACAGGGGCCACGCACGGCGCGCAAAAAGGGGGCGGCGGCCAGGGGAAATGAGATGCGACAAACAGTGGCTGACGTAACTGGCCAAGGCGCAGTCAGGTGGTACGTGGGTGACTGTTATCTTCGATGAGTCGGCTTAGTCAGGGCTTGTACCAATCGCAGGTGAGAAAGTGGAGACTGTTCCCCGTCTGAGGCAAGGAAAAGGCGGTTGGACGCCACTCTCGCTCCGTCCTCGTCGAGCCGTCGTGCTGCTGGCTGCTGCTGGGAGCTGGTGGCTCGGAGGACCCGCGACTGCCTGGCTGCGACTGATGACTGCTTGCAACAGACGCCCTCCCAAAAAGAACGGGCAGAAATGCGGCGAAACGAGGCGACGCGTTTGACGGTACGTGAGACAAGTTGCAGAAACTCGAAGAAAAAAAAATTAAATCGAGTAGAGCGCTCGTAAAAGTGTGTTTGGAAAGGAGAGCATGAAGAGAACAGCACAGAAAGCGGTGAGCTGCGCAGTGATTTGGCGGTGGTTGGGGGGGGGGTGATTTGGCAGAGGAGTTGGTTGCAGGATGATGGGGAGTTTGGCGAGCGGGAGAGCGCTCGTCACGCAAGTTTGAAGGGAGAGACGGGCGGCGCAGAGAGCCAGCGAGAGCAAGAGAGAGAGGTCAGAAAGGCTGCACTGCTTTGCCGATGCCGTGGTGTTGGCCTGGGCCCTGGGAGGCAACAAGCCCGCTTGCTGCTCTCAGCGAAATGCCAGAAATGCAAGGGGACAGGGGAGGCCAGTGACCCACTTCCATGCCGCTTGGGCCACAGCCAAGAGCCCATGGCCAGATCAGGAAGGGGCTTCACAATTTTGATTGGCCAGAGTGTCAGACAAAGGCAAGGGGCTAGTTCCACCCTTCCATCAGGTATCCAAGCATCGCTGCTGTGGAAGTGAGGGATGCGAAACATGGAAAAAGGGAAATTTCCATCCGGACGACACAAAGTGTATGTGTCGCTGCGGTTTGTACACAGCACAAATTGTTACTCTCTATTGTTCTGGCTTTGAAATTTCTGGTTCTATCCTCAAAACAAAGCATGAATCAGCCGTGCTGGATTGCGCCATTTCAGCCGAGCAGTACTTGTGTTCGAGACGCTATCAGAAATCCGGATTGGTATGATGGATCATGGATGCCACTGTGGGAGTGGGTGATTGATTCTCGTTTGTCACTGGATGGTTTCATGCAAACTGGTCCAGCACCACGTTTGCTCCCCGACAGCTCGCAGCCAGTGCGTTTCGGTCTGCATCTTATCGTTGCTGTGCCAAGAGAGCCAAGAACGGAACTAGCTTTTGGATGCATCTGGAAGCTGTCAACCCCAAATATTTTATCATCAGATGAAAGCCTAGCATAAACTCAAGTCTAGACTTTGGCGCTGTTAAGGCTATGGACAGAGCCCGTGATCTACCGACTAACCATTTTAACACGTTAAGTGTGTCTGATTTGAAGCCCTCTCAAGCTGAACGCCATGCATGCATATAAAAGCTGCCCGTTCGTTTCCATCTGAGAGAGCGGAAGAGCAAGCACACTGCCAGTCCTGAAAGTTTTTGTTGCCGTTTCAGCAGCATATTGCTCCTTTCTCACATGCAGTCCTCTCTCACGAGGGATGAGTAAAATTGCTAGCGGACTTTGCTGTTACTGTAACGTATCAGTTGCTCGTGATGTGAATCCATCTCAACCCAAAAAAAAAATAAAAAAGGCAAAGCATGTGTAAGTGCGATGTGAATGATACATGCCACAGCGTCTTGCAACTTGTAAATGGTCTACAAAGGGGTACAACAGTCAGACGTGAGAGCCTTGCGCTTCGAAGGCTCAGAACAAAGAGCATAATACTGGGTATCCGGGTTTCCCTCATAACGTCAACACTCTTCTTGAGGAAGGCAGCACTATTGTGTGTGACCACCCCGGCTGACAGCCTGCCAAATCGCCGACTGCTTATCGTGTTCCAGGTCGCTTTATCGAATTATCGATAAGAGAATCGCCTGCCTAGTAGATGGACCCCACACCAAAACATGAAGCAATCCACCTCCCTTGGGCATCCAAGCCCCATCTTATCAACAGCCTTCCAAACACCAAACGCAGAATCAATTCGTCTGGAGCATGGCCACGCTCCGAGTCGCCATGCCATCCACAGCGCCTATGCCTTCCACGACCCAGAACCCCCCAGCCGGCAAGCGGAAATTTGTCGGTGATGCCAACGACGAAAACCGCAAGAAGCAGCGACGAGCAGCCCTCGAGGGCCCAGCCGGGAACCAGCCCAGCGCATCAGCCACACAAAACGAAGCAAACACGAGCCCATACGCGCAAGTTTACAACCCCATCCTCACCAAGCTGGTCGGCAAGTACGACGTCAAACCCATGTCCGTGATGTCCTCGACGAGCATCAGCCACCACGTTGACCGCGCGCTGCAGCACCTGGGCAAGTTTAGCATGTGGGATAAGTCTGTGCTGCCCGGCGTCGTGCTATTGGTCGCGCGCGCCGGGACCACTGGAAAAGCGATCACGATCGCGGAAGTAATTCGGCGGCGCATCGGCGAGAGCGAGCAGAAGTGGTTCCAGTATAACGTACTGGGGGAGACCGCTAGTGTTGTCAGCGTGTCGACACAGGGAGCTGGCATTGGGGGGGAAGTGTCCGTGGTGGAGGACACAAACATGGGAGAGGCACAACGAGAAGATGGGGATGGAGGAGAAGAAGAGGAGTTTTTCGAGACCATGCAGCCACTGATGCCGGCCATTCATCAACAGGCAGTGCACCCTGCTAAGATCAGGCACAAGGCGCATATGGTGATCATCTTGTCCCGAGTTCCGATAAACGAACTCAACGCGGAGCCAAACATATCACTACAGACAAATCAGGACCAAATTGAGTACCTGCGGAAGAAAAAGCTGGGCCTAGTAGCCTAATTTGTGGCATACGGTCGTTGAGATGGACATTTCATCTCTCCTTTATGCTTAGGTGAATACGGTCTCTCTCTGCGCCGAGTTACGGTTTTCTCAGTATTTTTGGGACTTCGGACTATCGGCTTACGTTGCGAATATGGAAATGTTTTTTTTGGGGGGGGGAGGGGGGAGGGAAGTAATTTCGGCTGCAAACCGAGGGAATTCGGAGGACATAGAAAAGTACTTTAATTTGTGATACCCAAATGTTGATAGGCATCGGAGTCACAGCTTTCGCCTTGTTAAAACATCAACACAGATTCCAAATACGGTCTCCCAGGATGACATTACCGATCCCACTTTGGCCGAAAGACTCGGCATCGGCGTGTGTTTACCTGCTTGCGTGGCCCAAAGAATCCCTTACTGAGTATGTATGCAAAACTATCCACATTGATCCAAGCCGAGTTCAAAGACGCCATTACCAATCCTCTGTCAACCCAGTTACCCGTACAATCTACTTATAACCCAGTCCAATGTACCAAAGTGGCCCCATGTCCCGCATACTTGCCGCGAGGTAATATAACGGAGAAAGTATCCTCATGCGCAAGGTGTCCCTTAATTAAACAAAGAAGCTTCACCGCTGGTCGATATGCTACTGCCTCACCGCTGCCTAACAAACTCAAGGAGACTGATCCTGCCCAGCATAGGTAATGCGCAGCACGAAGTTGACGATAACGGCCAACAGCAGGATGATGGCCAGGAAGGTCGGGCCGAAGCGGTCGTCAAAGCCGGCCTGGCCCCGCATTCTGATAGACTTTGCTCGCCAGTGGTAGGTGAATAACGCGTATATCATGGTGGCCATCGCCACGCCAGTAAATATGAAGGACGATATGAAGGCCGGCCGGTCACCAAAGTTGAGCATGCCAATGGCCAGGGCGCCTAGGATCACGGTGAAGTTGAGCCATGATAGAAAAGTGCGTTCGTTAGCGAAGAAGACCTTGGGCTCGACGCGTGTCGGAAGCGCGATGCGCTTGCCTGTGTGTGTTTTTGTTAGCTTGTTGCGAAGATCACCAAGGTCGGATTGGAGGGAACGGACCCTGCGACGTCTGCAACAGCGGTTGGCTTGACATGTTGATGGGCTTGCCGTTTCGGAGGATGAATTTGAGCAGTACTGAGTCTCCTAGTCCGTGATGTTCAAGAGGAAGTTTGCGGCGCCCAGTGCACCAGAAAGCTCGTGGCTGCGAAGCTCAATTGATCAATCGGAACTCCCCGCTGTCCACAGCGCTCCAAGCAGCATGCACGTGGGTTTGGATCGACATCACCACTGGCGGGTGTCGGGTTAGGTTGCGTCACTGGCGGAGCCGGCAATAGTGTTCAGTCACGTGTGTTGGACCCTCTTGGCACCCTTATCAAGACCTCGCCCACCCCACACGGAACGGTAAGAGGGTGGTCCGAGCGTCCACAGGGCAGGATGGCCAGAGAGGGCGGGCTGTCGATGGAGATCGCTGACACGCCCGCTCGGCGCAGCATCACCGCTTCACACATTGAGGTTGGGTATCAATACGGTTCTGTGGAACAGAGGGAGCGAAAATCGCTTTATTAGATAAGGCGGATACACTCGGTCTTTGTTCTCACTTATCCCGAATCACTGGCGTCTCACGAGCCAATCGTCTCTTATTTCGTTTTGCGCTTTGAACGACGACAACAGCCGAGCCATACAGAGCGATCGCAACCAGTCGAGGTAGCATCTGGTGGCTTGAAGCGCACTGAGCGGGCATAAACAAGCAAAACATACACAAGGGGTCCGATTGCCCAGGACAATCAGCATTTTTTTTTCCCGCACCCCAAACCAACATCACAACTTAGCACAATGGCTGCTCAGACCAACTCGGTACGAGACCGCCTCAAGTCAATGTGCTTCGCAAGAACACCTGCTGACTTCTCTCTATAGCCGATCCCGCTCAAGCGCCTTGAGCAGATCGCCAACGACGTACGCCAACCTCCCCGCATGCCCTCCCCCCCCCCCCCGCGCCCGGCCGCAGAGCGCTAACCTTGTGTCCCACTCGAACAGGTCTGCAACAGTGTCTTCGAGGGCGTCGAGTTCTACGAGCACCCCAAGACTTCACAATGGAACGAGACTATTATTGTATGTTAACCCCACAAGCGCAAATACCCCCCTCGAAGCCAGCGAACACCGCTAACACAGCGCCTTTCACAACAGAATAAGATGCTCAAGGCCGTCATCTCCGAGGCCACTCCTCAAGGTAGCACTGTACCGACCTACAAATTCGCGGTGAACAGCACGATCGTCCAGCACATTGTGCCGACATCGCAGATAAACAAGCCGGTAGCGACCACATCAGAAGATGGCACAACCACCAACAAGAAGGGCCAGGCCGGTCGACGCGGCATGCACAGCGCCACGGGCGGGTACTGGAACGAGAAGACGGACGGCATGTGGAGCTTCAAGTGGGACGGTGAGGGCAAGGGTCTGGATGTGGTCATCATGCTGATTTGGATCGCTGTGTAGACATGGAGTGATGAGAAGGCCGTTTGGGCGTGTTGATTATCTTTTTGATGTCTTTTTTCCCTTTTTCTACGTATTTACCTAATATGTGGACATTTTCTCGAGTATGAATGACAGGGCGTTTGGTTGAGATGAGGTGAATGGGCTCTGAGCAGCCGAGAGCATCGTGGGCATTGTTCTGGGGGTCACTTGGTCGACCCCTTTGCTGGACACATTGCTACCATCATATATGGACAAGTGTCTCTCCTGTAAGGTACCCCCCTCCGTCCTGGAGAGCCGCATCGGATAGCATCCACGTTCGTAGCCTTAAGGCTAGGCCATCCCCACAACAGCTTGCACCAAGACCAATTTTGCCGGTTCGGATTACGACCCCAGGAGGCCAGCGGGCTTTTGGTTCACTGGTAAGTGGCGCCGACGATCATGAGGCTGATGGGATGGTGCTCACGGCGATGAGGATGATCGGTTTTGCCACAGGGACAATCACTTGTTGAGGTTACGGTACCCTCCCGTCAGGGGTAGCGGTTCGACTCCTACGTCTGAATGATGTTTTGGTGAGATTCGTAGACGCTGACCTGAAAAGAAGTGTATTTACGCTCTGACCTTTGTACGGAAGTCATCGTTGCGGCTCATTGTCCCCCGAAACATTGCTGGCGGGATCTTAGCAAACGCGGGGCACGTTAGGAAGGTGGGGCAAACGGCTCCCGGCTCAGATTTCGGAACATTTTCATGCTGCCATGTCTGGACAACCTCACGATTACTCTCCAGATTTTTGTTGTTTCGATCCACCAGAATGTCACTGACCCAAGCATTGTGTTCTGGAAAATTGCTCGAAGGTCTATCATGTGGGATTCCTTTTTTTTTACCCGAGCCTGAGAGAGAAGCTGAAGCCCCCCACGTTCTCGGGGAGCGCAACCACCAAAACTGGGGCTCGAAGCACTGCCTCCGAAGTATCAAAATGTGGCAATTGACCCGTCCTCACGGCGGTGGCCTGCTTGACCTGCAGCGACGGACACTGCAGGAGAATGCATGACGGCATCGCTGACATCTTTGATCGAGAGATTCAGACCACGTAGATCTTCTTAATGATCATCGATCGTATATGTTGCTTTTCTGCTTCCCTGGGTGACACTTGTGCGACCTCCTACCATGGTTCTCAGCATCACATGGACATGCTGCTGAGCCATTATCGGCGTTACCGTTGAATTGGCTCTCGCGGTGACTGACAATCCTGCTGCCCTCAGAGCTGGAATGATGCAATGAAACCCGTTCTGCAATACGGTACTGTACACAGCGTGATACAACTGACACCATCTTCCCTGCATCTTGTCCGCTCTCCTTCCCCACCGAAAGCGTCTTCGACCCGGGACCAAGGCACCCGCAAGCCTGACCAGGAAACCAGGACAAAGCGGCTGGATGGTGTTAGAACGGCGAATCAGGGGCTATCGACCCTCAAGCATCCATCAGTTTTTTTTTTTTTTTTTTTTTGGTCTTTCGAGTCTTGACATGCCTGGCTGTCGGCCTTACTGAACCGTCTGTTGCCCTCGGGTCACTGTACCGTTTACAAGAGATCTCCAGCTGCTGCTCGCCGTTTCTTGGTCTCGTTATCCACAGCCTGCTGTGATTTCTCCTCTCAGCATTGCCCATCAACGGTCTGCTAAGTCGGCCAATCTCGCTGCCGCCTACTTCATATAACACGGAACAGCAGCAAGCTCACATATTAAAGACGGCACCTCTTGTCTCACTACCTCATGAACTTGCTAGTGAGGGGCTCCCGGAATCCCGCTCGCGCACCCATCGGCATTGGTGCCTGTATACCTGGCCTTCAGGTCCTTCTCGGTAGACGCCGTCCCGATACGCCCTTGATTGCTTGTCTCAAGCGGGCCAACCGGGGCTGCCGACCGGCTTTAGCGGGCGAGTCACATCCCCCGCCTGGTTGACAGCTTGTTATAATAGCACGCTGGCATACTACTTAACATCCGACCGTTTCAACCTTGGTATACTTACCCCACGCCGCTCCTGCTCACACGGGCAATTGCTGGCCTATTTTCTACGTTTCAGGTCCGCTTGCGATAAGTAAGCGAATTAACCTTGGTCTTGCTGGCATAAGATCTTTTGTTACCGCTGTTGCGCCAGAGCGCATATATTACGACGCTATGATCGAAGTTCTACACACCAGCCAGGCCGCTATCAACGGTACTGGGTCTGCAACGTTTCGCAGAGGAGAGAACCAGAGAATGAAAGATTATGATCTCAACTCTAGGAAGGATGCAGAGAGCACCAAGCGGGTGCCTCAACGGTCTCAGACTGTCTACGACTATATCTTGCCCCAGGCGCCTACCTTCTTCCCCAAGTACACGCTCCCCACGAGACCACGAATTTTTTGCGATAGCATCCCATCGTCATCATCATCATCATCATCGTCATCATCATCATCATCATCATCATCATCATCATCATCATCCATCGCAAGGTCACAAACCGCACATGACGACCAACTGGTAGACCGACCATCGCGCAAACCGCCCCTCGGTCCGCCACGCCGCTCCTACTCAGTTACAGACGAAGAACCAATCCTCTCCCCGCCGATCGGCCGAATCTCGATCACGGACCTCCCTAGTGAAGTGCACTACCTCATCTTTGGGTTCCTCGACGCTATCGACAGCACATGTCTCGGCCTGACGAACCGCCATTTCTATGCAATTCATCGCAAGCTACACGGTACCGTGCCCCTGACCGCGCGGAGAAAGGGGCCGAATGAGCTGGAATGGGCGTGGCATTTGTCAGGGAGGGTTATTAAGCGCGAGGGGCCGTGGGATCAAGTTGAGAATGGAGATGGGGATGGCGGGGGAAGCGGTCCTCCTAAAGATGGAGGTGGAGGGGGAGCGTCCCCGAAGAAGTTGTCGGAACTAAGAGTGCGTGGGCAGGCGTATTGTCGGATGTGTAGGACGAGTCGGTGCGAACTATATCGGCATATTCAAAGCTGGATGGGCGAGGAACTGGAGTACTGCTCGGTGAGGCGGAAGTTTGGGTCGGTTGCTCCTGAGGGAGCGACGAGCTATTGCTATATGTCGAGGCCAGGGGATATGAGCCAGTGTGGACGGCATTGGGCGAGGAGTGTGAGGGATAGGGAGCGTGAGGGGAAGGAATCTAACGAAGGGACTGCTGGAAAGTGATAAACTGTGGTAGACGAGGTGAATAAGTGATACCCTGGAGTGTTGTTAGCTCAACCTGACCTTGCTATGCTTCCTCATTGACCCTGTCTTAATGCTTGTTTGGTGGTTGGAGATAGGCTCATCAGCGACAGTGAAAATGTCAAGGTAATATCGAGTCCCAGAGACAGCACAAGGGACATAGGAAGAATCCTAAAGCCTGCTGTGTAAGCCAGTCAACCTGGAATGAATAGTATCCAAATCAAATTTTTGCATGCAGAATAAGTCCCAGGCTATGTTTTCATCCGATACTCGGATTTTAGCTTTGTAGATGCATCTTTTAATTTTCACATGAAAAATAAAAGGCCCCTTGACGAACTCTCCCAGCCGATGAAAGAGTGAGCCAGCGACCCGCCGGTCTTGGCAAAACGCACGATCCGGGCAATGACGTGATCTTTAGCAGGGATGTGGTCTAGGCCCCTGTCCAGCTGCATCAATTTTTTGTGCAGACATTTATCAAATCGAGGGAATTTGCCAGCAATTTTACCAGCGAGGTATCAGCACGTCGCGAGCATCACCGCTACCCCAGAAGAGCGACCCTTTTTCCATCCGTCTCGATTTCTTCCCACAGCTGACATAGCAAACTGCCCACGGGCTGCACGAGGAAGCTTCTGACTACGTAACCACAATCGCCGCTGAGCTTGTCGCCAAGTCTCTAGCCCACCGTCCCCAGCAGTCCCAGTCCGACTGCGCCCGTTGCTGTCGAGCGTGTCGAAATTTCTAGCTCTCTCGTTGTGGACCTGTCCCGGGATCCGACCCTCTCGGCCGCTGCAAGAAGTCGCCGAACGAAGCCTCTGCTGCTGCAAAGTGCTCCATCAGAAGAGGCGCGACCACTGTCCTGTCTGCTGCCCGCTGTCCACTGCCACAAGGACCCGTAGTGCCTGCTGCTGTCCCTGTCGCTGTGCTGTTCTCCTGTCTGGATCCAGCGCGTGGCCATTGACTGCTAGCCACGCTCGGAATTGAGACAAATATACGGGCCAAAACACTGGAGAGTGCTCAATTGGCAGTAACTATCACACTGCGGTGAAGAGTGAGGCATTACGGTACGTAACTGTTGAGGACGCTTTCGTCATCTGTCTCAGCCGAGGGCACACCAACAGCAAACATCACACATGGCCGGATCTAAAGCAAAGGCGCGCGCATACGTACTGCATTGAAGCAAAAAGAAGCGCAGGTCAAAAGCAACTGGAGCATGCAGTTGGCGACTTGGCCGGTCAATTACTGCTCTTTGAACCCCACTCGTGGTCGTCCGAACACCAGACACTCGCAGACTGGACACAGTTGCTCGCTGCTGATCCGTCGCTATCCCCATCCCACACTTCTTCCTAACCCACGCCCATTGTCCCCTGCGCCACGACCGTACTCCCCTTTCTCCCTCAGCCCGTGCTTAGCCCAGCACCCGCCCTCCACACCTGTCTTGAGTGTTACGACTGAAGCGTGTATACCTGCCTAGGAATTTCCTGCCCGGCATATATTTTACATCGTTGGCTCGTGGACCCCCCTTTTACTGCCCACAATGTCTTCCCCCACTGGCACCGCTCCCTCACAAAGCGCCACAAAACGTAAGCGCAGCGACATCGCACCATCACCGTCTGCCGCCATGTCCGTAGAAGAGAACGCAGTCATCCAGCCCGAGTCGCGCGACGCCTCGGCCGAAGAGGGCGACACCGCCGCCGAAGCTGCCCGGACCGCCAAGCGCCCGCGCCCCGATACCGATGGCCCCTCTTCGACTGCTACCGGCGCCGCTGCCGCCCCCACATCTGTAGGCGACCCCCGAGAGCCGAGAGATACCATCGAAGCCAGTGCTGACATCGCGGAGCCCGTCTCCCGCAAGGAAACCTCTTCCAGTAAGCCGGATGGTCCCTCCGCCACGGCCATGCCGCCACCGCCCATCGGCCAGATTGTCCATCCCAAGGGTTATCGGACTAACCCCCCGCCCACGGGCCGCCCCGTGCGCGTGTACGCCGATGGCGTGTTTGATCTTTTCCATCTTGGGTAGGTAGACCCCTCTGCATCTGTTGCGCGACGAGATCGCTAAGCTAACCTACCCCGCAGTCACATGCGCCAGCTCGAGCAGTGTAAAAAGGCCTTCCCCGAGGTCTACCTAATTGTGGGCGTTACGGGCGACGAGGACACCCTCAAGTACAAAGGTCTTACTGTGCTGTCGGCCAAGGAGCGCGCCGAGACAGTGCGCCATTGCCGTTGGGTCGACGAGGTTATTGAGAATTGCCCGTGGATCGTCACTCCTGAGTTCTTAGAGGAGCACCAGATTGACTATGTGGCCCACGACGACATCCCATATACCTCGGGCGACAGTGATGATATTTATGCGCCCATCAAGGCCGCTGGCAAGTTTTTGGTCACCCAGCGTACCGAGGGCGTGAGCACCACGGGCATCATTACTAAGTGAGCCTCCTACTCAGTACGTGTGCCTTCAGAAGATAGCATGCTAACCTATTCAGGATCGTCCGCGACTACGAGAAATACATCGAGCGCCAGCTCAAGCGCGGTGCCTCTCGCCAGGAACTCAACATTAGCTGGCTCAAGAAGAATGAGCTAGAGCTCAAGCGCCACGTGCAGGACTTGCGCGACAACATCCGCCAGAACTGGGCCACCACTGGTCAGGAGCTCAGCCGCGAGCTGCGCAACTTCTGGCCCTCGTCGCGTCCCCAGAGTCCTGCCCGGCGCGGCGGGAATCTGAGCAATAACAGCAACAATGACCACAGCCAGAGTGGCAGCGACCCGATCAGTCCCGTCAGCCCGACTACTCGGATGGGTACCCGGAGCCCAAACTCGGAGACGAGGACCGCGGGCGAGCGTGCCACGAGCGGGATGAATGATTTTATCACGGGTTATACCCTTGGGTTGATTGGGGGTGTGCGGTCATGGGTATGTTTTCACTGATATTGTGATTGGTAGTTTCCAAGCACACTGCTTTGCTGACTCGACTGCGTAGATGACCAAGTCCCGTCGCGCATCCCGGCAAGAAGAGAACAACAATCATGCTAATAACGCTGCTGCAACCGGCGAAGAGGCCGAGTCGAGCATCGTCGCCGCCGAGGCTACCACGAGCCGGTCATAGGCCGGCTCTCTCTTCTTCTGTCGAGGCCAGTGGTCTTGCAAAAAGTTGTTGGTTTACCACCGCAAGTGCGGTCATTGACATTGACCGTACAGCTTTTTTTTTTGGATATGAGGCCTGGGAGGGGCAATCTTGCGAGTTGAGGTTGTTGAGGTTCTCGACAAACGGGAGCAGGGTCCCCGAAATCCGTACAGTCTTGCTCTTGCACTGTTAGGAATTTCCGTCTCCCATATTTTCCGCCGGCTCGAAGGACCGAATCGGTGATGTCATTCGGTCAGTCGCTGTCATCACTTATCATTTCCTCTTTCCCAATTTCCCAACCCCGAAAGTTTCACCCTTCCGTTCCATACAACGTGCTCTCTGCCTCTCGCCGGCCTCAACCTCACTCCTCTCTCTCTCTCTCTCCCTCCTGAGTTTTGTTCAAGTCATCATCATCAAACCCAAACCTATCTTATTGACCCCCTTTCTTGTTTTGATGCCTTGCATATCTTGATAGCAGGCACAGAGAAATAAGCATCCAAGTACTGGCCCTGACACTTGGAGGTAGGCGCCACTGCAAGACCCACCGCAAGCAAGCAATGTTGGGCTAGGGGAATGTCTTGCTGTTTACGAGAAGCTCTTCTACTACTTTCTTTCTCGACTTACGCTCGGCTGCTTGCTCGATGGTTGGTCTCAGCTGCCGCTCTCTGTATAGTTATGGATTAAGGATGCGGACCACGGATTGCGGATTCTAGACTTGACTTGCTTGAGCTGTGCTCTGTCTGGCCAGCTGAACAGAAGATAAGGATTAGGGCTGATAATGATGATTAGGACGGTCGATGGCCTCGTTCTCGCTTGCGAAAAAAGAAAAAGGGAAAAACGGAAATGGAAAGGATGGAAGAAGGAAAGACGACGGTCCCGGTCTGGTCTTTTTTTTTTTTTTGCTGGCTTGCTTTGTGCTCCCAATAGCCCTCAGTGTCTCTATTGGCTACCTTACGTCTACGTAATAAAACGGGCTGATCACTAAGCTGGGGGATGGGGGAATTTTAGAGTTGTCTATATGGATTGTGGATTGTGGGATGATGGTACGGTACGTGCATAAGTACAAGGCTCACTTCTTCGTGTGTTTACTACTAGGTAATAATTCTCGCTTTTATTTTCCTAGATTGTGTCTGTTGTAGGTTGATAGAAGAACTGATGTTCAGGATCGTGATCGGGAATGGGGTTCGCGAGGCTCCCGGTCAGGCCGGAGGTGAGGGCTGTCGGGGCTCTGAAAGAAATGTCGCCTGTCCTGCAAAGTGACTATCTGAGCTTTTGCTTTAGGATCGCCCCCCTATCCCGACTGGATGTCTGTTGCTTCATGCTGATGGTATGCTTTTCGCCTTGGGGTGCTTCCTCACCTCTTTTTCCGAAACGACATGCCCCCGATGTTCTTGTGATCCAGACTCAGACATCGGACATCTGAATCCGAATCCATTCTCAGCTCGTCATCCAGCTCAACAAAAGGAAAATATCAATTCATAATCTGGTGAAGCGGACCGAACTGTGTGACTCACTCAGCTAAGAGCAGCGATGTCATGAACTTTACTTTGTCATCAATCAGCGGCAATGGAGTCCTATTGTCCTTGAATCTATCACCATTGTGTCTTGTGTAACACTCGCGGCAGCGCTCTTCTTGTACCTCCTCAGACCTCTAAAAGCAGACTGCTCAGCCATGACCTTACATACCACGCCCACATCAGGATGTCCAATCCAACTCAACTCTGCCAGGAGGACTCAAGAAGCTTCCCATCGTAGCCGCCGCATTTCTAAATTTCTTCTTCACAGCATCATCATCATCGCTGGACCTCCGCCTCACTCTCCTCCTCGTATTCAGGTAAACACTTCAAACTCCTTTTCACCTGCCTCTTTCGCTCTCTCACATTATCACGCCCTATTGCCAATCCTCGCTGCATACGTCACTCACTCGCTCACTCACTCACTCTTCCTTACAACCGCCGGAACTACCTTATCCCTTGGTTTGTAACAATCATCTTTCCCACCATGTCTCGTCCTACAGGATGTAGATAGATGCCTACTAGACTTCATAAACGGTCGATGTGTACCCCCCTCCCAACGCAATCTCGGGACCGAGCCCCCCTTAGCAATACAAGCGCGCAAAGTGACATAGAATATCGCGTCTGGGAGTGTAGGAGACACTCAAAATTTACAGAGTACACACACAAGTGAACAAAGTGTTACAAAACGCCTGCGTTGCCTCTACGATCCAGCAGCAGCTGCAGCTACCCTCGCCAGCCAGTAAAGTCCAGTGCCTTCGGAATAACGAAAGCCCTGCCCTCCCAGCTGACCGGACCGGCCAAGCAGGAACATATTACACCCGCAGCACAGTGCGCACCCCTACCGCCCGTCTACGGTCTCCGTTCGCCTGCCGCGGGTCCCACCGCAAAGGATTAGCGGTAGGTACGTAAGGTATTGACATTCTGTCGCTGGCCCTTGGTAGATATTGCGTGTTCCGTAGCGTGGGTGTGTTGCGCGGCGTTTAACTGGATGGATGGACGGACGCAAAGAAATAGAAAGCAATTTATCCAGTTCCTCGGGCCTATTACTTACATAACCTTACCTACTTGCTCTCCCGCGCGCCCTGTAGCGAGCTGTACATTGACGACAGCCATGCAAGCGCAAGTGCGATGCATAGCCGTTGAACTGCTGGATGCTCGGCACTTGGCGCATCAATTGGCTCTGGGCCTGCCAACCATGGGAGCATGGAAGAGGGTCACACTATCGCGACGACGTGGACCTGGCTGAGCGCTCTCTAAGGTAGTATAAACCGCAGCCCACGGGCAGCACAGCACAGCATGGGACACAACCCGCCATCCACCCGGAAGAATTTAGGCCAGGGCTTGGCAGCGATCAAGACAGTCAATCGATCCATACATGCATGAAAGCAGGCCGGTAATATGAATCTTTGATACCTGCTCGAAGAAATTATCCGTTTCCGGATAGTTTTCCGTTGTTTTCGTGATCGAAAAGGGTGCAATGGTTCGGGTTTGTGGAAAGAAAGAAGAGGCAGCTTTGAGCATTCGTTTCTGCCTGGCAAAGTGGTGGTGAGGCTAGGCATCTACATTTTTGGCTCTTACCTAAGTGGTCGGCTTTTCGTGCCGCTTGCGCAAGGGAACCGAATGAGGTAAAGTAGAACAAAAGATTTGGCTTCCAAGACAATTAAAAACTCACTTTTACGTTCTGTTTGTAAACAGTCTCAGATAGTCATCAATCGGCGCGCAGATGAAGTCTGCAACCAAAAGGAAACATCATTTTAACCGAGGGGAATCTCCGAGGGCGGCCGAACAATTATCACGTTCCGTCAACCTGGCGGGCGGGAGCGAGCCAAAAAGTTCACGGCTTTTTTTTTTTTTCTTTTTGGCCTGGTCGCTCTGCGTTGGTGCTGTGCTGTGCTGTGCTCAATCCCCAGACGCAACAACGGCCTAATTCCGCGGATGAGAAGCGCGGATACTACCTACCTATGGGATGAGTGGTTCATGGTGCTCACTACTGCGTTACCTGAGTTTGCTTGCTCGCGTTGATCCCTCAATCACACTGGTAACCATCGGCATCCATCTTTGGTGATTATGTCGTCGAAGCAGAGAACCTGATACTTGATGACATACGAATGTTGTCGTCATGGCTCCCAGAGAAGCCTTGGAAGGTGATCTATTTTAAAAGTTAGGATGTTTCAGGTGATGCTCGGAACATGGTGGAGTTGAAAAGGGGCCTACCTAGTAGGGCTGAAGCCGTTGGTAGGCCCCGCTGAAGAAGGCCGGAGTAAAACGCTGTCTCGGCAACTTCGTACCTCCCCCTTGCATGAAGGCTCTGTCATCACTGCGGGGGAGCTGAGGTTATGGTGGCGAGCCCAGACGGGACTTGCGAGCCATGTAACCCGTGAGACCCGTGGGATTCGTGATTGATTCGGTGTGTATGTGGTAGTCCCAACCGCGGTAACGGGTACGAATGCAGTGAACACTGAGAGCAAACACTTTCTCCATCCAGGTCAGCGGCAGACTGCCATCTTCATGGTTCAACAGGGGGCGGCGCGACAGCTCGTGACTGCGATCGATGGAACATAGTTTTGGTGTTGTTGTTGACTTGCTGCAGACAGCAGCGAGCAGAATTCCGTGACCAACAGCCGCAAAGTCTTCTATGCAGGTTGGAACTGTTTCAGATCTGGTGGCTGTACAGCTAGCGGAGCCCATTGGCGAGGCCTCGGTTCGTCTGTGGCTGTGCGGGAATCCTTTCCGGAGACCTGGTGCTACAGAGCCAGATTAACTTTATCTATCGGACTGGTTGGCTGTACCACGAGGCTCGAACCTTCAGGCCCAAGAAACGGAGTCGTCGTCGCACCCAGATGGGGGCACGGCTCCAGTGATTGTACATAGCCCACGTTGTCGGTATCGCGGATGTTGTTGACAGAGCTATCCATAGAAACGATGACTTTCACAACATGATCTGATGAGACAGGTTGACTGTTCACCCCACCTGCTTGCTTGTACGAGATGCGCAGCACACTGCAGCAGCAGCAAGAGCAGTTTGCCAGGCTCCAGTCATTGTCTTGTGCAACCATGATGACAAATGGAAAGGCCTGAGATATCAGTGACAGAGAGCTCGTGAGGGAATGAGCCAATGCCACACATCTGAAGAACACCGCAGAAAGAGAGAGAGAGAGAGAGAGAGAGTGTGTGTGTGTGTGTGTGTGTGTCTGTGGGGGGGGGGTGGAGAGAGAGCAGTCTACGTGGATAGTGCAATGAGTGATACGGCCAACTGCGATGAGACCACTTCGTGTACGGATATGTTTGTCTTCATCTGCGGGCAGTGCGCAAGCGCGATGGTAACATTTTCGAGGACGGCATGCGTACGGTCAGTACTGCAGCACGGAGAGAAAGCCGCGGGAGCACGCCGACCCATCTGCGTACTTGGCCTGCACGATCCCGTACTTTGGAATGTGAGCGCCATCAACGTGCCAGAGCCACGGCGCTGGGGGCGATCCATGTTGGCGGTAATATGAAAAAAAAAAAGAAAAAAAACTGCTGATCAATCCCGTATGGCCTCTGTTGCCCTGGAGGATTGGATGCATGGCCGGTGACTGCTTGAAATCTGAATTTTGTGAACGTAGAAGCGCTCAATGGCGTCCACCCAGACCATATCCACGGACGTAAGATTGGCATGCAGTTAGGGTAGGGTTTCGCTTTTACCCATCAGAACGTCCCTCCTGCCAGATGCTGTCTGATGTTCATAGCCGGCCATCAAAGAGTAGGCCGTTTGTGGCGGAGGAACAGTTAGCGTCCGCCAAGGGTTCCACAATGGAACGGTCCGCCTTTAGCGCGATCCCTACATGCATGTATCGAAGCTGTAATTTATTAGAAGCCGGTTACCTACCTTGCTTGAATCGAGGTTTATTTGTGGGGATTAGCCATCGTCGAGTCCACGTCGTTGTTCGCGCCAACAAAAGAGCCTGGCGCACGCACAGTCTCCACACAATCTTCGATCTACAATTCCCATCAGCGGCCTTGCTGTTTCAACCTCACCCCATTCCATCCCATCCCATTTCTCATATCTGCGCATTTGTTGATGACTGTATTGATGGCCGCAGACATACAGTTAGAAATCAATAGCGTATGCGTGTTTGCGGTCGATATCTGCCGACTTGATGGTCAAACAGGTCGCATCGCGTCTTCTACTCTTCCCCCCTCATTTCCCCTCATCGGATGCATTTCATGCGCGCTTAATCGTCATCTGTGAATGGGATTTTTCCAACTCGGGTAAGCCCCAACGGCGTCGTAGCCGCAATGTTGCACAGGAACACAGGCCAAATCCATCTTAGCGTAAGCTTGGCCAGGGCTTGGTGCCGCGCTCCAAGCCTTTGCTATCCTGGAAGAGATAATTAAGCGCGCTGCAAGCGCCCTGGACACTGATTTGGAAATTCTGGTCGTGGTGGAGGGGCGCTCAGATGACTCGTCTCTGGCGGTGCCGTGGTGAGACCGCCAACCATCAACTAACAACAGCACGCAATGTCCCCCATTCTTCTCCCCACTGCCCTCCACCCCCCCCCTCCCCCCGCGGTCGGCCCGAGTTGATCTCGGCTTGACGCTTCGATAACAATTCCGCGCAGCCATCATATGCGGGCCGTCGGGCGTCGGGTTTGCCGTCGTGGTTGTCGAAATCTTCGAGCGCTCGAGGCCAGGAACAAATCGGCCGCCGTATCGAAAAGAACTAAGCGCCCTGTCCAGATGACGAGTGCGGGGTCTTCAAACACATCGTGGCATCAGTCTACGATCCACCATTACGTCTATCACCAACAGACGTGTAATGATGATGATGATGGTGATATGCCACGCACGGTATACGGAGCAGCCGGCATGTTTGCGACCTCCACTTTATCCCAGAGAGACACGGGACTTCAGTACCAAAACCCCCAACATCCCCGACGTTTGTCTTGAACTGGCAGTTTGGTGGCGTCTTAGACACCTCCTAATAACAACCGACAGCCGCCTAGCGTCGCGTCTCTTTTGCCTGCTCTGGAAAATGGTACACTTCCGAGCTGGTGTTATTCCTTCTGCTACCGTGCCGGTTCAGGTCACAGATGACTATCACAACAAGCAACCAGCTGCATTATCATCGATCCACAGGCTCTTGCTATTGTAGCATGTTTACAGGAAGCGATTCCAAAGAAGCCGGCTGCGTTGATTGTTGGCTGATGGACTCTCGAGAAAAGAGAATTAGAGATGCATCGGCCGGTCTCTCCACATCGGCCAAGAGTTTGCCCGGCTCCCCACGATCTGATGCGGTATTCGCAGGCGGTGTAACGAAAAAGAGGTTGTAGATCTCGACATGCCGACCCAACCCGGGGAACATGCACATGGCCCACATACGAGATGTTACGGCGCATCGGCTACGTTACGCAAGACCTGTAGTGTACTTCACTTCACCGGTCAACATAAGCCGCAAGCCCAACACTTTCCTCCAAGGAGCAATATACACAAGACCAGTTTTCCGGGAGATCAACTCTTCATTGCGCCATCCGCGCTGCCATCGAGTTTTCCAGAACACCATCGAGAGACCTGTTAAGCGGCCCGTCTTTTCGTTGGGACCCGTTTTCATTGGATGCCTGGGGAAAAAAAAAATAGGAAATATGACAAGCCCGCGGCGCAGCACGATAGCTGCCAATGATGGGGTCACCGTTGCCCTCAGCCTGTATGCTTGCATGTTGGCTGCAACCCCAGCCTGCCAGTGCGTCGCGGAACTGTCTGCCGGCCGGCAAATCGACCACTTGGGAAACCCGCCAAGACTTTAATTGTTAGTGACACCGCTCCGAAGGCTTTTCTTCCCTGTGGCACGCACACCATGCTAATGGCTGCTGCGGCTCTCGCGCTTAAGGCCCGGCTAGTCTCGCTTCATTCGTCTGTTCAAACAAGCTAACATTCTAGAGCTAGCATCACCAAGAGCCCGTCCGGCGGCTATGCGGTTGTTCCCGGTGTGTTACTGTGAACAACTGAACCGATTAACACTTGCATCAGGGACATACGGGCTACCTAATCACCAAAGCAGTACTTCAACCTCGAGGGAACTTGGGGGTTTTCAACCTTTTCGGCGCCACAGTTAACCACAATTATGACAACAAGACGGTAAGTTTTTTTTTTTTTTTTTTTGTGTAGGGCATTCGGTCAATTTTTCTTCCGGTTCACTATGGTCGAGGAAAATAAAAAAATGTTCAAGTTAGCAACATAGTTTGCAGCAACCACCGAACAGGCGAGTCCTGGGCTGATGTGATCCGTCTGCCGTGTTCTCTGCTGTGTAACCGCAGTCGCATGATGACTGTCGCTTGGGTCGTGCTACAATTGGTCAGCATGAACACCGTCGTTGATGCAAAAGATCTTGTTCACGTTTCTATATCGCATTTACAGTGTCCCCTCTCCCCTTGCAGGTCCGTAGCCTGCGCCTCTCGTGTGTCAGACCAGTGGTCGCCAAGAAGGGGGAGGGGAACATCCATTCTGTGCTAGCAGCTCTTGACGACCATGCAACTTTTGGGGCCTGCAGATTCTCCAAATTCAGCATGGCGAGATGCTGTTATGCTGCGCACACTAACACCTAGCTACGGATTATTACACGAAATGGCCGACGCCAAAAGAAAGGGTTCACGCCAGGGCCATGCATTTCACGATGCCGGAATGCGTCTCCAATTCCTGCCGGTCGGCTTTTGGACTTGATTTGCAACGCAGCCTTGCCGTAACGCGACCGGACCAGCGACCTGTCATGCATGCTATTATCGGGGTTCACGTACGGATGTGCCGTGGGCGAAAATTACCTACGGAAAATCGTGTTCCGTACGGGTTATGTCAACACTCCCAGCAGGGCGGTGCTGCGGTGAGGTGGCATCCGAGCTTGGAGAAACAGGTTACGGCCTCTCGCTAACCAGAGGAAACTTGGGGACTCGGTGGCATATACACATGGCTGTTCATGGCGCTGGAGAGACTCCGGACGGACTCAACGCTGAGAAGAGGCCGTGGCCTTGAAATTCAGACCAAGACAGGAAGGTACATGAAATCAGCCTCGTTGTGGTCTTCTGGCTCTGTGATGACTCTCTTTTCTTAGTGACAAAGTGACAGCATGCTATCCGGCATCGGAATGCAGCGTACAGGTTATTTTTTTTTTTTTTTTACATCCACAGAAGGGCATGGCCTTTCATACGGGTGCATCGCCAATCTCGATTTCTTTGCTACCCTCCACGGCTTGGTCCAGGCTGTTGGGTCGAGGGTCGGACGGCTGGCTCGTCCGTGGTCTCCTAGGCCAGCGACCGTAGGACAACCCTTCTCTTTCTCGTGTCGACCAAGGCAACTACAAGGCAACTCTGTGATAGGCCGTGTAACGGCAGAGAGCAACTGGGCGAGAGAACAGGCTGCCTTGTACAGAGAGCTGCATATCGTCTACTCCTCTTGCCACATACCGTATCTCGAATGTCGGCCATATGCGTATTTTCTCAGTCCCTACGCGCTAGAGGCGTACCAAGACCTCCAAAGCGCAGATGGTGCGACCATCAAACTAAGCCCTCTGGCGTGGTCTCTGCCAAGATGCCCCCTGGTCGTGCTGCGCGCTTCTTGTGGCCCGCTAGCGGTGCTGTGCCGCGCTGTGTGTTTGACCAGAATGGGGTGTGTGCGCTCGACTGTTCCCCCATTTCGACCTGCTCGCTTGACACCCTGCACTCCCCTGCTCGATCAGTCTTCTCAATTTCTCCTACCCTCGCGATCCACCCTCTCACTCAACCGCGTCCACGGTCCAGCTGTACGGAACACGGGCATCGTTCTGTCTTGTCGCCAGCACTGCTTGTCTGCCCCTCCCCCTCCCTCTCCGTTATCCCATATCCTCCACCTCCCCTGGCGTGCGCCGTGCCTGTGTGTGTGTGTGTGTGTGTGTGTGTGTGTGTGTGTGCGCTACAGCCGCGCTTGTACATGGCACTAACTAAATCGTGAGTGACTACCGGACTGTCACTTTCTCATTCTTGTTCTAAGCCTATTGCTACCTCTCGTCGCCTGCTACTGCTGGCCTGCTGCCAGTCTGAGGCGGGCTGTGTCGTTCCCCCAGCCTGGCATAGGTCCTTCCCATTTCCATTTTGAGAGCTGGCGTCGCCATGACGAGTCTGAGGAAGATACTTCATCTCAATGATGACCGCTCGTCCTTGCCATTGCCATCCCCGTCTCCCCACAATAAAAGGGATCCCGCACCCGCGACCTCGGGCAGCGAGACACCCAATGACGCCGTGAAGGAGTACGTCGACAAGCCTTCTTCACTCCCGGGTTCCGAGAGAAAGGATATCAACCAGGCCTCTCCCGCTGGCCACGCAAATACAAAGCGTGGCTCATCCCCGCGGCCGGTCGAGTCGACCACCTCGATCTCGCAGCCAGATCCATCAGGGGCTACAGATCCAAGGCCATCCAGCGCTCCCAAGTCGGACTTATCCTCATCATCATCATCCTCATCAAGACCTTCTTCAACCTCGGCATCCTCCTCAACCCCCTCTCAGTCAGCCGCTTTGTCTCAGTCTCAGTCTCAGTCAGTGTCTGCTAGCTCCCGACAGTCTACCCGGGATAAGACCAGCAACACCATGAACAACCCAGTGGGGTTTTTCCAACTTTCGCCCTTCCCGCCAGCGGGCCTTCAAAGGCCCTTCCACCCTCATATCAACCATGCCAACATCCCCATCAAGCTCACTCCCAAGACCAGGCGGATAAGCAAGGCCCAAAAGGGATTGCCGGTTCATGTCTGCGACCTGTGCAATCCGCCCAAGACATTCACCCGGGCAGAGCATCTCAGGTATGGTAACTGCTTTGGTCTTGGTCTTCATCATTGAGTCATGTGTACTAAAACTATGCATTCCATAGACGTCACCAGCTTAGCCATGGTAAACCACAGTTTCAGTGCCCTGGCTGTGACAGGGCGTTCCATCGGAGAGACCTCCTCGATAGGCATAAGCTGAGGCAGTAAGCCTTTGTCCTTGAATAGGTCATGATGTGCCGCGTGTGTGCTGACGAAATTGTCAGTGAGCAAGAGGGTCAAAGTGCCCAAACAGCAGAATCGGCACAGCACGGCTCGCCTTCTTCTCCTACTCCTACTACTACTACTACTACTACTACTACTACTACTACTACTACTACGACAACTCAGACCCAGCAGCGGTCGCCGTGTGAATCTATTTCGGGATTAAGCCCCTCGCCATCTACAACGGCCCCTCCTACCCCTAACCCAAATGTTGCCGCCCAGGCCGGCTTCTCACAGCCTGTGAACATCTCGGGTCCTTCCCAACAGCGTGGCGTGGGCTCCGGTCCGAGGAGCCGCAGGAATTCTTCTCAGCAAGCTCAGAACACCTACCCTGTCTCATCTCCGAGCATTCCCATCATGAGTCCTACTCCGCCAACCTCTCTGTCACCTACGCTGCCGGGAAACATGAGTCAGTTCCCGTCCGCTTCCCGCCCGTCACCTCCCGCTATCTACGTAGTTACGCAAGGCATCTCAGTTCAGCCGGCCGAGTTGCCCGATCTCCAAAGTTCGGCATCATCGGCGTGGCCCTCATCAGCCACCGACAGCACTTTCTCCACCCCGGTGTCTGATATCGGCAGAAACGCCCGTTGGCATCGGGGACACCCGTCGCCTACTGTTAGCGAGTGGTCTTCATCACAGCGTCTTTCTCCTTACCCTCCTCCGACACCACGGCGGATCCATAGTCAGAGCCCGGCCCCGTCTGCCATGGGAGACACCCTGCGGTCACCCATATTCGCCGGCTCCCCCTTCCCTGGAGCACAGCAACCGTCTGAGCCATGTACTTTTAGTAACGGCATGCTGAGCGTTCCGGCCCCCGTGGGATTCGTTCCTTCCAACAGCCCCGGGAACCCTAGTTCTCAGCAGCCGTCCGTTGTTGAGATCCCTTACCGGCCTCAGCATCGACATAGCGATTCCGTTTCTACCACACGGACCCAGACCTCTCCTATGGGCACCGCTCAGCCAGGAGAAACTGCGCTGGTCACTACCCCTGCGGTTCCTGCTCAGCTCGATCCAATGGCTGGCTTGGACCGTCGGAAAAGTGTCATGGTTGACACCGACCAGATGGGTCTTGGTATTCTGAGCGGCCTGGCCATCAGCTACGGCACCTCTGGCAACGGGTTGGCAAACCCAGCGGTTGATCAGTCCAGCCAAGTCAACGTTTCTGTCAATGTTGACATGGACATCAACCTGAACAACGGCAGCTGCAGCGGGGAGTATGCCGTTACCATGCCTCTCTCGTCACCATCGGCGATGAGCCAACTGTCCGAAACCGTCCGCAAGGACATCCCCCGCTATGTGGGCGAATACTGGAACCTCGTGGACCCGATGCTTCCTCTCGTCCATCGGCTTTCGTACGAAGCGGCACCCGAGGACGCCCTGACATGCGCCATGGCAGCTGTCGCAACGCAGTACCTCGATAACAAGGACGACCGCCAAAAGGGGACCCAGCTGCACGACGTTGCCCAGCAGGAAATCAAGCGGGTGAGTGCACTCTCACACTCTCCCAGGCCCCCCTCTCTCCAAGTGTGCTGAAGGCCCAGTTCAGCTGACACGAGCCGACACCGTCGCCGCCTCTGCTGCCGCTCACAGATCCCTCAATGGACCCTCCAGACCATGCAAGCCATCCTCCTGTGCGAATACTTCTCCCGCTTCCGCGGCCGCAAGGCCGTCTCGGAGCCATCCAATCGCTTCAAGTCACTTTATGGGAGGGTGAGTGCCGCACGCTCCTCATCGTCATGTCTTTCGCCCTCTTCTTCTATCTATGGCGGCAATGCTATCATCGACTCCAATGCCTGGACACCCGTCTCGTCTCCTGCCTCTCCTGTCCCTTCTGTTTTCGAGGGAGGGTCCTTGTCTATGTCTACCACCCCTACTATGTCGCCCATTGCCCTGCGCCATCTGAGTCCTCTTCCGGGCATGCCCTGGGATGGGCTTGGGTCGTCGCGGCGATCTGTTTCTTCTGGTGCTTCTTCTCCTTTGGCTCCGTTTCCTCCAACCTTTGAGCTGCCTATCCGTCGTCGGCGTAGCAGCACTTTTAATTATAATCTTAATGTTCCCGCTTCATCTCTTTCTTCGCACTTTCGCTCTCGGTCTCAGTCCTCGTTAACCTCATCTTGGTCTTCTTCTTCTTCTTCTTCTTCTTCTTCTTCTTCTTCCTTCTTCTTCTTCTTCTTCTTCCTTCTTCTTCCGTTCCTTACGGCTTGTTTCACTCCCGCGACAACACCGGTTCTCTCTTCTTTTTCAGCCTCTTTCGCTTCACTTTCTCCTTCTCAGCCCTTCTTCCCCGGACAGTCATGCTCACGGCCCGCCGGACAGGCCTGCGATTCGTTTACGCCGGACGATGTCATGCCAATCTTGAACCAGCCATGCTTGTCTGTCCAGGACCGCTGGCAACGCTGGGTTGACATCGAGTCGCGCCGTCGTATCTTCGCCGTCTGCCTCTTCATTGACGCCCATACCGCCATCTACCACGAACAGCAGTTTCGCATGTACGACTGTCAGCCTGATCGTCCTGGCGCTTTTCGGAACATCCCTCTCTTCACCCGTAGTTCTCACTTGTGGGCTTCCCGGACCGCAGACGAGTGGGCGGCCGAGGTTGCCGCTGACCCGTCCCTCCTCATGCCCGAGACCCTCCCCTCT
Organism: Thermochaetoides thermophila DSM 1495; assembly: GCF_000221225.1. NCBI lineage: Eukaryota > Fungi > Ascomycota > Sordariomycetes > Sordariales > Chaetomiaceae > Thermochaetoides > Thermochaetoides thermophila. Next base: position 2,185,726 of record NW_006383034.1, read on the forward strand.
CTCGAGCAACTCACAACCGAGTCTGTCGACGGCTGCACGCCCCTCGACCGTCTCACCATCCTCAGCGTCAGCGCTCTTAGCTTACCCCGCCGCCGTCCCGTCATCCCCAACACCAACTCCCTCTCCACAGCCAGCTCCCCTGCCCCGGAGATGATAGACCCCTCCCACCCCCCTTCATCATCTGACCCAACTGCCCACCTCACCTTGGCTCAAACCCTTGCCTCGCTCTCCCACTCCGTGCAATCCCTCGACGCCGAAGCCCTCCTCCTCCGCCTTTTCCCCCATTGCCCCATCGTCTACACATACCTTGCCCTGCACCACACCCCGTTGCGCGACCTCCTCGCTGTGGCGGGCAACAGCTGGGTGTTTGCTCAGAAACTGCTCTCCGAGTCGGCGTTTCTCGAGGCCCAGCGTCGTGTCACGGCCTGGGCGGCGGCGGTGGGGCATGAGACGGGGGTCGTTGGTGCCGGGGAGGGGAAGAGCGCGGTTAAGGCTGTGGGGTATGCGGCGCGGGCATTACTTGGGTTTTTGGGGGAGGATGGGAGGGGCATGGTTGGGAGAGGGCCCATGAAGCGTGTGCCGTGGGTGGCGGATCTGGGGGATTATTGGGCGGTGTATTGTTGCGCGTTGGTCTGTTGGGCCGTGGGGAGGGCTATGGGGGGGCATGGACATGGGGGACATCAACAACAGCAGTATGGGGAGTTGCTTGCTGTGCATGATCCTGCGCAATTCCATTCCCTTTCTCCCGGATCGCCTACGCTGTCCACGGGCCCCTCCTCATCTTCCATCGCTACCCCCTCAGCGTCAGCCAGCGCTATGGACACAGACGACGACCCTGCCCTTGACGAATCCCCGCTGTCTGAACAAGAACAGTCCGCCCTCCTCTTCCTGCGGACCGTCGCCTCTTCTTTCCCCTCCCCCCACGACGGTATCGACCGTTCTGCGTTGTCCTGGCCCTCCGCAGTCGCAGCCGCCGGGATAGATATGCGAGATGCAACCCTCGGCGTGGTGGCACTGGTCAGACGTCGGCTGAAGGCAGACTGTTTGTGTCCCAGCAGCAGGCTGTTCTGGGATGCGGTTGAGAAGGTGCTAGTTAGGTTGGAGAAGGGGGGTGGTGAGGGGGTTGGGGTACATGGGTTAAGGGCTTGAATTGGATTGGGATTAGCATTGAAGGTGGAAGGGAGTGGTGTTAGGAGGGTTAAGATTTCAGGGTTTTTTTTTTTTTGGGTAGCATGGACATAGGTGGATAAGAAAGGGAAAAGGCATTGAAGAAGGATTGGTGATTGGGTACCATAGATGGAAGGAAGGAAGGATAGGTCGTGTTTATGGCTTGTGTATCTGTCTGTCTGTATGTCTTAATAGGTTGATTCTTTTTGTTTTTTTTTTTCTTATTTGGGTCGGCTTGGGCTGGGTTTGGTAGGGCATGTCATGTCGGGCGGTGTTAGTCTACCTCGTGGGAAGTGATACCCCGGGCATGTTTTTTACAATGTTAGCGGGTTGTTTTGGACGTTTAATGTCTTAATTGACCGGTAATTCTATATCATGTTTGGATATGGTTGGTTGAACATTAGATAAGTCGGAGTCTTAGACTCAGTTATACGAGGTTTGCTTTTAGGTTTTTTTTTTTTTTCTGTTCAAAACTGGTTGTTGGCTTGTATGTGGTTTGCATGATGTTTTAACGTTTTGTTCTATCTTGTTGCATGTTTACTTTCAACATTCGTCCCCAGATCTATTCTTGTCCTGTACTACTAGCTTCTTGTTTTATGTTTGTCTCTCCTCTTTTCTCGAGTTTATTATTGTTTTCAGTACGGCCATGAGCTATAATTATAATGAGTGTACTGTTAGTGATATCACGCATCATTGAGCAGTGATGGCTAGAAATATAAGTTCTAATGATGAATGATATGTCCATATTTCAGAGGTCTCTTTGACCATGGTGAAAGTGACTGTTCTAAAAGCTCGACTGGCATTATGTCCCTCATAGACTTCGAATATGACAGGGCATAAGGAGTCACACTACACAGTATCGCCTCACCAACACGAGGATACGCACGGGAATACTGAAATTTAGGTATCTATCATTTATTGTATCATCTTGCCTTGACTCAAACCCCGAACTATAGGAACGCCCGATAACCACCCGACTACCTAAAGAACTGTTAACTACATTATGTCTTTTCTTTCTTTGCCTCATCAATATTGGTTTCTTTTTATGTTCGCCACGAGGGAGAAAAAAAAAATAAGAGACATGGGAACCGCTATGCCCATTCCATATCCGCCATCTCATCCGTCCGTCAATCAAGAAAAAGGAGCGAGTGTGATTGTTGAAAAGCCCGTCAGACCCCACCATGCGAGCGGAGCACCCGAGCATTGGGCTCATCAGAAGGGGAGACCAAAAGTCAAGCTGCAAGCTGGCCAGAGGACGGGCACCCCTTAGTTGATGTCCACATCTAACTCCAAATCAATCGCCCCAATGATATCATCATCCATCAACGGCCGATGAATACTCGGCATCCCACCCTGCTTCTTGGCCTGCTCCCACTGCTGCTCCTTGAGCTTGGCAATCACCGGCAGCACCTCCTCCTTGTTCTCCCCATTCGCCGGTGTATTCGTGCCACTCGTTCCGTTAGACTGAACAACCTTCTTTGGCGTAACCAGCGAGTCCTGCGACGGGTCATAATGGAACTTGACTCTGGTCCTAACACGGCGGGACAAGTCCCCGTCTTCGACGGGCTCCCCCCTCAAAGTGCGCAGTTCTATCTCCCGGGCCTTCGCCCGCTCCGCAAGCTGTGCTTTGCGCACCATCTCAGAGTTGTACTTCCTATTCTCCAAATTCTTCCTCGCCAGCCTCTCCTGCTGCGACAACCCAACCCCATTCCCATTCTCCCCGTTCCCGCCGTGAGAGGAGGAAGAGGAAGAGGAAGTAGTGGTGGTGGTGGTGGTGGTGGTGGTGGTGGTGGCAGTAGTGGAGGTCTTCATCTGAGGGAACAGACTTCCCGTCCTAAAAGCCAGCCGTGGTACCTCCAGACTATCGAGACGCTCCTGCAGGCGGGCGACGGCCTCCTCATCACCGCGGGCGCGGGCCAGTTCGAGCTGTTTCTGCACCGCTTCGCGCTGAAAGGGGCCGTATTTGGCGTGCATCTCTCGCACGCGGCGGAGCTTCTCGTTGAGTTCTTCGTCCGTCCAGACGTAGTTCACCATGCGGTTGATGTCGTCGATTTTGGAGATGAGCTCGTCTTTCGTGGGGAAGGGCACACCTTCGGCGAGGCAGACTTGTTTGTAGCGGTTGAACTCGGCCTAGAGGAGGGAGGGAGCGGGGGGGTTAGGGGGTGATGACAAGGAACTGATAACAGCAATCAGGACGAACCTCGGTGAACTTGTTATTAGAGCAGCTGATAAAGGGCCAGTCCCGCTGGGCCTTGCCGTGGGCGGCCTTGACGTAAGTGTCGACCACCATCGGATGGCCGGAGTGGTCGGGGATGGCGTACGGACGGCCCTTGGAGAAGCCTAACTTCCGTCAGTCACGCCCTCGCGGTCACAACCCTAACACAAGGCTCAAACCTACCCTTAATAACCGCCATGCGGTACACCTCCTGACGAGTGGCCGGATCAGGCCCAATATTAATCCTCACAAAACACCCGATCATAGCCTGCTCGAAGAGAGGGTGGAAGCAGTAATCCGCAAACCGACTGCGCCCAACACGCACACGCTCAATATCCCGCATGTCAGCCGGCGGGCTCTCCCTCGGCTCAGGACTGCGCGACCTGTTGCGGGACTTGGACCGACGATAGTCATCGCTGTCGCGGCTGCTCGGACGGCGGTTGTACCTGTCGCGGCTCCTGCTACGAGAGCGGCCGTACGATGATTCTGAGCGGTCGCGGTCGCGGTCGCGGTCGCGACGACGGCGATCGTTCTCGCGCTCGCGGGCCTCCTTGCGGCTGGTGCGCTCTTCGCGGGCACGGCGCAGGGAATCCATCTTGTCGCTGCTCTGATCGGCGCGGGTGCGGGCCCGGGATGACTTGCGGAGGTCGGTACGGCGACCTGTGTGGAGATCGTCGTCGTCGTCAAGGTCGACAGCTTTGCGCTTCTTGCTCATGTCTTTTCCCTTCTCCTTCTCCTTTTCCTTCTCCTGGTTGACCTTGAGCTGGCGAAGCATGCGGTTTTGGCGGATACGCTCGTTCTCCTCGCGGCGCTCGGCGAGGATCTGTTCACGCTCGATCTCGCGCATGCTCATAATACGTGCTTTCTCTTCGAGACTCTTGAACAGGCCTTCGACCGGGTAGGGATTGTCATCGTCAGCAGCCGCGCCGCGGGTACGAGCTTGCGGGGTGTCGGAATCGGAGTCCGACTCGTCCATCGGGGCCGACATTTGCGAGCCTGGAGAGCCTGGAGGGGAGCTACGAAGGTCAGCATGCGTCAGGAGGGGAGGGAGGGGGGGAAGGGGGAGGGGGGGGGCTTAAGTCTTGGGACAGTGCATGCGAGAGGGCCGTGATCGCGAGCAGAAAAAAAAATAATGACGATGGCCGCGTTGTCACAATCCCAATCCCCCAAAGAAAAAGTTGCTCCGATCTAGGGAGACTCACGCCTCGCCCTCCTCCTCCTCTTCATCATCCTCGCTGCGGCGCTTTGCCCTGCGCGCTGAAGTACCTCGACGTGGCGCATCCTTGTCATCGTCGTCGTCCTTGTCGGACGCGGCGTCGTCACGGTGGCGTGGGGAAGAATTGTCGCGGCTGATGTCCATGGCCTCGCCGGCATCCTCGCCTTCGGACACGTCGCCGCCGGCGAGGGCGAGCAGTTCGTCATCGATATCGGACATGGTGGTTGATTGCGTTGAGCCTAGATAAGGAAGGGTAGGGAGTCGATTGATTGATTGATGTGTTGGCAGAGAGAGAGAGAGAGAGAGAGAGAGAGAGAGAGAAGAGAGGAGGGAGGGAGGGAGAGGAAGGAGGAGAGAGAGAGAGAGAGAGGAAGGGAGGAGGAGAGGAGGAGAAAGGGAGGAAGGGAGAGGGAGTGAGCCCGATTAAACAAATGACAGCGCCAAAGAGATCAAAATGCGCGACGCACGATCGCAGGCAAAACTCCGTGATCGTGGTCGAAGAAATTGGATGGTCAGTGGACACAGCCAGTCGCAGCGATGCGGAGGTGATGGAAGAAGTTGAATGGTTCAGATCCAAAATCTGGGGAATTGAAGCGCCCGAGTAAAGTCGGGTCCGGGAGAAAGCGAGGTGTTTCGCGTTGTGGTACACTGTCCGTTTAGCGGGATACCCAATGAACGCCACGCCTATTGGGACTGTCGCTCTCGGGCTATTGAAAGAGTCAAATAGCGAAGCCTTGGTATTGTGCGTATAACGTCACGTATGTTACGCGTTGCGCAATACGCGTTACGCTATCAGACAGTTGTATAGGTCAGGTCGTTACGTGTGTGGGTGTGTGCGGTACGTACCTTGGAGGTAGCAGGTGGGTGTGGGTCCATCGGGCGATCTCGACTATTCACATCTCTCGGCCGCCGAGCTCATCTTCAAATTTCATGTCCTGCTGCCGTCTTTTACTTGATCTCTCAACTCCTTTCACCAATTAACGGCAATTCATCATCATGGCAAGCCGTCCAGTCCTCCGCACAGCGCGGGTCCTTCTCCCGGCCACTCCAAGCCGTCTCTTCTCAACCACAGCCCCCACCACTTCCACCACTACCTCCTCCTCCTCCTCCTCCTTCTCCTCATCTTCATCACCAACCTCACCGTCCTCAATCTCACAACCCAAAGGTGATGGCCAACAACCCCCCAAATCCACTAAAGGCCGCAAACCTTTAACTCCAGAACAAAGAACCATGCTCTCCCGCGCCCTCCGCGTGAACCAAGCTGGCGAGCTCGCTGCCACCCTCATCTACACAGCCCAAACCCCCCTCGTCGTCTCCCGCGAACCTCACCTCCGTCCGCTAATGCAACACATGTACGACCAGGAAGAAGGCCACCTCCGCACCTTCAACGAATTAATCCATCGTCATCGCGTCCGCCCAACCGCTTTATACCCCCTCTGGCAGGTATTGGCCACTGGTCTAGGCTGGACAACAGCCATGCTGGGGCGGGAGGCCGCCATGGCGTGCACGGAGGCGGTCGAGACCGAGATCGGGGGGCACTATAACGGGCAGATTCGGGATCTGTTGGCGATGGTGGAGGGGTGGGAGCGGGAGGGGTACGAGGTTGGGGAGGAGTTTCGCAGTTTGATCGAGACGCTGCGGAAGACGAGGGATGAGGAATTGGAGCATTTGGATCATGCGGTCGAGCATGATGCTAGGAAGGCGGAGCCGCATTGGTTATTGACGGGGATTATCAGGTTGGGGTGTAGAGGGGCGATTTGGGTTAGTGAGCGGGTGTAAGAGACGCTCAAGGGGGATGGATGGAAAATTTGTATTATATCTGTATGTGGGATGGATGTAGAGTA
>NW_006383034.1:2192187-2248358 GCF_000221225.1 Thermochaetoides thermophila DSM 1495
CTTCTTCTTCTTCTTCCTCTCCTCTCTCTCGTTTATAACTTTTTTTTTTTTTAGTTGCTATTTTAGTTGCTACAATCCAGTTAGCATCTCATCTTCTCCTCCATCTCATATCTCATGGGGACAAAACGAAAGGTGAACTTACTAAATAGCCAACGGCGCCACCATATCCACCTGGAAAAGCCAATTCCCATTCGTCTCCTCCACCACGAGCCAATCGTACGGGAACTGCACCAGCGGGCCCTGCGTCAGCTTCAGCAGCTCCTCGGCCTGCTGCGGCGTCAGCATCTGCCACTCCAGCGCCGTGCCCGTGTTGCTGCTCCCGCCGCCGCGACGCGAGCCTCTAGTCGTCGCCCGCCGACGGGTGCCGCCTGCGGTTCCTCCACGGCGTTGGGAGGGAGTCGGTGCTAGGGTCGTGACCTTCGGTTGTGATTGAGATAGTTGCTGTTCCATAGACGGTGCCGCATTCGGGGTTGGCGTTGCCGCGCCAGAGGAGGTGCTGCCTCTCGTAGTAGACGGTCGGGCGGTGATATCCCTGCCACGAGCATAGCTGCTATCGCGACGGGGACGCTGGCTAGGACGGCTGCTCAGCGCCAGACTGGACTCTGAGCCGGGGAGGGTGTCGTGGCTGGAGGTAATCCATCCGTTGCCGTTGCCGTTGCCGTTGCCGTTGCCATTGCCAGCACCATTCCCATTGCCATTAGCCGCGTTGAGACTCGAATTCTCGTACGGCCCAGCGTCAGCCTTCAGAGCCTCCTTCTCATTCATCACAGCTTGCGCAACCTTGCCCACCGGACCGGTAACCTTCTCATTTATAACAGCACCAGCGACCACCGCAGGCCCAGGCGCCGCGATCCCCGCCCCACCAGCAGCAACCTGCCTGTCCAAGCTCTTCTCCTTCTCCTTTTCAGCCTCCTCCGATGCAGCCATAACCCCGGCACTCGACGTCCGCCCGCCAGTGATCAGCTCCTCCATGCTGAGCTTGAACTTCTTATAATAGTCGGCAAAATTCCGATACTCGCTCCAGTTCGTGACCTCGGAGTCGGGCATGCAGCGGAAGACGCGGCGGAAGATGCGCGTGTTGTTCTCGGCTACGCGACACCACACGTTCTCGTAGAAATCCGGATCGAGCGGGTCGCGCATGCAGTCCTTGTCGATGTCGGCTTGCCGGATAGACGCAATGAAGTGAGAGAGCGGCGAGGGAGAAGGCGAGCGGTTGCTCGAGTAGTCGCCGTTATTGTTATTGTTTTCCTCCGAAGTCTGAGCCTGGAACTGCGACGGCTGGCTTCCGCGGCGCGACGTCTGTGGCCGTTCCTGCTCCACCACCGCTGCCGCCGCCAACGACGATGACCCAAGAGCTTCCTCCTTAGCAATTGCGGCCGCAGATTTTCCGCCGCTGGACTTAGGCCGGCGTACGTCGACGGGATGATCAACAGTGCCCTTACCCTCGGCCGACACGTCATGCACGAGCACCTCGTGCTCACCCCCCACAATAACCGAGTCGCGCCCCTGATCCAAGCCCTGCTCCTGCGCCTGACGCCAGTGATCCGGCCCGAAGCCTTCCACCTCCAGCCTGTATCTCTCAGCACCCAAGTCCTCCTCCCGCCCCTCATCATCCCTCCCCGCCGTCGACCGCCACGAGCTCCAGGACATCCTCTTCTTCCTGCGCTGCCTCTTCGGCTCCTCTGCGTCGGCGTCCCCGCTCTGGCCAGCGGAAGGATGCGAACGTGTCGGGCTCCTAGGCAGCTGCGCCTCGGGCTCGGCATACGACACCGTCGTCTTCCTCTTCTCCCTCGTCAAGGACGGTCCATCCTTGACGGGCCCCAGCTCGGGATCATCGCTATGGTAGATCTCGTCCATCTCCCTCCTGAACCGCTCATCTTGCTCCATAAGGTCGGCCTGGCGTTCCTGCTCCAGAATCTCATCTACGTCCAGACCTAAGTGCTCCCTCATCAGCCGCAGACGCAGGGTATGCGCGAACCGACCGACCTGGTACGGCCTGCCGGCCATGGTCGACCAGATCATGTCGGTATCGCGCACAATCGCCGCCGCCTCCGAGTCGCGATTACCCAGCAGCGACCGCTCGTTGATGTTGGCCGAGCCAATGAGCGCGACACGGTCATCCACGATGATGCACTTGGCATGAATATACAGCTGCTCCGTCGTCAGCAGCCCCGAGCCCAGCTTGCCCCACTGCCGCAGGCTAAAGAACTGGATGTAATCCTCCGGCTCGATGCCCGCGGCCCGCAGCCGGCCAAAGATAGAGTGCTCGCCGCGGCAGATGCTGCGGTACTGGCACTGCAAGATGAGCCGGATGGACGTGCCATCCTGTTGATCAACCTCGTTCTGGAAGCCAGGCATCAGCGGGATGAGGATGATAGCGCGCCAGTCCTCGTGGTTGCGGTGCGCGCGGATAATGCGCCTAACCAACGCATCGCCAATGCCGTTGACCATCTTGTGGTTGAGCGTCTCCGTGCTGGTGATGAAGAACTGGTTCTCCATGTACACGAAGTGCTCCGAGTCCTCGATCATCTTGATGTACGCCGAGTGGATGCTGTCCTCGGTCTCGGTGATGCCCAGCGACCAGGTCGAAGCCGAGCGCAGGATCTGCACCTCGCACGTGCCCGTCAACCCGACAGCCTCCATCTCCTCCGGCCTGCAATCCGGCGGCGGCAGCAAGAACGGCGTCGGCCGGGTCGGTTTCCTGCCGCGACGCACATAGTTCCACCGCTGCACGAAATGCCTGGTCAAGTCGCGCGCGGGCTGGCCGACCACCTGCATGCCGACATCGTGCCAGGGCATGCGCGGGGTGCGAGAGCGGTCGTACATCTCCTCGTAGGGGTCGGTAAGCTTGAAGAAGTCGCGCTCGCGCGGGTTGGAGTAGTCCTTGCCGGGGAACAACTGGCAGTGCTCGGCATCCTTGGGCAAATCGCACCCGGGCTCAAAGCCGGTTGGCTTGTCGTCGGCGACGGGGTGCTGCGGCGTGTCCCAGCGGCCGAAGCACAGGTCGATGCCGCCGATGAAGGCGATGTCGTGGTCGACGATGCAGATCTTCTCGTGGTGGGCGAAGAAGAACTGGTTCTTCTTGAACTGATGAGGCGATCGCTGGATGAAGATGTTCGGGTGCAGGTTAAGCAGCGAGAACTTTGTGTGCTCCGAGTCGATCGGGATGGCAGCCTCGACGTTGCGGTAGACGATGACGAAGATCTTGACGCCCTCGGCGGCCTTGCGCTGGAGCAGGCGGTCCAGTCGCCACTTCTGGCTGATACAGGCCGGCCGGCGCATGTACAGCTCGGGGCTGAGCCACCAGTCGTGGATGTAGATGACGTCCTTGGCCATGCTGATGGCCCGAGAGACGTTCCACATGTAGTCGCGGCCGTCGACGAGCCACTGCGCATACACGCCCGTCCTCACCGGCGCGAAGCTGTTGAACCGGTTCTTGCCGTGCCACGGCGTGTTCTTGAGCATCTCGCGGATCGACTCCTCGAACTGCGCAATCAGGTGCTGGTTCGGCGAGAAGAGCTTCACCTTGCGCTCCGACGTAATCAGCTTGAGCGTGTGGTGCTTCTGATGCTTCTGCTGCGGCCGGGTCGACAGATCCAGGTTCTCGATGTTGTCGTCGCCATCATCATCGTCGTCGTCCTGCTCGGCCGCCTGCTTCTTGCTCTTCTTCGACACGATCTGGAACTTGGAATCGACCAAGTACACATCGTAGATGTTCATATTCTCCGGCGATTCGACGCACACGATGTAGCTCTGCCGCACGAGGAACCACTTCCTCGTGTGCCGAGCAATCACCTTGCCGGGCGTCAGCACTCTCCGGAAATCGAGCCCCTTAGACGACTGAATGTGCAGGTAGCACTCCTTGCCATGGTAGCTGCCCTCGGCCGCCAGCCGAACACCCAGCGCCGATAGCTCCAGGAAGCGACACAGCCGGTTGCTGTCGGCACGAAACATCAGCCAGCGGATCATGTCATGCAGATACTTCTCCAGCATGCGCTGCTGTCTCTCGACGTAGCGCCGACGCTGCGCCGCCGCGTCCGCTGCCGCCTGGCTGAGGTCGGCGTTCGAGCCCAGCGCAGACGGCTTGCGCCGACCACCCAGGTACGGCATGCGGGAACGACGCCTGGGAGGCCTGTTCTCCGCATCGGTGCCTTCCGGGGCGGTTATCTCGCCGGCAGTGTTCTCCCCAGCCGTGTCCTCTCCCGCGATATGCAGAGACGGGGGCGGCTGAGGGAGGCCGGACTGCATAGTATCGGTGGTATTGGTGTGGCTCGGGCCGGCAGGCTTATCCTTCTCTTCGTCGCCGTCCTCTTCCAACCCTCTCACGCCACGGAGGTAGGGGAAGGCCGACAAGGGGAAGCTGGGCTGCTTGGGGCGATTGCCCAGGTTCGAGCCGAAGCCCTCGTTCGCCAGCGCCAGCTTGTACTTCCAGTGTAGGTTCAAGAAGTCCTTGATGGTGCGCTTGATGGTCCACTTCATCTGGCTGGGACCGCTGCCATACTCGAGCTCGACGGTGAAGATCCAATGCCGTTCGCTGTCCTTGCCTTGGATGGGCTGGCTGTCGGTGATGCGCAGACGCAGCTGCTCCAGGAGGACCGGAATCCTCTTGTTACCGTGTTCGTCGCGCTGGATCATGCTGGCGAGGATCAGCACAGCGGGGGCGACGGCGCGCAGTTCGGCCATGAGTTCCGCGGATTTGGAAAAGTCGAACTGCTCTTCCCTCTTCTGCCGCAGGAGTTTGAGTGCGCCCTTGACTTGACGCCACTTTTGCGCGCCGAAAGTCGACGCTCTTTCCGTCCCAAAGAAGGGCCTCCTGGGGCTCATAGCGTCCCCGTCTGATACTCCACCGCCTCTGTCACCGCCGCCTCCTCCTCCTCCTCCTCCTCCTCCTCCCCCCAATGCTGAGAAGCGACGAAAATGATAGCCCATGCGCGAACTCGACGGGCCGTCCGCATCGTCGGCATCTATGCCCATTCTTGAAATCGATAGACCGTGGGCTGCAGCTCGCCGGGCGAGACGCTCCCTGAACAGGCGATCGCGGCCCTCTCCCTCAGAGAAGCCATGGTCGTCGAAACCAGCAAACGTTGTCCTCCTTAAAAAGGAAAGTGGGCCATGGGGGCTGGAATTTGCAACATTGTGGCCGCTGGCATTGGCGCTCGTCGGCGTCTCCACGGCTCCAGGACCTCCCGGTGTGTTAGGAAGGGAAGAATGGTCATTAACCCTATACCGGCGCATCCGCCTCTTCTTCTTTTGCTTGCCCTTGTTGGGATGACCCGCCGTCGTCTCGTCGGCAGTCTCTTCGGCGTCCGCATCGTCGTCGCTACCCTCATGACGGGTCGGATGTCGTGACGTTGTTGGGGAGCTCGCCGTCGAGGGGAACTCAGAACCCCCCACGGGGGTCCTAGGCGGTTGTGACGGCGTGCTGATGGGCCCAGCTAGCTCTTTCAGCTTTGCCATCAGGCCGGAGCCGCGGAACTTGCCTAAGGCCTCCCGCGTATCCCATGAACCGGTCCGTGAGTGGGAGTGTGAAGGCGTCGGGTCGGGGATTATCTCCTCTTCCTGTCCAAACTGGACATTCTTCCCAGATGGGCCAGCCGAAGAAGGTTCGAGGATGTCGCTCAGCGTAGTCCTCGGGCTCACAGGGCCGGGACTCTGAGGAACCTGAACGGTCAGATGTTGGGGTCGGAAGCCACTGGTGCTGTGAGATATCCTCTCGCCGGTGCTGGTGGGGCCTTCGTTCTCAGGACCAAGTTGGCTTCTTAAGGAGGAGGGTCTCGTGGCGAAGTCGAACTGATCGGAACCTAGGGGCTGTGGACGGGTAGGCGTCCCATTATCGGTCTCTAGTGACAGGGGAGTGTCCCTTAGTGCCACGGCGGCATTTTGGGGTCGTGTGTCTGGCATCGTCCCACAAGCGCAGGAAAAAAAAACAAAAAAACAAAAAAAACAAAAAATAAGAAAAAAATTAAAAACGGAAACGTAGACGTGTCTAGGTAGAGCCTCTAGTCGGATAGCTCCTCAATCCTCAATAACAAGGCATGACGAACATGCAACGGTACTGGAACATAACTCTCTGGAGAGGGAACTGGTCGAGCAAAGATGCCAACAACAGATCCCACCGAGCACTTCAGACCTCTAGGTTCGGCGGCGAAGACAGTGTCCCGGGTAACACAAGCATGTGAGTCTTGGAAGCTGCTTGTGCTCAGTCGCCGTGGCTTGTACTCCTACGCACGATGGCGCGTCCGACCAGCGTTTTCGACTTTGGACGGTGCGGACGAGATCTCTCCTGCAAGGGCTATAACTGATTGGGTGGCAAAAACGTGGGAGTACGACCGACAGCTGGTGACCGATGAAACAGCTGACTCCAGATGGATGTGGAATATGGATATGGATATGGATATGGATGGATATGGATACGGATAGCGAGGGCGAGCGAGGATCGAAAGTACGCGAGGACGGGAAGACGGGATAGATCACAGTCCAGACCGAGCGGGCGATCAGGCGGTTGTTGTCCTCTTTTGTTGCGGAGAGACAGTTTGGGGTGGCCTTGAGGCGCTGACCAGGCGACCTCTAACAGCCGTGCTGTCGACGGGTGATGATGCGACGCTAGGGCGATCTAGAAGCGGGAGCTCACACGCGTGGCAGAGTCGCAGTCGAGAAAGTTGGAGTATGGGTAGGAAAAAACCTCTGGACAGCTCGTGGCTCGGGGCGTGGTGGTGTGTAGTTTGGAATTGGGAGGGGACAGCTTCCGAGAGCCAGGTTAGGTTCAGGCGACGAAAGCGCACTTCAGGCAACGCAGACGCAGCAACAAGTCAGCCAAGTAGTCAGGGTCAATGTTTTGTGGTTCGTTTCGCAGCGATCGACTGTGTGGCTCGGTGTTGGGGAGGACAGCTCGCAACAGTAACAGCTTTCCTGGTGCCCTCTTGGAACTGGAACTGGAACTGGAGCTGGAACTGGAACGGGAACGGGAACGGGACGAAACTGGAACCTGGAGACGCTGATGCAACCATCCAACTTTCCCTTTCCACTTCCCAGGCCTGTCCCTAAAAGTATCTGTGGAGCCATGAGTGGACACCCAAGGATGGGCGTTCAGGGCGAATCAGACAGGGGGGTTCCTCTGCGTGCAATTTAACCATCCCACGTTGTAATTACGCCTTTTGTAACGGCGTTGGACGTCCGCAAAAGACGGCAAGGCACGGCTTCAGGCTCCCTCCTTTGGAAAATGTATGGCAGATTGATAGCCTCCAGAAATTTTCTCTAGATACCGTAACCTACAGCTCTGTAAAGACACCCGTGTCACGATCTTCCGTTATGTCAAAGTCCGAAGGCATGTCTGCTTGAGTGTTGCACCACTGAGCGGATCCTTCATACGCAGCGCCATCTTGCACGTGTAATTTACACGCGATCTAGAAACACGAAGAGGACAAAGATCGACAGGGGAATCAGCTCCTATTTTAGCAACAGGCCAAAATCAATTGTGGACTGGACTGTGCGACATGGGAAAGAGAGGGATCCCAGAAGAGAAGAGAAGAGAAGAGAAGAGAAAATGGTCAGAAAGATGCCAGTCTGCATGCACTGCCATGTCATGGAATGACGGCAGCAAAAAGTTAGGTTCCAATTTTGATGTTAGCTGATTATCCAGGGTTAGGGTCGCGGATCAAGACCCTGCGCCGTTGCATTGTCCCCTTGCAGCCCCTCGTCGGCGGGGCACCCGAGCTGATCCCATCCATCCACTCAATTCATTGGGCAGATTGGGCGCGTCATCACGACGCGTTTCCCCCATCGCAAACGACACACCATCGAGAGGGCACAGCAACCCCAGCCCAATGCGACCGCCAACATGCCCAGGTAACTCCAGGATCCATCCATAATTTTCTTGTGCCATGTAAATGCTGACAGTGCCAGGGAAATAATCACCATCCAGGCCGGCCAATGCGGCAATAGCAGTAAGTGCTGACCTCTCTGGAACACCATTACAACAACCCCCTCACCACCTCACCACCTCACCACCTTACCCTCGCTAACAACACCCCAGTCGGCAGCCAGTTCTGGCAGCAGCTCTGCCAGGAGCACGGCATCAGCCAAGACGGCACGCTCGAGGACTTTGCGACGGAAGGGGGCGACCGCAAAGATGTCTTCTACTATCAAAGCGACGACACCCGGTACATCCCCCGCGCCATCCTGATCGACCTTGAGCCGCGCGTCATCCACGGCATCCAGACCGGCCCCTACCGAAATATCTATAACCCCGAGAATTTCTACGTGGGCAAGCACGGCACCGGTGCGGGTAACAACTGGGGCGATGGCTACCAGACCGCCGAGTCCGTCCACGAGGAGATCTTGGAGATGATCGACCGCGAGGCCGACGGCAGCGACTCGCTCGAGGGCTTCATGATGCTGCACTCCATCGCCGGCGGCACCGGCTCTGGCTTAGGCTCCTTCCTGCTCGAACGCCTAAACGATCGCTTTCCGAAGAAGATCATCCAGACCTACTCCGTCTTTCCAGACACTACTAACTCAGGCGACGTCGTCGTGCACCCGTACAACAGCATGCTAACCATGCGCCGCCTAACCCAAAACGCCGACTCGGTCGTCGTCCTCGACAACGGCGCCCTCGCCCACATCGCCGCCGACCGCCTGCACTTACAGGAGCCCTCCTTCCAGCAAACCAACCAGCTCGTGTCGACCGTCATGTCCGCCAGCACCACAACCCTGCGCTATCCCGGCTACATGCACAACGACCTCGTCTCGATCCTCGCCTCCCTGATTCCCACGCCCCGCTGCCACTTCCTGATGACAGCCTACACTCCCTTCACGGGCGACCAAGTGGAGCAAGCGAAAACCGTCCGCAAGACGACGGTGCTCGACGTGATGCGCCGCCTGCTGCAGCCCAAGAACAGGATGGTGTCGACGGTGCCCGGCAAAAAGAGCTGCTACATCTCCATCTTGAATGTGATCCAGGGCGAGGTGGACCCGACCGACGTACACAAGTCGCTGCTGCGCATCCGCGAGCGAAGGCTGGCCACATTTATTCCGTGGGGCCCGGCCAGCATCCAGGTGGCGCTGACGAAGCGCAGTCCGTACGTGCCCATGTCGCACCGCGTGAGCGGGTTGATGCTGGCGAATCACACTAGCATTGCTACTGTAGGCCTACTCCTTCCCCCCCCCCCTCTTAATTACGTTGTAGGCATCATTACTGACGGTCGTAGCTATTCAAACGTATCTACCGGCAATACGAAGGCATGCGCAAGCGCAACGCCTTCCTCGAAGGCTACAAGAAGACGGCTCCGTTCGCAGACGGCTTCGCCGAGTTCGACGAGGCCAAGGAGGTCGTGTGCGATCTGATTGCCGAGTACGAGGCAGCTGAAGAGCCGAACTACCTGAACCCGGACCTGGGCGGGTCGGGCGAGGGCCAGCCGACGTCGATGGAGACGGATCGACGGGTAGGATGACTTGCAATTCTTTTTTTTCTTTGCTTTTTTTTTGTTTTGTTGTTTTTTTTTTTCGTTTGTGTTCCTAAAAGTACCCACGGGTATTGATGTTCTTTGGGTGGACGGATGGGTCGTGTACCTGGTGTTTTTCAGGGGAGTTAATAAGTTGTCGTCATATTTATCAAGCAAGCAAGGACTGGATGAATGGCTATGGGAGTTTAGGAGCATTGTGGGCTATTATTCAGGTATTGAAATGCCCGACGCGAACGGACAGTTATCGCGGTATTTTTAACATATCAACATATGAGCTGGTATGGCCATGGGAGCTTTAAGGTGTAGCTTCACTTTTTATCTTTGAGTAAGGGGGCCAAAATAAAAGTTTTATTGACCCATTCGTCGGATATTGCCCGGTGAGACTACCCCCTCGCTCTTCTTCATGAGCTTCGTCGATAATATCTCGGGAAAAAAAAAAAAGGTTCAGGACATGTAACCGCTCAGCGTCTGCGGGCGACTCTGTTGAGTGTATACACATCCAGCACAATCGACACAAAAGAAACGCCAAAACATGATGTGGTATGTATCTTTTATGCATATCTCTCTCTCTCTCTCTCTCTCTCTCTTTTTTTTTTTCCCTTTTCCGTCCTCTCTCCAAACCAAGTCCCCTCTTCTTACTTCCTATACCACATCCTCGTAATCTTGGTATTTCTCATCTTCCTCTGCAGCTGGAAGATCCCGTACATCAACGCCTCGCTCGTCGGCGGGCAGCCGGGAACATACACATCGACCGGCACGATCCTGTCGCAACCTCTCACCACGCTGTAGCTGTAGTGGTAGTATCCACCGCCGTTGGCGCACGAACCCATGGAGATCACCCAGCGCGGGTCAGGCATCTGGTCGTACACCTGGCGCAGCGCGGGCGCCATCTTGTTGGTCAGCGTGCCGGCCACAATCATCACGTCGGACTGGCGGGGCGAGGCACGGAAAATGATGCCGAGACGGTCTTGGTCGTAGCGCGGGGTGGAGAGGTGCATCATTTCCACGGCGCAGCAAGCCAGACCGAAGGTCATGGGCCAGAAGGAGCCTTGACGCGCCCAGTTGGTTATGATATCGAGTGTGGTCCTGCAGTGCAGCAGTCAGCAACTGTTCTCCCCTTGACCAACACCAAAATCCCTTGGTAATGATATCTCAAGCCTGAGGTGTAGCGGGGAAGAGGGCCAAGACGTACAGGGCATACTGCACCAGGCCCTTGGTTCCCTCCTGGCTGGGCAGGGGCACCTCCTTGCGCAGCGACTTGCGTAGTTCATAGCCGGGGTAGGGCTCGACGGCGGTCGACGAGGAGGTGGCAGCAGCCTGGGTGCGAGCGGAGGAAGAGAGGTGGGCGGCGGCGGCGGCGCGGAGGGGGATAAGTTGGGTCGCCGGGCGCGCTAGACACATAAAGCCTCAGGTCAGCGGCTTCTGCTCGAGCAGTACATATAGTGCATAGGTCTAGCGAGGGAGCTGCAACAGTAGTGGCGAGGGATAGACGTAGCTCGCCCATGATCCAAGACATGCAAGGGACTTAAAAGCAAAGGGAAAGTAGCTCACCTCGCAGAATAAGCGAGGCGCCTGTCCTCGCCGACGAGATCATCTTGAGCAAATCTGAATCCTTCTTCCTTCGCTCAAGCGTCTTTGGGGAAAAGAAAAGGAGACAAAGGAACGGAGCGGGGAAGTGTCGACCCTTCGCGCGTCGTCGTCGTGGATATATGGAGCCGCCCGGGCGGGTGGTGGTCGTCGTCGAGCTCAAGCCGTTATCCGATCACTTTTCGCCTCCCAAAGGTGGAAACCCCGGCAAGAAGAGGGAAGACACACGGACCACCCACGAGCTGAGGCATCAAACTGCCGCGATGTGATTGGCCAATTCTTTAACGGGTGGGCCCCACATTTTGGCCTTGTCGGAACTTTGATGCCAGCTGGTACCAGCGGGACGATGAAGTCACTCGCTGCACCGCTTACTCCCATCACTTCACCACTTCACATCAGCATCACTAACTTCGTCGTCGTGAAAAGGAAGAAAAATGATGAGAATCAAAAATGGGCACAAATCCAGTGTTTTATAGTCACCACCTGGTTTACATAGAATAATAATACCCAGCAATACAAATTCCCAAATCCCACATCAGATACCCCACCCCCTCTAAACCCTCAGCTTCCTCACAGCTTGTACGCCCCGCTGCTCTGCACCTTCTTCTCGCCAACCTTCTTCCCATCGAGCCCAACAACCTCGCCCTTGCGATTGATAACCTTGACGCCGCTCTTCTTGAGCTGCGCCACCGTCTCCTTCTTCTCCTTCTCCTTTTCGCTGACCGGCTTGCCGCCATCGAGCCCGCCAGCCTTGCGGATGCGTTCCTTCTCGCGGCGCCGCCGGCGCAGCTTCTCCTCGCGTGACATCTCCTGCTTGGCGATGGGAATACCGGCCTTCGTGACCACCTCGCCCTTCTCGGCAGTGTCCTTGCTCGGCGCGTAGACCTCCTGAGGAGCGATCATGCTGGTCTCGCCGCCAGCAACGCCTTGGGCCGTAGCCGGCTGAGCATCTTCCATGGCAACGGTGGCCACGTCGGACACGACAGTGAGCGTCGGCGCCGGCGGCTTCGGCTTGTAGTGCCAGCTGCTGAGGGCGTCGAGCTTGGCTGAGATCTCCTTCCACATGCGCTTGATCTCTTCCTCGTCGCGGCGGAGCTTCTCGTCCGCGGCGCTGACGTAGGCATCGGGGTTAGCCTTCTTGACGGCCTCCTCCTCGTAGATCTCGGCCAGGCTCTGCTTGGCTTTGGTGTCCTCCACATCGACCAGGCCGCGGCGTACGCCGTGCGGGTTGCCGAACATGTCGGGACGCCGCCGGAGCACCTCGTCGAACTCGCCGGCAAGAATGCGGCGCTTGATGAGCTCCTCGATCGACTCGGACACCTCCTCAGTCACCACAGGCACTGGCTTTCCGACATGGTCGAATTCCATATCCTCCCCCAGCAGCGAGTTGACAGGACGGTCAGCAGCCGTAGCCTCACCAGCCAATGTCCAAGCACGCTTGGCGACCAGCTCGGCCTCCAGCTTGCGGATCTGCTCGGCGATCTTGGCCTGCCGACGCTCATGGGCTGACTTCCGAGACTTAGGATCGCCCGCCGAAGCATCTGAAAGAGCGTCCTCCGAGTCTTCATGTTCAGAGAGATCATCGAACAAGTCGCGACGGACGTCTTGCTCGGCGCGCTCAACGTCGGCGTCGTCTGGCCTCTTGGTCTCCAGCTCAAGCTCGCGCTTCTTCTTGCTACTGCCAGGCTTCTTCTTTTTCCGGGGCGGCGCAAAGAAGTCCTTGTAGTAGATGTCGTTGGCCGTGAGATCCATACCCATACCGTCAGCGAGGTCATCCTCGAGGTTGCCGCCCTCGTCATCCTCGTCCTTGTCCAGCATCTTCTCCAGAGCCTTCTTGCCGACCGGCGGTGCTTCATCGTCAGATTCGTCCTCTTCGTCATCGAGGTCCATGTCGCCATCGTCCTTTTTGCCCCTCTTGCTGGGCTTGACGGCGAAGGGGTCGGCGTGCCAGTCGATATCCTCGGAGTCATCGTCCAGCTCAGCGGTAGGCTCGGCGCGCATATCTTGGTCTTCCCACATTTGGGTCTGCTTGTTGAATTCGTCTATGCTGAAGAAGCCGTCGTTGAGACCATGGGGGTCTTCGACGAGGTCTTCGGCGCTCTCGTCATCGTCTTCCTCGTCTTCCTCGTCTTCCTCGCCCTCCTCACCCTCCTCTTCGCCATCGAGGTCGCTGTGCTTTTCGCCATCAACCTCACCATCAACCTCCTCGCCCACGTCGCTCTTATCTTCCTCACTCCCTGAGTCCTCCTCAGCCTCGAGATCAAACATCGCGTTCTCATCGCCAAGGCTGGCCCCCTCGCCATCCGAATCCTCGGTATCAGCCTCTTCATTGCCCTCCTCCTCGCTCTCCTCCTCATCCGAAGACCCAACCTCAAACCCATCCTCCCCAAACTCAATAACCTTATCCTCCCCTTCTTCCTCCTCAACCTCCCCATTAACCTTCAACTCCTCCAAAACTGCCTGCGCCTCCCCGAGTGCACTAGTGATAATCTTCCTCGCCTGCTGCCAAACCTGCTGGGTCTCAAACCCATCCACATGCACCTTCCTAATCTTCAAAGCAGCAGGCTTGTTCTCCTTCTCGCTCCCATCCCTCTTTCGCTTCTTCGACGAGAGAGCACCACTCTCGCGCAGACGGGCGATCCCAGCAGCCTGGTGATCCGCGATCTGAGCTGCGAGCGGGTCGAGCGCGGCCTTCAAAAGGGCCAGCGACCCCGCCGGAAGCTGGGGTGTCGGACGCAGGAATATGTGCCGGTTCTCAGGAGCCGTCGAATCCAAGAAGGCGGTGATGGCGGCGGCGGCAGCGCCGTCGCTTCCGCTGCCGCTGCCGTCTGCGGCCGATGCCGACAGGGACTGTGGCATGGAGGGGAGAGCGCTTAGGGTGTGTGATGTGGAGGTGAAAGAGGATGTGGTGCTCGGGGCTCCGGGCATGCTCTTTCTTGAGTGGATGGTTGCGGAATGGTTCTGTTTGGCGAAGGTGCTTTGGGGATTGGGGACGAAATTTTGGTTGCTGGACGTTTGGTTTTGCAGGATGTTCTCCAAAAAATTTCGGGTGGGCCTGATGCCCCACTCAGAGTTGAAGGCGCCAAGAGCGCATTGGCCAATCGTAGCGGTCCTGTGGAGCGGAATCTTATCGATAATCTTATCGAGCCCGCTGTTTTATCACATCCTCCAGATGTCAATCGTGTCCTGTCTCCCATCTTAACTCGACCCAACTACTGCAGTGCTCCCGATGATCAATACATCGTTCGGTCTGCTTATTTGCAGCTTCGACTTTACATCAACACAAGCAGTTATGCGTCTGTCTTGGATTCAATTTAACTTGAAATCAATACAGCGCTTCCCGGTTAATCATCCCCCGATATCTCCCGGTCGATCCGCCCTCAAGGAGCGTAGTCTTGTCCGCTTCTCGATGAGAGCAGTTCCAAGCATCCTCTCCACTATTCCCATGATCGCCACTTGAGCGCTCTTCGGAACATTGTCTCGAGGCTAAAGACCAATTACGATTCAAGTAGATTACATGCTAAATGCATGTCTTGTCATACCTCTAAATCTTCCGTTGCATAGGATGGTTCAACGGCCTTCAAGCCAATTGCACGCGAGCGACTGCCTTGACGGCTGCATGTCGGTGAAAACTTGCGACTTGTTCTCCTCCTATGTTTCTTGATCCCCCCATCTCGCATTTCCAACATTTCCCAGATCTTAGGTATCATCTGCTTCGTAACGTGAGACTTACAGCCCAGCATCATGAAGGCACGGCAGACTCTTTATCACCAAATATCGTATATCGGCGCGTGACTGGCCGATTGCTGTCCACTGACAGGCAGCACTGTCTTCACGTGGGTCTCAGATGCATCACAGTGTCACAGATCGCGACAGATTGCTGAATGCAGCAAGCTGCGGGAATAGCTGTTAGCCGAAGACAACATCACGCGGGGGAAACGAGTCAAAGCATGGAACCTATTAGCGACTGCATCCGGATGGTCCTCTATGGCATACAGTAGTACGGTAATGTACAACGGACCGCGGAGATATGTACCTGGGTATCTTAGGCGGACTGCTATTTGGTTGATATGAGCCCTTGACGTGCAGAGAGTATCACAGATCCTGCCGATGCTCAGTAGTTGAGGTTGTGCCGGATGCATTCTACCCGGGGCATAGTTCTGTCCTCCAATTGCTGCTAGTGAGATAGCCTCAGGTTATAAGAATCAGAAGAATCATAAAACACATGAAGATCTCAGCCTCTATATGGCATTCTTTTCATAATCCATCGTCCTCTCGCTGTCTCTCACCACAGAATGACGTGCAGTCTTGGCAGCGGGATGTGCCTGCACCCCTGCATCCACACTAACCCCTGGAGCCCCATCTCCCTGCTCCTTGCCACCGACAAGCGACTTGTACCTTGTCCGCCTTTGCCTCTGGTCCGCTGTTGGCTGGCGACCAAGGATTCAGCAATCAGTCATCGCCCACCGGCTTTCTCTTGTGCTACCTTCGTTGGTTTAGATAAGACGAACCTCTCCCGACGTCGGCGCTGTACTCGAGCTGCCCGCCATCGTTTCGCTTCGAGACCAAAAAAAAAAAAACAAGAAAGAACATTGTCTTACAGAGCATACATCCAAGCCGATCATCACCATCACCGCAGTCACTTGACTCGGGTACGGTAACATTGCGACGCCCTTTGTATCACGGGCACTACGTCACTGTCGGATCCAGTAAAATTCATATCAACACTAGCAACCAACAAGCATCCAGGGTCCGAGACGGCATCAGCGATCACTTTTTAGCCCTTTTTAAGTCTTCATCAGAGATGAAATTCGGCCAGCAGTTTGAGCAGCTCTCTGTGCCGCGATGGAAGCTTCGTACGTCTTCTATCAATTGGCGCTATCAATTGTAGGATCTACGCTAACTGCATCACAGATAACATCGACTATAACGCGCTCAAGCAGCACATCAAAGCGCACACAACCCGCGACCCTGCCGTCGCTACGCCTGTCCCAATCCCCGGAGGCGGCGGTCGCGATTCAGCGCTGATCAAGTTCGAGAATGACCTCTATGCTGAGCTCTGCCAGCAACATGACCGCGTGCATCTGTTTGTCACCAGCACCGCAGACGAGGTCGCTCGGCGGCTAGCTCATATCTCTTCCGTTCTCGACAGAACCCTTGCGCGGCAACCATCCCTCAAGCGCGTGCAGCGACTCGCGCGATGCGAACAGGAACTTTTGTCCTGCGCCAACGATGTCGCGTCGCTGAAGCGGTTTGTTTCTGCGCAGGTCATGGCGTTTCGCAAAATTCTGAAAAAGTATCGCAAGTGGACCGGGTCGACAGCACTAGGGAGCCGCTTTCGCGATGGAGTGCTGTCCGATCCTAAGAGCTTTACTCGTCGCGATTTTAATCCCTTACAAGTGCAATGCGACGAGTTGCTCGCAGCCATGAGAAACGCCATGCCAGCCGACTGGCGCAAACAAATCGCCACACAACAGCAACAGGATCAACAAGCCCAGCAGCAATTATCTAGGACATCCACCAGCGCCTCTAGGACCACGCGAGCGTCTTACTCACGCCCCGAACTATCCCAATCCCAATCCCAACCCCAACCCGAACCCCAACCCCAGCCCGCGGCCTACTGGAACGAGTACGACCACGGCAGCGAGGCTGGCGACGTTGTCAACGGCGACCAGAACGATGACTCCTACGCCATCTACGTCAACCCCACCGACACAACCCTCTCCCTACCCAGTCTCGACTCCCTACGCACTGTCTTCGTACACCCCGTCCAGCGCGTTACCTCCTGGTTCACGCGCCGTCGCGCTGGCGGATACGAATACCACAGTGCCGGTGAGCGTGGTCCCCTCCTTCCAACAAGCGATCATCAAAACTCCCACGAACCCCAGCCCCAGGCCCAAGGGTATGGCTCAACCCGCTCAGCGAGTAACACCCTCATCTCGGAGCGCTCTTCCACATCCTCCGCGTCCTCAACGACCTCCTCAGAAGACGACTTCCCGTCGCCATTCTCACCACGACGTCATCCCCAGCGCCAACGCCGGCGCTCTAGCTCTGTCTCGGACTCCCTCATCTCGCCGCACGACACTTCTCATCCTTTGCGAAGAGTAGAAGACCCCTTCCTCTGTCGCAGACGGATCCTCCGCGCCTGGGTGATGCTCACTTTTTCCCTAGCCGGGGTGTTGGCGCTTGCCGCGGTGGTACCGCTTCTTTTGTTAGGCCCTTATGCAGCGTCTTCGCCTGGGGAGGATGCTGATGAGGGGCTTGATGATGCTAACGACGATAATGAGGATGGGAGCGCATCATGGCAGAAAAGGCAGCAACTCCTCATTGCCGTGGCCGCTGTCCTTTTAGCGGGAAGCTTATGTGTTAACTGCGCGGGCGTGTGTCTCATGCTGTGGAGGGAGGAGTGGGAACGATGGGAGGAAGAGCAACAGCAGGGGTTGATGATGGGTCCGCAGTGGATGGTTGTGTCGGGGAGGGGGTTGTTGGGGAGGAGGGAGAGAAGGAGGGAAGGGAGTTGGGAGATGTGTGAGAAGGTGTTGGGGTGGACGGTTTTCGTGCTGGTCTGTGTCGTGGATGTGGGGTTGTTGGTTTGGCTTGGGGAGTTGGTGCTTTGGGATTAGGTAGAGGGGGGAATATGTTTAGATGAGAAATTGTCTTCGCGGGACAGGTGTGTTGGACAGCGGTTGGTGATACCTCTAGCGTATATGGCATGGTAATGGAAATGATGATGGTTAGTCTTCTAGGACATGACACTTGCTGTCTTCGATGCCGTTTCACAGCATTCAAAAACTCCCGATGTATCACGTAACGTGGGGTAAGGGAAAGGGATCCCTAGTTGTGAGACGCCTTAGGCGTATGCGACGTCCCCTCACAGGCCGATGTAGCACCTCGCCTGGCCTGGCCTCTACAACGCTGAACTGATATTCATATATATATGTCTTAGATCTAAACGATTCTAATTTTGACTTTTTCACACTTCAAGGCATAGTCCCACACTCCCTTCATTGCCGATGATTCTGATTCCTCATCTCTCTCTATAACTTCATAAAACCAGAGCAGTGCAACCCGGGTCAAATCATCCGACCTTGATGCAGAATCCGTTAAAACCAGTCCCACGTGGACAATCTCCCCCCGTTCAGGACTGTCCCACGTTAGTATCGGCATCAAGTAAAGCTTCCGGCCCTCCGTCTTTTCATGATTGCTCTCGTCCCACTTAATCACCACATGCTTATCCTTGACGGTCTCTTCTACTTCTAATCCGGTTCGTGATATCGGCCAGAGGAAACCCTCCAGCTCAAGGAAACCGGCTTGCACTGGGCCCGTGGCAGAAGGCCCTTCCAGGACACACTGGGCATCGAGAACCTCGAGGTGGACAAAGTGTTTCCAGAGTGGTTTTGCCAAAGAGCCTGCTATGGCTGTGACAAAGCCCAGGATTTCAATGTATCCATTTGCGATGGAGGCCCAAGACCAGCTTGGCGCATATGAAGTCCGTTGGCGCTGCTTTGGGGAGTGCTCGTTGACATACCAGCAGAGATTGTAAACCAGACATTCGCGCCACAGCCCAGCAAGATACTGCCACCCAGTCCGGCGCTGGATTATGTCGGCTAGCCCGGACATAGCGGGGAGGATATCGGACTGGAAGGTGAGTCGGCATGTGCAGTAATACTGAACCATCCTGTGCCAGCCGACCATTACTCTTGACATAAGCCGTTTGCGATCGTAGTCGGTGTCGCTGCCATTTAGTGCAAGGGTGTTGGGTGGCGCTTCGGCGAAAATGGTCCTTGCAAACTAGATCTTCGCAGACATGAATGTCTCCGGATAGTCCTCGTTCCAGCTTGGACAGCACTCGCACTTGCGACCTCCCTCCATGCATTCCCACACTATCTCATGTCTGGTGAAATAGAGCAATCGTGGAGAGAGCATTTGCTCTTGAAATGTCCATGCCCGGTTGAGCAACGGATACCAGGTCAATATGGAGGATGGGAATTGCGCGGCTTCGTGGATGGCTGTTCTTCCAGGTAGGTGATATGTCTTCGACACCATGACAGGGCCGATGCGCTCGATCTTGTCCAGATTGTGGAATAAGCCGCTAAATGGTGAGTCGCCCCATGCAGCGCAGATGGGTTGGGCAGACCTGATCAATTCATTGTGAGCTGGCATGATACATTTTGCCTTTGTTTCCCTCCTTGACCTGGTGGGTTACATACCTTCGATCCCTGAGAGCAGGAGCATCTCAGGCCACTCGGTGTTTCCGAATAATACTAAGTAGCGAGAGTATCCCGGTCGGTGAAGCACAAAATAAGACGGTTCATATAGCATCTTCGGTCTTTCCCCAGTTGCCTTCAAGATATGTTCCCAGAGTTGGCACCCTCAGCAACAGCAATGCTTTAGGATGAGTTCCTCTCCAGGTATCCACCCTGCAAACTTGGAAAAGCGTTGATTGAATGGATTATTGAACGGCAGCGGCTCCAACCACCTATCACAGAGAGCTGGTACTATGTCTTTGTCTGGTGTAGAGTTGAAAGCCTGATCTGTGTGTTTATTCGTTTCCCACAGAGAGGGTATGTCATTGCTGCCTTGAACGGGGATGGCCGGTTGCTGTTCCTTATGTTGTTTGGACTCGGCCCAGAGGATACGGCACTCATCACAAGGGGGTCCACGCGGAGGGGATGTAAGATCGGTCGACATCGGGAACCTTCACGTCAATGATACCATCAGTTTTGCTAGTTATGGTTTTGTTTAGGTAGTGTGTCTTAGGAGAAGATTTCTGGAACTTCTCGAGTACATATCAGCTGCGGCCTGGTCACCGTTCGGCTTCTATAAATACAACCCTAGTTTTCTTGTTTAGTGAGACACTTTTCTGCAAGCAACATCCCATTCGAGGAAGAAAAAGTCTGGGATTTCCTCACTCCTCCTCTCACATTTTGAGACCCGCTCAACTTCTTCGGCTAAGGTTGATTGTATGGTAGATATCTAATCCATCAGAGATGTGCAACAGCCATACCGCATATCCCGAAACTTTTGGACATCCGCTCCGAGCCTCCTGAGCACCTCCGAGACTGGCGCTCTGAGCTGTGAATCCCATTGGCTTCATACCCTGGTTGACGTTCTTACTATGGTTGGTTGTGGCGTGCAGCAAGTACCGCGCTAACTAACAAACCGGGGTTGTATTGTACTGTGTCACCATCAGGCAGAGAAAACTCTGAGTGGCAGAGTCGGGAGCCAGTATGGCTGCGCAACTGGCCCCGCGCATACGGATCCGTCATCAGTATTTCTCTTCTTGCTTGCAAATCCCTAAAATACAGCTAAGGAGAACTATGCAACGTAGCCTTAGTTCCCCTATTAGTCACTAGAGGCCTCGATCTCATCGAGAATGGCCGTGCCGGCTGAGCTAGGGGTTTCGGGTTGCTCACATCCAAGTGTTTGCGATCTGGATGGGATGTGAACCAACAGTCGTTTCAAAGTGGAGCTGAAACGCAACCAATGGGAAACACTTGCCAAGGCCAAGAGTGGGGCAATTGGAGGTTAGGCAAGGCATTCAATCAGGAATGAAGCGTATTACCGCCATCACCATCGCGATAATCGTGAAAATGGTAATATAAATGCTTGGCAGGACTTCAACTCCACAAGAGGCATACCATTGACCTGAGTATAAATTTGTATATAGAATCGTCCATCCAGAGACCCTGATGATGATCTCCTCAGTCAAGTCAGCAATAGAAACAGTTGTCAACCAACAACCGGTGACCGCAGTTAAATCACATCCACTACTGGGTGAGGACCCCCAGTCCCTCAGGGTCTGCAATCTGGCAACTACCTTCGAACCCATTCCAGGAGGTTGTGGAATCGTCATGCCAACGGACTGTTTTGTTCAGCATCATTCCATTTAGTTAGGTAGGTAACTAATCCCATGTGTAAGGCCTAACATTCCCTAAGAGCGTTGGGTAAAACAGCCCTATTAAATTGTTCATCAATACGTTACCTTGAAACACGTAATTACTACCAAGGGGCTCGACCTTTAGTGACGCTTTTTCAAAAATATAGCCCTCTTTAATGAAGTTGATGTCCTTCCTCTCGAGACTCACCTCGGCACTCCGGCGCCGTACAAGAACGAGTCCAGTGACGACTCCCCTTAGGTCGCGGCTATTGACTACACCTGGGACTACTGTTGTTCCTGCTTCTTGTGATCCTCCTCCTCCGACTCTTCTAACAATGAGATACCTCGAGCCGCTTAACGAGCGCCTTCGTTCTTCAAAAAAAAAGAAAAGAAAAAAAGAAACTGTTTTTACTGACGCCATCGACGAAGCTTGGCCAACTGTTCCGATAAACTAGTCTGTAACTCTAACAAACTTCGCTCGCACATCTTCCTCCTGTTTCAAACGGTGGCTTTCCTGCATCACCTTCTCCACTAGGAGGTAAGTACGGTAGCTGGAGCTAAGGGAGGATGTCATACCGTCCACCTACGAGCCGAAAATGACTCGTTCTTCCTGCGAGAACAACCGGCGCGAACGCAGTTACTACGGCGAGGATGATCTGGCGTGGTACGACACTCCAACTCGCGGGACTCGCAGCGCTCGCAAGGCAACATCTTAAAACCCACTACATCGATATATACAGCGATGAGATGAAACACTAGGACTTAGCGGACCATCACCAAGCGTAACGGCGATACAAGGCGGGGTGCTTACACGATAGAGCAAGAGTGGAAGGAGGTAGGAGAACGATAGTACAGCTTATATCTTTCGAGGACAAAGCGCGCCTAGTCACAAAAGACCAATGAGGGCGCAGCACGAGCAGGTCTGAAATGACCAAGGGAATGCAAGGAAAGCGTGAGAACTTGGGAGTCGGGCCCGGGAGGTCACGTGATGCCGCTGGCCCTCGGGAATAAGCCAAGCGCCCCGAGTGCCCGGTCTCGGGGTCTTCCCTGAGAGGATAAGGGTCCCGGGGGTGCTTTGAGTGTCCGGCAGCGAGGGGTTCTCGACACAAGGCTCCCAAGGATCGGAGCCCGGAAGGCGGGGAGTTTTGTCAATGACGACAGAACATAGGTGGTCCCCGACTGCTCGGACTCGGCTAGGCTGATGCTCGGCGCGCATAGGCTGGGCTGACGATCGGAAGACAAACGGAGAGAGGAGGCTATAAAAGATTGGCTTACGTGATGGAAAGAAGGTGTGACGATCCAGCAAGCCTTTCTAAGATGGGTTCGGGTTTGGGCTAAGGGCTTATGGATCTGAGAGACAAGAGCTCTTACATAGATTCAGAAGCTCTGCGGTTACCAGTTGGTTTGGGCATCTGTATCACTGACATAGGAACTCTTCGTTCTCCTTTAACTACGAGGAATCTATCTACCTCATGTACTCAAGCCTTTCTTTGTTTCTTAAGGGTCTCTCAGTTCCTCGTCAATATCTCTTGGATTGACGACCTCTTCGACAGTGATTCTTGGCCTGACGACCTTTCGGGGCCGCATGAGCTGTATTTCTTATTGGTTGTTTGTTCCCAGATCCGCTTTTCCGGCGTGACGCCCTTGTTGATCGTAACAGGAGGCACACGGAAGACCTAGGATAAAAATGGACCCAGAGACTCATAGGTCAGAATAGGCTAGGGCTCAACAGACATTCTTCCCCTTTGCTACTCTGCTCTATCTTTGCTTTCTTGGTGCGTGCCCGACTCTGACACTTTCGCTGAAACCTATCGCCACGACAAGACTGGGTTTCTATAGTTGTTTATAGCTATAAGCAACTTCTAGCATTGAATGATAGAGCTAATCGGAGTGATTCTAACGGTGATGTCAGTTTTTGCATGCGATGTATAGTTGTAGTGCTGATGGCTTAAGAAGTGTGTACTAGGAAGAGAGAGGTTGGGGAAGAATGGTGTGTATTGCTTGCCCTCGAAGTTGGGCCGAGAGGACTTTGCAAAACTTTAGTTCTAATTACTAGATAGGCTATAAGTACAAGACCTCTCTATGCAGTATAGCTAACCTTGCTATACGTAGAAGACTTATAAAGAGCTTTCTATAGAAGCCCAGAGCATGGCTGTCAGCATTATTGAAAGTCATAGTCAGAGAACCAAGAAGAGGAACCCATCTACGTCTAGGCTTTCTAAAATGCACCTGGATAGTTGAGATCACTGAAAGTTTGGGAGATAGGAATTGGTACCCTTTTTCCTGACCAGCAGGTGTTGGGCAGTGGTCGCCTGAGGCCAGTAATTTTAAAGGTCATGTAAAATGTTGGGCATTTTAGTGGATCATCCCGATAAGAGATAAGCACTAAATGTCGTCACTCACTTATCCGACACTGCTCTCGTCACATTTGAACGTGTTTCCCATCCCTTTCCCCCCCCCCCCCCCAAACGTTTCCAGAGAGTTCTACTTGTGCCCTTTTCGCTGGCCAATTTTTCACCGGCAATACCAGCAGTACCAGCAGCACCAGCACGAAATGAGTGCCTGTAGTACGTTTAGCAATCAGTTGACCCAAAGCCTAGGCGCCGCAAGCTTGCTAACCCAAATGCCCCAACCACAGACTCGACCGACCAACACCCGGCCCTCTCACTTCCTCCCCGCTGCTGCTTTGTGACGGTGGGGGCCACGGCTGGCTTCCGCGACCTCCTCGACGAGGTCAGCACTCCCGGTTTCCTGCGCGCCCTAGCCGAGCAGGGCTATGGCCGGCTGGACGTGCAGTGCGGGCCAGACCTGGCGCACTTCCGTGCGAGGGTTGCTGCCCTGGCGGACAAGGACCGCCAGGGGATCGAGGTGTCGGCATTTGACCTGGTTGACGACATTACGCCCTTTTTGGTGGCCTGCCGCGGGGAGGAGGGTGTGCGCTTGGCCGGATGCGTGATCTCCCATGCAGGTAAGCGATTCGAATTTCGTAGGTTGGGTACGAAGCATGACGAGAACGTGCGGCTGATGACTTTCAAGGCACAGGTACCGTTTTGGAGGTCCAGCGAGTCGGCGCGCCGCTGGTTGTTGTCGCCAATCCGACGCTGATGGACAACCATCAGCTGGAATTGGCCGAGGACCTCGCACGCAGGAAGCTGGCTGTCCATGGTCGCATCGGGTAAGCCTTACTCTTTGGGATCTTATGTTCTGTGCTAATTAGTGTAGACACCTTGACGAGGCCCTCGCCAAAATTGCGCAGCTGGTGAACGAAGGCATGTTGGACCGACTTCCACCTTACGCTCCGCCGACGCTTCCCGTCCTGCCCGAGAACCGCGTCACGTTTTTCGACTGGATGGTGCTAACCTGCTATCCAGACGAGCTGCGCAAACAGAGGCACCTAGCCACGCTCAATCAAGCAGCTGTGCGGATTGCTGCTCCCAAGCATAAGGGTGAAGAGGAGGACATAGCGCGGATGCAGGTCGAGTAGAACGACGACACTGCCTCTCGCTCCCGCACTCCTTCTTTTTCTTGCTGCGATGGGCCGGCCGATACCAAGGATGTTCATGATGAGCACAAGGCCAGTCGCAATGGCAAGGCAATTGCACCCATCTGCAGGCTTCCCATGCACCATCTTACTGGCAGCCAGGACAAGGTCAACTTTGAGGCTGCTGAGAAGTACAGTGCCACTGGCTCTAGACATCGTGGTCGCTTGTTTGGCAGCAAGAAGGGCAATCATCCTGAGCGGAAAGTCACCAATGGTCCCTTCCTTCACGAGCTGCCCCCGGCGGCTCTTAATGATGCCAACGTTAGTGTAAGCAGCCATGATGTCGATGATGAAGTTGTCACCAAACATGGTGTCGAATGGGTCGACCCCGACTGGAAGGTCACCAGTTGCTTATTCCCTCATGAACGGCCTGTGGTCAAGGCTAATGACAATGACAACGTGGTTAGCATTGCCAATAAGGGTTACGATACTCAGAGCCTGGTCGGCGCCGGAAAGGACAATGAAAAGATTGTCCGACCCATCGCCATTCCCAGCAGGATCATGGCCCACCCCGACTGGGAGATGTCTGATTCTCTCTTCCCTCATGAACTCGAAACCATTCCGAAACACCACAAGTCCACTTCTTCAGTTAGCAGTGACGGTGTCAAGAGCACACACTTTCTCTTCCCACATGAACTTCCAACCATCCCAAGCGACAGGATCATGCCTTCGAACGGCACTGATGCCGTGAAGGGCACGCATTTCCTCTCCCCCCACGATATCCCCGCCTGGTTCAACCATAGCGCCAACTCGAGCCTGAGCAATATGAGTGAAGCTGGTTATTCTCACTCTCACCATGGCTCTGTCCACAGCAATCATGACGAAGGACATCTTGCAGCTAGACCCCTCATTGAGATTCACAATGTCACAGACCTCGTTAATGCCATCAATAACCCCACGGCTGGTGGTAGCATTTCCCGCACAAGCAGCATTTCGTCTAGCATTCGACGTGAGAGGTCGCTTCTGTTCGCTAGCTGGGATGGTGTATGGAGGTTTCCAGGCTTGGCTGAGAGCGAGCAGGGGGATTACTTTGTTCGGGATGAGGAAGAGGAGGATAATGATGAGGAGGATGGAGACGATGATGTGCTGCAGCTGGTGGTGCGTAAGGATGATAACTAGTCGCGGCGGGTTGACTGATGAGAAAGTTGATATACTTGACGTGATGCGTGAAGCGCGAGAATTCTCACGGGAAGGTTTCTTATGCTCCGGAGGACGGTTGTCGACTTCACTCAACTTAAGATGGAATGATATTGGATGTTCGGCACGGAGTACCTTTTGTTTGGGAGCTATTACGCAGAACCTTTCCGATCCCTGCCGACTTAGTTTCATTCTCGGATTTCGCGCCACTGCTGTTGATCTCAACATATTACTTATGACATTTTCGATTTTCGGCAAGACCTTTGTCAGCTTGGCCAATATCACAACTTCCCACCTCCAAACTCTGGATTCTCCTTACTCAAGATTATATCCTTGAAGTCATTCTACGTGGCTCGGCATTGCGCACTTACCCCCCCCCCAAACCAATTCTCCCTGCTCACTACAGCTCGTCTCAGCGACCCAATCACCTTTAAACACCAAGACCGTCTTATTTTTGTCGACCTCAGTCTTAGCGTCTTATGCCACGTTTTTATTTGTCCTTGACACCACCCTCTTATCACTTGTCCTCAGCCCCCTCTTAGCGACCTGGATTGTTGGACAAGGATTTTTGATTTATACTTGAACTTGACCAGTCTCGGAACCCTCACATGCATTTGCCAAGTGGCGTTAGGGCCTGAGGACAAGGTTCGACTGATTTTTCTTCATACCCTGCGATATCAACTTTAAGATAAGGATTTGACTGGGAGAGGAGTTTAACGGGGTCAGTTTTCTCGATGAGGAATCTGGAAATAGGGAACAGGAATTCATTTAGCAAGGAGCACGACTCGGATAAGGAATATTTTGTTTGGCGTTATGTAACAGTCTGCCTAATGTTGATTCGGTGCATGAACAGTGAGATACCCTTTGCGGTACATCAAAGAACTCTCAGTCGATGGGAGAGAGCGACGAATATACAATTCTCGTAACTACAGAAATACCACAAGCGAATAAGCAAAGATCATTAACGGATTGATCATGACACACAGCGCATCAACACACAGTGCTGGAGCTGCAGACCCCCGTACCACCTGTTGGCTTCGCTTGCCGCCAATCCCCACCTCAAGGCTCCTCGCCGGGCCCTCCGAAAGGCCGCATAACTCTTCATGTCGGAGAGATGGTTGCTGTTTGAGGCCCATCATGTACTATTCTCATAGCATTATAGAGAATTTGAGTGGTCATCAACAGCAACAGGCGCAATGGAATGGAAGAGTTGACATTATTCCCCACATTGATGTCTAGCGACCAACTGCAGGGCTGCAAGCCTTCAGCCAATCACGTGGCTTAGACACTTCTGAGTGATGAGCAAGTGACTGAGGTATACAGGAATTCATCATGACTAATGACAGTCTGCGACACTAGAGAGGATTTCTGATGTTGTAAGTCGGGTTAGACAAAGCTTGACGCAGCTCTTGATTAACACTTCTCCTTACTGTTCTTGGGAAACGGCTCGAACAACAAAAATGCTGAACGACACGAAAGCTACCTTGCCCTCTAGCGAAGACGATTCAAGTGAATATCGGGTTGCCGTCGCGGCTCTTATCGTCTCAGGAGCAGCCTTCGCTATTGCATTCGCCCAGGTTCTGATGCAATACTCGACTTCAAGTCCTGCTCATGGAAAATATACCTACGAGGCAAACAGCTCGTCCGCGAGGTATACAAAATTCGGATGGAATTGGCCATTCTGGCGGCTTTCCGACCATTACCCTGCATTGGATCTCTCATATCCGCTATGTCCAGGGCCATGATGAGCGAAGTTAGAGTTGATTCGGACTTGCCTGTAAAGATAAGCAGCTTTAATCAGAAGCGGGGAATAGTGCGCTTCATTCGGTTCCCTGAAGACGAGACACACGATTTCCTATTCTACGTTTCGTAAGTACTATCAGTATGCATTGTTCTTCGTTAGAAATCTATAAGCAGAGATCCTTTATTCGAAGAAAAATCATCACACTATACGTAAACTAATCTCCTCCTTTATATTCCGCTTAGATATCGTATTGAAAAAATGGCAGATGATGAAGGCCGCAAAGTCCCATTTCTCCGGCTCAGTATTTCCGAACAGCTCTATTTACTAGGTTACAAACTATTTGTCCTTCCTCGTCCTATCTACTGACCGCGTGCTTCTCGAGCTCAGGTGCTTATCGCATTGGGAGTTTTCGATGCCGAATTTTGGTACGGAAGCATTTCGATGCCGATATTATACCTGCTTCCTTCAATGTGCCTATCCAAATGAACCAATTATATGACCTCGTGGTTACTGCCTTGTGCCTTGGCTTCAAGCAGGTGTCCCTAGATCTCGAGAACCATGAGTTCTCCGCTGCTGGAGAATTAGGTACCATTACAAACTTCATCACAACGACATCGGAAAGGCCATTCGCTATGAAGGTGATGTCCGAGCACTGCTTCCTCAGCTCGGCGAACAATATCTATCGCCATTGGTCCTATTTGTCAATGGGCTTTGTCCAATGCCATAGCTATCCGTTGAGGTCGAGGACATCTTCTTGAGCAAAGTTGGAAGTTCTTCACTGCCACTAGCACATTTCCTCGACAGATACAAGATCTGGGGTCTGTACGAAATTCTTTTTTTATCCAACTTCCCAGTTCCGACCGGAAAGCCAGAGCCATGGTGATCGAGTTCCCTTAATTGCTAAAACAAAAAGCCAATTATTGAAAAGGGAAATGCTGCCGCTGAAGCTGCGCGCTTCAGCACATGGTTGACCGTAAGTTTTAGAGCTTAGTTTGGTATAAACCTTTCCATTACTTTCTGGACATTTGAGTTTTGGATGCTTCATACTAATTACAAACAAGAATATGCATTTGAGGGATGCATTCAGACAGTGAAAGCAGGACACTGGCCTCAATTCACCGACCGTGCTGCCTTCTGCCGCTTTATGCGCCCTTCTTTTGAGGACATCTACGGTATGGATAAGTCAAAGAACTGTTATGTAGTGTGTGTCTTAGTCAACAAAGCGACAAAAAAGCCGAAATACGTATCATTTAACCGTAAGCAAAAACGAGGATAACACTGCCTTTAGGTAGTGCTGACAGAACAAGAAGACCAAACGTCTGGGGTCCTTGTTCCATATATCACTGGGTTGATATATCGTGTTCAGAACCCTATTGATAAGCACTACCATGTCTCGTAAATATTAGACGCGTGGTTCACTTCAGCAGTGTTGATGATATATGTATTACATTAGTAACACTCAAGCAAAGCGATCAACAGGACATAAACGGGGAGCCGTTGGCTGTAAGTAATGAATTTCCTGGAGGTTCTCACTCTAGTCATAGAGGCACATTTCTATGGAGACCAGGTAAGGTTTCTTCAAGATAACTTGAATACTAGATTATTTTCTGGAATATCTTCGAAAGAGCTGACAAGATTTGGTAAGGTTCTTGGTGATGCTTCCTGACGTTCAGGCTCCCTGCAGGTTTGTCAGCCGAAGCTCCTTTCAGGTATTTGTTTTTTTGACCGCAGACTCTGTAAGGCTTTTGGGGATAATATAGCCAGAAGGCCGTTCAGAAAAGCATCTGATGTATGCCCAGTTAACCTGACATGATGACATGTGCGAGGTCAGGCTAACTCGTAGGCTCAGCATGCTTCACACCCGCGGCAGAGTTCATGTGCTCTGATTCGCGATAGACGCATCAACACAGAGCTGGAGCTGCAGACTCCATAAATATGTTTGGCTTGGCTTGCCGTCCAATACCCATCACAAGGCTCCTTGACAGACTCTTCGAAAGGCCGCATTTCTCGTTATGTCGGAGAGATTGTGCCTGTTCGAGGCCCGGCTTGTAAGTCCTGTGTCACAACGTTACTTTTAGGCTCTAGAACTTGATGTTGTAAATAAAGTAGGGGAAGGGTACTGCGTGGATAGATGAATGTCACTAAGTCGCATAAGCTGGCAACCTACGAAAGTCTGCCTGCCCACTAATGGCTGGATCGAGAGAGGTTCGGGAGGGGGGGGACGCCAAGCCTAAGGAAAAGAGGCAAATCGCTGTGGTTAAGTCACTTCAATAGCAAGCACCAAGGTACGCTCCGTTTCGGAATCGTTTGAACCATTCCAACTTATAGTGATGCGATTACTATCGCGAATCATAGCACAAGAACTCTGCCGCGGTTGTGAAGGAAGCTGAGACTACGACTCAGCCTGAGCCCGCACTGTCATCGTGTCAAGTTGGTTGGGCATACATCAGACACTCTTCTGGATGGCCTCCTCGTTGTATCGTCCTCAAAAACCTTCTTGCATTCTATTCGTGTTGAAACTGAGATTTTGTCTTGTTTTCCATTTATGTTAGATCTCCTCTTTGCCAACGCCCAGCGCGCCGAGGGGGATTTGTTAACCTGCCACAACCCACGCATGTCTGGAAGGGGCTGGCTGTTCTTGGACGGGTGATTATCAACGGGGCATATGTGACTGTTTCCTGATTGGCCAACGTCCTTTATGCTTTTCTGACTTGCAAGTTAGGCCTTTTCATACCTTTTTTTGTCCATAACGCAGCATAACAAAAACTGGCTAGTTGACAGCCAGGGAAAAATAAACGTAATCCCTCTTCTAGGTCTTTAAACAAGTTCACATGTGTGACGGAGTTCCGGCTGTACCCTGTTAAACTGGAAGCAAAATATAGACAGTTTGGTGAAGAGAAGTATGTTCGGATTACGCAGGCAAAAAATCTTGCTTTTGCAAACAGTTGTGTGTTTTGCCAGTGAAATTCTAAGTCATAGGGCATCTGGAAGGGGACAGTAAAGGTAGTAAAGACTATCACTGCAACTTAAATGTTTAGCATCCACATACACAGTGAATTGAGGTTAACATCCTATGGCTTCCTCGCTCCCAACGGTCAGTCTCGAGGGTCGGCTTCACGTTGCTTTTCTTGTTCTACCGTGATTGCAACAGTAAGGCTTACTAATTTCAGGTTCCCAGGGTGCTGAAGGAGTTGGATGTGAACTTAATCCCACCGGAGCCCCTTTGAAGAACCCAGCCTGAACCCAAATCCCGCTGAATTAGCGTTACGTGAAGATTAATTCAAGCCTTTGGGTTGCAAAGGATATTTTTTGAACGGCCCCACACGGCGAGTGCCGAACTACAAGGAGGTCCTCAGCTGTTACTTTAACCTTATCGATGGTTTGGGTTGGATCAAGTATCTTCCGTTGATTTATTCTGTTTGACTCCGCTTGTAAACGGTATCTCGAACAGTGTGGAACGAAGGGATCAGTTTTCGGCCGCCGACGCTTATCCTTTATGGTCAACTCTATTCCATAAATTAAAAGGATTGCTGTCGTATACATTGAAAGGTACTACCTAACTACCTAGTTGCCCCGTTAATCCCATTACCCATCAAACCCATACCAACAAATAACCACCTTCGCTATGCCCACGTTGCTCTTTATCTACCCCCAGACCACATGAATCCTTATAAGCACTTACTTATTTAAGACGACCTTCCAAACCTTCACCGCCGCATCACCCCCGACACTCACCACCCTATCGTCTCCCACCCACCCAACCCCAAATATCCCCTCCTTATGCGCATTCGCCGCCTTCCATCGCGCCCCCGGCTTCTCCAGACTCCACACATGTAAATTGGTATCCAACCCTCCACTCACCACATGTTTGCCCTCCGCATTCCACGCCAACGCAACCACTCGTGCGGTGTGTGCCGTCCATCGGTCGGTCGCGACGCTCCAGTCGGAGGTGGAAAAGACGAGGATTTTCCCGCCGGCGTTGCCGGCTGCTAGGTGGGTGCCTGACGGAGAGAAGGAGAGGGACGAGATGGGGGTTGTGGAGTTCGTCAGGGTGGTTGTCAAGGACAAGGAGCTGCCGGAGAGGGTGTAAATCTGCAGGGTGTTGTTTAAGGACGAGCCGAGGGCGATGAGAGAGTCGTGGGCGGCGATGGCGGATGGGGGTTGGGACAGGGGGAGGGACGTTAGCAAGGATGGGGTGCCGGAGGTGAGAATGTAGACAGAGAGGGAGTCACTGAGCGCGAGGAAAAGGTGTGTGGATGTGCTGGCGGAGATACCCTTGGGCTGGGCACCTAGAGAAAGGGGAGTGCCGATAAAGGAGGTGGTGGATTCGTCAATTGTGCGGAGCGTGTCGTCCCAACCGACGGAGTAGGTCTTGCCTCCGGGGGGCGAGGCGAATTGCGCGACTTGATTGGAGTGGGACTGGCCGTCGACGGCGGAGGCGGTGCCAGAGGGGACGTCCCAGGCGCAGATCTTACCGTCGAAGCTGCCTGTGAAAAGGGTGTTGCCGCCGGTGGAGGAGGCAACGGTTAGGCAGGTTGCGCTCTTGTTGTGGCCTTGGACGATGCGGATGGGTTGGTCTTTGCCCTCGACGAGATAGTTCAGGTCGCCGTTCAGGCTCAGGCTGATGATCAGCCCGTCGGAGCGGCCTGGAGGCCAGACGACGCCGACTTGTTGGTAGGAGACGTTGACTTCGTCGCCGCCAATGCGCCAAGTTGCGGTGTTCTCGCCTGATTCGGCGTCCCATACGCGCACGGTCTGGTCGGCGCTGGCAGTTACGAAGCGCTTCGAGTCGGAAGCCCAGCTGACGGCAAAGATACTGCCGGTGTGCACGCCCTCGCCGATCTGGCGGGTCGGCTCGCCCGTCTTGCCATCGTACAGCTGGATCCGACGGTCCTGGCCGACAGTGACCAGCTTCGAGCCGTCTGGGCTGAAGGCAGTACCCATCACGAAGCCGCGGTGCAAGCCAGCGGCCTTGTTCGCAAACTTGAACGGCGCACCGTGAAGGAAGCACATGGTAGCATCATCCGAAACCGTCGCGGCACGCAGCGGCCTCTGCTGCCGGATAGCAACTGCATTGACCACCTTGCTATGTCCGCTAACCTCGCCCACACTGTTCCCGGAGTCGTAGGTAATGCAGTGGCCGAAGCGCTCGCGACCATCGCCGACAGCAATGATGCGCTGGCTGTCTCCATCCCAGGCCAAATCGTTGATACGGCCCGAGATGATAGCGTACTCGCCCTTGGTGTTGACTGCCTCGACGGCATCCCACACGCGGACCTTGCCGGACACATCGCCGGACGCGACCCAGAAGCCGGACGGCGAGAACTTGGCTACTGTCGTTGTCGCCGTGTGCCCAGTGTATTGCTTGCAGATAGACGGGTCGTCGATGTTGCGCAGGAAGATGGACTTGCCGGACTGCGGGGGTCAGTCTGATGCTCATATCTTCCTAACAGAAGTCTTGGATCTATCAGATTCAAGGTACTTACAGCATAAGCGATACGCTGGCCCTTGGGATCGCACGACAGTTGGGTGGGCTGCCCGCGCGTTGTAGCCGGGGCCGCGGCCAAGATCTTTTCAATCTCGATCGACATGGCAGTTCAGACTTGTTGTATGTGTCTAGAATTGGACAGAACTCAAGCAGAAATCCAGCTGCCTCGGCTCAAGTGTTGATGTTGCAAGATGTCGGTGAGGCTGGCATCGTATGTTGTTTGATTAGGGGGCAGCTCTCGGCTCTTGCTGATGGAGCCCAACATGGCGGGGTCCAGGCGACCTGCCACAGGCACTCAGGGGCTCGTTGCGGGGTAGCGCTGACGCAAAACAGTGGGACTGGGACGGCTCACGGGGGAAATATGAAAGGTTAGAATAAGGGTTAGGGTTGTCATTCCATTACCACCTAAACCATCATGCGGCTACAAGCTGCCTGCTGCCACAATGTGGAGAGCAGAAGAAAGCTGTAGTGAGCGTGTGAATGAGATATATATTCATGTTCTTTTTCTGTGGGTATCTTTGAACTAAGAGATCTATGACAAAGGAAATGTATGCCGACGGCAGTCCTTACAGTTGGAATGTGGGAACCCTAAGTCCCTTATTTCTGTCGATTCGATGACGTCACTGAGCAACCTCTTTTAAGACCCTCTTGGCACAAGCCAGCTCCATGAGCTCCAGCAAAATCAGCTTCCTCCAATATTTGTACCGCTCGATGTGAAAGTTTTTGTGAAACGATTGTACTAATTATGAGCTGAACAAATTGGTCGATGGTCATGAGCAGAGATCGCAGACGTTCTGTGTTAAGAATGAAGTGTTAGCGGCATCCCAGCTTGAGAGCAAAGTGAGACTCTGGGACCGGAGCGACTTACACTGTGCTTTTTTGAACTAAATGTGAGAGAAACCATCTGACTGGTGGAAAGATCAGAAATATTACTTTGACTCCTTCGACTCCTTGGACTCGGCCTTCTTCTCGCGAGTCAGAATGTCCATGATGAGATCAATGTGCCCAGTCTCAACTGGGACTTTGTAAGAGGGCAGCTCAAGGTGGTGGTCTCTGTTGGCGTAGAATGCCCTTGGGCTCCAGAAACCCGGGCGGATCACTTTAATGATGGGGGTGTCGAGGATTACTTTGGTGGTGGCAGGCCTCTTGCGCTTGGGCTTTTGAACGCGGCCTGCATTGTTGATAACAGGAGTTGACGCCATTTGATGTTTGAGATTGCAGTGAGCAAAAAAGCTGTGAAAAGAGTTGTGTTGGTAGTTCTGGAGAGAAAAATGTGAAAGAGTGCTGTTTTGGCTGTTCTGTCTGAAGAACTACTTGGTGTGAAAGAAATGTCGGTAGAGGGTGAAAAGTTTGTAGGAGTGGAAAAATTCATCTAGAAAGGAATTGGCTGCATGCCGGGGGGGGGAGGGAGCAGTGATGCCAGTTGGAATGTGATCAACGAAAGCTTGGATCACTTTTGAGGCGGGGCAAGCCCTAAGGAACACAGAGCGCGACAGCTATGCGACTAGCTGTATACATGTAAGGCTTGAGATATCATGAAAATGCTTGGCAAGATCTGCGCAGAAATGTGTTGACAAACATTGTGCAGATGAGTGCGTGAGACTTCGAGAATAGCTGTGCTCTGTGCTCTGGTGACTACACCTCCCAAATGCCACTCATCTTTGGACAGTTTGATCACTGGTATGTATGAGGAGACCCTACCCAGTTCTTCTAGCTTTGTATACTACCCACTCTGAGTCTCTTGCGGATTTGAACCTAATATGATTTATCCGGTCCTTGGGCAACTAGAATGATACGAAGGCTTCAGCAAAGTTTATCACAGAGCTAGTTGCGGCAACTGGTCGGTAAGTGTGAAGATGATCGACTCCCCGAAGTTCTTGCCAAATATTGAGTGCCTATACAATATGCTGGCGGATATATTAAATATTAAACAGACCGAACCAAGGTCTCAGCCAATCAAGGTATGTCGTTATATTTTGGTTTATATCTGAAAAGAGACACCGGTTCAGGAGCAGTCGGGTTTAACCTCTACAGATATGGCCAGGTCAAACAATGATAACCATTTCTCCATCGAAGGGAAGAAGTCGTCGGGAGCAAACGAGATGCCGATTGCATACCAGCTTGCCTTAACCACTCAGAGAAAAGGATTGAAATGAAGAAACTAGTAATTTCCCAACCGTTCAGAACTCTTAGTAACTGGAAATCGGGACCACTTAATAGCGCGGTTATCAGGAGAGACTACCAATTTGGGACTTACTATGAATCCTGATATAGATCCCCATTCGGGACAATTGTAAATGGATCGATAGATGCTTCGTTGAGATTTATGTGACTCTGTTTGAAGCGACATAACATCAAAGCAGGTAATGGAATGCTCAGGCCGATGGTCGAGGAAACAAGTAAGCGACAGTCATAATTCCGGACAATATTAAGACTGGACTACGTACCTCATATCTCAACAGCTCAAGCCTTCCATCAACTCATCCGAACACTCAGCCGAGTCCAAATCTAGTCCAAAGATCTTTCTCTGCCCGTAAGTATCTTAACGGTCTCGCTCAATCAATCATAACCCTTACACTCCCTGAAAAACACCAGCTTATTACCTCCAGCGCTCCTTCACCAACCTATCCTACTCCCTCCTCGCCTCTGCAGCCCCAAGCTCACTGCTAATCCATTGGCCCGGCAACCGTTCCGCTTCAATTCGAAACGGCCCCTCCTCCTACATAAACAACCTCCCTCACCTTCCCACATCCCACAAACTACGCATAACTTCCGTCGTTCGCCTCATCCTGAAGGATACCATGAAGCAAATCCCTCGCTCGCTAGTCAAACGGAATGTGCTGCTCCGACGAGTGCCACGGCTGCTCCTGAAGCAGCAGCATTCCGCGCAGCAGGCTGATTGCAAAACTTGCCCCCTCAGAGTACGGAGCTGTCTAGAATCAGGATAAAGTAGTTATCGTTTGATCGTAAGCAAAGCAAACCCCTCTGGAACCTCAAAGCAAACGGAGTACTGGCCACTGAGCAGACCCAGGGAAGGGAGACTGCGCCTGATCTGGGGTGGTTCATGGAAGTCGGACTGGCCGCTGAAGCCTTGGAAGGTTGCGTCGTTATTGGTCCGAAGGGGGGAGGTCAGTGTAGGGGAGGAGCTCGCTGTAGAGGAGGAGCGGGTCGTCGTCATTGCTGTCCCGGTAGGAAAGGTGCTGTCGCACAGGGGGGGGAGGGGGAGGGGGTGTTGGTGCTAGAACGGCCAAATCGAGGCTCGGGTCGAAGGGCGGTTGCGTTGGGAGGTTTGTCTCCGTTGGGAGGGTCTGGGGCTGATGTCTGGGTTGGCGCTGGGCTAGCTGTCGAGAGAGAGGTGGTAATTTTGGCTGTTGTGGATGAGGAGCCGCGACGGGAGGTTTGCTTTGCAGGATGAATCGAGGATGGCCCAAGCTCAGCTTTCTTACTCGAAGTTTTGGCAGCAGTAGTCATGGCCTTGGTCGCCTTGGTCGTAGCCTTGGCTGTTGTAGTCGCAGTCTTCGTGGTCTTTTTTCGGCTCCGAAGACTTGGAGGTTTTAGCCTTTTATCTCAGGCGGAAGGGAAGCAGAGTGAACTTGGACGGCACCGTTAGGCCCAACAGAGACGGTGAGGTTGAGACTGATACTCGTTCCCGGAGCGACAACGTTGCCATTGTCAGCGTTTCTCTTTCCCGACTTTAGTTCCAGTGCAGACTCAGTCTTACCGGCTGCGGCTTTCGGCTCTTGTGCTGACTGCTTCGTAGTAACCGACTGCTTCTCAGCAGCAGCTTGCTTAGCCCGCGCTCTTTCTTCGCCCATTCCTTCTTCAGTTCAGCTTCGATCTTGGGGATATGGTTTGGAGCAGTCAAGCAGCTCTTCGAGACGGCGTCTGACAACCGCATCTTGGCTGTGCCTTTAGTTTAGAGGGAACAGTCCATAGTGTAACAGCTGCGCCTCATACCAGTGCTCCGGGCTGGCCTTACTGCGTTGCCGTCAAAAGCATCCCTGAACTCGAGAATCGCGCGGCGTGCCGGTTGTTGCCGCTGGCCTGGACATAGAACTCGCTATGCGCGAAAGACCACGCATCGCACGTGGCCAAAGGAATTTCTTGGAACATAGCTGAGCTGAGGAGTCGGCTCTTTCAAGTCAGGGAAGTACGTTTGAAGAGGGGTTGAAGGGAACAAATCGCACAAGAAGACGACAAAAGAGCGTTTGCAGCGCCCCAAAGCAGCGTCTACTGAATTTCAGACCCGGAAACCCTCGTATTTATGTGATATGCGATATTGCTTTTTTAGGGTCTGCAGTTGTCGTTGCTCAAGACCCGGATCTGATGTTCTCAAGAGCTGTCAAAGCGGGGGCTCCTCAAGCTCTCTGAAGTTAAGGCTCGATACAGTGTTTTCTGCAGTAGCGTTAAAACTTCCCAATTCACCAAGCTACTGTGAATGGCTGCCTGTGTCAAGCAGCCAACGTTCTTTTCGACAGTTGTTGTTGTTGTTGTTGTTGTTTCAATTGGATGAACAGTTAAGTATCTTTGCCAGTGTTATACAGTGATCCAAAGCAAGAGTCCACGTCAACTCCAATGCACAGAGTTAGGTCCCCACTTACACCATGAGAGATAACAATGAATGCATAAAGCTCATTTGAAGTGATGATATTACTGAAAATGATATACAGATAACAAGCTGAATGGATCTTGACTTGGTGACTAATATTATAGCCTCTTTGCTACCCATAGTTCTAAAGGTCAACATTACCCCTGACGGTTGCCAGGGCAAATTATTGAACCATAACTACTTCTAATAATTTTGTGGACAGGTTTGTCTAATATTCTGACTTCCACATCTTCTTTGCAATCTGCTGCAAATCCTGGATCTTCCATGATGCCAACCATCTTGAAAGGTT
This sequence comes from Thermochaetoides thermophila DSM 1495, assembly GCF_000221225.1. Classification (NCBI taxonomy): domain Eukaryota; kingdom Fungi; phylum Ascomycota; class Sordariomycetes; order Sordariales; family Chaetomiaceae; genus Thermochaetoides; species Thermochaetoides thermophila. The sequence goes on from NW_006383034.1 coordinate 2,229,924, forward strand.
AGGACTTGAGAGTGTTAGCCTGAATCTCTCCTGTAAGTATCTAAAGTAACAGTCTTTAGTCACTTAATATGGCTCTACTTGAGATGCGTGAGACCTCCAGATCGCCATCTTGTTTCGCTATCTCTCTCAAAGCATCATGTAGAGACACAAATCATGGCAAATTAAATTATATCCAAACAACGAGCAGATCTTATCTCAGTTGCTTTGACCAGTCGTTCTGGACACACACTCTCCAACGACACACCAAACTCCGTATTTCTGAAAACCTCCAACAAAGCGAGCAACGGTTAACTGGTCCGTGCGTCTCAGCTTACATAATCCAACAACCACTCAACCCACTTGTCGTTGGCGCGGCGAGGAACGTGCACCAGGCAGGCTCGGCTTCGCTGACTGCTGAATGCAGTGAAAGCTGACCGTGCTGGACCCCAACTGCCAACTGCCCGCCTCGCCGTGTCTGAATCTTTGGAAAGGTGCAACACCTCTGGATAGCATCAGCTCAGGTTGTGCTGTCAGAGCTGCAGCCCTATTCAGCGCCGTTCCTTTTTTATCGATCAGTTTGCATTGCGAAACATCTTTTTACGGCGATACTTCACACACGCAAGGTACAATGATGCCCCCCGTCTTTAGTCCTTTGTGGTCGGTTGTTTGGGTTGATGGCAATCGCCAGTCAACCTGCAGCTGGCACCAACGGTCATCCAAGCATTGCATATCCAACACCCAAACTTATTTGGCTGACTTGCCATCTGCAGACCATCCATTAAAATGAGCAGCGCAGTAGAAGACAGGGAGAAGCCCCACGATGAGACGCGCGACCATGCCGACGGCACCGATGCCGACGATGCCAACGAGGAGGTGCGCCACCCACCCCGACCTGTGACCGGCCGCATCGCCCTGCCCTAGCAAGAGGAAAGGAAGTAGCAGGAAAAGAGAATAAGAGATGGCTAATGCAATACCCCGGGACAGGAAGAGATCTCTGCCATGAAGCGGCGGGTGGCCGAGATGGAGGCCGAGGCAGCTAAGCTCCGCGAAATGCAGGCGTCTCTCGACCAGGCGCGCGCCGATCTGACAGAGGACAAGGAGGAGGTGGACAGCCGCAGCATCTTTGTTGGCAACGTCGACTACTCCACCTCGCCCGAGGAGTTGCAGGCCCACTTCCAGAGCTGCGGCTCCATCAACCGCGTTACTATTCTCCTGGACAAATTCACCGGCCAGCCCAAGGGGTATGTCATCTTGTTGCTCCGACACATAGCTTTGTCTTTGCGGGTTCATACTGAAAGTCTTGTAGCTATGCCTACGTTGAGTTTGCCGAGCCCTCTCTCGTCGCCCAGGCGCTAGTTCTCAATGACTCTGTCTTCAAGGGTCGCAACATCAAGGTTGCCCCCAAGCGCACCAACATTCCCGGCATGTCGCGTGGCCGTGGAGGCTTCCGTGGCGGGTATCGTGGCGTCCCCCGCGGTGGTTACTATGGCGGTCCCGGCAGAGGCGGCTACCATCCCAGCTATGCTCCGTTCCCTCGGGGCGGCTACCGTGGTGGCTATCGCGGACGGGGACGCGGGGGCTATGCACCGTATTAGGATCGCTGCTGGCGCTGCTGGCAGAGAGTCTGGTGGTGAGCCGCGTTGGGATGACCTTTGATGTTATTTGAGTGAGGCTTACTGGATGAGACGGGCGGGATGGGTCTACGGATGGACGCGGTTTTGGTCGGAACGATTGATCAGTGGCAAGGCTACACTACCTAGCAAGCAGCCCTTCCAGTATGTGTGAGATAGGGAGGCCGGGAAGGGAGGCGTCTTTTTCGTTTTCTACGGGACAAAGTTGGGTTGCTGTTTGTGTTGGCAAGGCGTCAGGGGGACAACATGGACAAAAGAAACGGATGGTCTATTCATCGCTCAGCGGATTACCCTTTTCACTACTGTTGTTTTTCACCTTTTTCTTCACCGAGAGCTTAAGCCTGCTTGGCAGCCACGGGGAATTAAACCAGATGTGGGCATTGTCTATAAGGTATATGGTACGAACAGCGGTCTCGAGGTTGTCGGCTGTGGTGAGAGACTTTTTGTCACCGCTGTCATGACTATCAAGCAATGATCCAATTCCACTATTGCCCAATCTCTGAGAAGCCCGGCGCCATCTTGTCAGATATTATCCTTGGTTGTAGTGGTGACCGCCCTAGCAGCCCTTGGAGAGTTATTTTGGTATCAATTGTGCCTACCTGATTATAGCCTCAAGACTCCTCAAGACTCAACAGCACTTCACAGGCGCATCTGCAAGCTCTCGATTGCAAATCATATCATATGCATTTCTTTCCAATTCGGAAGACTGGGGTATTTCGCTTGTAGTTCAGCCAAGCCTTAGCAGTTGATAACTTTCGATTTTCAAATCAGTTGTCGCAACTACCAAGCAGATGGCATTGCTCTTGACAGGCACTCAATGGACAAGCGTTTGAATGATAGGTACGTAGCAGGAAAATCCAACGGAACCTGCGGCACAGGTTGCTTGAACCGGGAAGACACGGTCCTAAAAGCCAGTTTTAGGACATGAAACTGGACTTGGAGCAAGAAATTTAGAGCCTTGCAGCTGGCGAGTCTGCCCCACTGCCCCACCAACAGACAGTGCGCCGCTCTAGCGCACACGGCCCCCTATCAAAGTTCAAGACACTGCCTGCACAGTTCCATTATCCATTACCGATACGGAGAGCGTGTCAGCAACTGAGGTGTGTTCCCTGCCTGGCAGCCACCTCTGGTCGGAAGGTTTCTAGAAAAGAGACTGGCCGGGCCCATCATGTGACATGCTGACCTTACCCTGTTTATGTTAGCCTCGTCGCTGACCACTCTTCTCACACTCAGGACGCGAAGAGAACCATGCAAAGTCCTGCCGACTGTCAGGTCGGGCGAATCGATGCGCCGTTGATGCAGCCGCCCTTGGCACGCTGAACCGGCGGGGCAGCGCGCTAACAGGCGAGAGCCAAGTCGCCAACCCTGGCAGGCCGTTGGGGCACCTCGGTTGGTTGAAGACACATGCCCCGATAGACGCAAGTACCAAAAGCCGCCGCTTGGTAGCATGCGTCCACCGTCCACACCGTGTGACGGTCCCGCTCCCCACTGTCCCGCCCACTGGTACGCGAGGAACAGCAGGGCATGGACGTTAAGAACCACTCTGGAAACAAACACCTCACAAGTCACAGACGGAGCAGAAGCGCCCAGCAAGTGAGCCGACTGCTGCGATGTGCATCTGCGACTCTTGGCTATCTCCCGACTGAGCGGTTCTGCCTCCGAATTCTCTCCGTTTGAGGGCAGTAGAAGTGATTGCGGCCGGTGTCTGCTGGAGAAGCTCTTAACTGCTAACAGCTCCCATCCGCTTTTGCTGTCCTGGCCCGACAGTTTACTGGCCTACCTGACCTAGGGTACCTGGCCTTGAATCTTGGCCAAAGCGGGGTGTCTGGCCGAAGGCACGAAGGGGGACCGCAGCACAGCCTCAACGTCGGCAGCGTCCAAGCATCCATCAACCATTCGATTTCGATTTCGCCGGCTCGACCATCCATCGTTCCCCGACTGGCCAGTCTGCCACACATCATCCATCTCGTGGCCATCAGATTGCCATCCTGTGCCATTCCATCTCTTTGCAGTCTGAACAACACCAACAGACCCTCATCGCCTGTCGCATCCTGACCGTCCTGACGTGCTGCGCTCGTCGCTCGAGTCGTGTGCTGGTGGTGCCCGCATATTCGGTACCGTATCTTTTGATCCCGTAACTCGACATATCCCTTACCCCTTCGTGTGTTTTTTTTTCTTTGTCTCCCTTTTGGCACTGCTTTTCGGCTTCTGCGCATCGACATTGGCACCGGCACCGGCACCAGCTCTGTCCACGAGATACCTACAACGAGCACGCTCTTCAAGTCCTTCGAGTAATCCGTATCCCGCTCCTACACATCTCTTCCGCAGGCAGATCTCAATTCCATTCTCTCCTGCTCCTCCGTCCCTGATTCTGGCCTGCCAAACTGCCTGCCTCGCGCGAACGGTCTCCAGTGCCCATCTGATCTCGACGACGTCTCTGATTCCGACGCCGACCGACCTCTTCCTCGCTTTTACCTGCGTGACTGTTCCCGGGCTCCTCGCGCAAGCCCTGACTTGCGCGACCCGCCACAGCCATGAGCAACAACACTCGGATGGATGGCCTTCCAGCGTAAGTCGACGCCCTGTCCTGATCTTATATCTCTAGGCTCCCCGCCGCGGGGATGCCGCTACTGCCGCTCCGGCTGGCATTCCAGTGACAATGACGTGCCCTGCTCGGTCTGGACGAAAGCAGAGCTAACAAAGGTGCAACAGCCAACCCAATCTCCGCGTCACAAGTATTGCCCCTCCCCTATTCTAGCCTTCGGACCATATCTGTCCCTTCTCTTGGAACAGCCGCTGACCCCGCCTATTTAGTCATCGCCGCCGATGGCTTGTACAAGCGAGATGTTTTCAGTACGTTGAATGCTGGCCTTGCGATCCCCCTGCGTTTGCGATGTGCTAATTGGTCTCTGCAGGGTTTCCTGATCCCTTCGCGGTAGCTACCATCAACGGCGAGCAGACTAAGACGACTCAGGTGTCGAAACGGACCCTGAACCCATATTGGAACGAGAGCTTTGATTTGTATGTGTGCTTGGTCCCTATCATGTTGACCAGACGCTCACATGTTGCAGTCGGGTAAACGAGGACAGTATCCTGGCTATCCAGGTGTTTGACCAGAAAAAGTTCAAGAAAAAGGACCAGGGGTTCTTGGGTGTTATTAACATCCGGATAGGCGATGTGATCGACTTGGTCCCGGACGCCGACGGTAAGAAGGGGAACATAATTTTAGATTTAGAAGGACATGGCTGACCGCCCCAGATCAAATGCTTACCCGGGACCTCAAGAAGTCAAACGATAACCTCGTCGTGCACGGAAAGCTCATTATCAACCTATCGACGAACCTCTCAACTCCTAACCGCACTCAGCAGACCCCCTCGGCTAGTAGACCTTCTCTGCTTGCGCCGCAGACCTCGACCCCGAACGGCACAACGGACCGTCCCTCATCCGCTATGTCGTCGGCTGTGTCGACGAACGGTACACCGGCTGCCAGTCAGCCGATGCCGTTAGCACACAGGCCTGCCAGCTTAGCGTCAACGACATCAACCAGCCAGGCCACGGCAGCTGCCACAACCAGCACGACAACAGCAACCGCCAACGGGACCCCGGTACAGCCGCGGCAGGTCGATGTCAGACAGCTCAGCCCGTTCGAGGACGCACTCGGCCGGTTGCCGCCCGGGTGGGAGCGTCGCGAAGATCACCTCGGGAGGACGTATTATGTAGATCACAACACCCGGACGACAAGCTGGAACCGACCAACGGGGACAGGGCAGTCAGATGCCGAAGCGACTCAACAAGCGCAGCGGCAGCAGCACCAGAACCGTTCGCTGCCAGAGGATCGCACGGGAGCCAACTCGCCAACACTCCAGCAGCAGCAGGCAGTGGCACAAGCCCAGGCGACGGCGCTTGTCCATACGGGAGCTACGACCGCAGGCACGGGCGAGCTGCCGCCGGGCTGGGAGATGCGCTGGACACCTGAGGGTCGGCCGTACTTCGTCGACCACAACACCCGGACAACTACCTGGGTGGACCCTCGGCGCCAGCAGTATATCAGGATGTATGGTGGTAACAACCCCAACGGTATTATTCAGCAGCAGCCCGTGTCACAATTGGGCCCGCTGCCTAGTGGTTGGGAGATGCGTTTGACGAACACGGCTCGTGTTTACTTCGTCGATCACAACACCAAGACCACTACTTGGGACGATCCGCGCTTGCCATCGTCTCTTGACCAGAACGTACCCCAGTACAAGCGTGACTTCCGCCGGAAGCTTATCTACTTCCGGTCGCAGCCTGCTATGCGTATCCTGTCTGGACAGTGCCACATTAAGGTGCGCCGGTCACACATCTTTGAGGACGCCTTTGCCGAGATCTCACGGCAGTCGGCGACCGACCTGAAGAAGAGGTTGATGATCAAGTTCGATGGTGAGGATGGTTTGGACTACGGCGGTCTGTCTCGCGAGTTCTTCTTCCTCCTGTCGCACGAGATGTTCAACCCCTTCTACTGCCTGTTCGAGTACTCGGCACACGACAACTACACGCTCCAGATCAACCCGCACTCGGGCATTAATCCTGAGCATCTCAACTACTTTAAGTTCATCGGGCGGGTAGTAGGGTTGGCTATCTTCCACAGGCGCTTCCTCGATGCCTTCTTCATTACCGCTTTCTACAAGATGATCCTCGGCAAGCCGGTCACCCTGGCCGACATGGAGGGCGTCGATGCCGATTTCCATCGTTCGCTGCAGTGGATGCTCGACAATGACATTTCGGGAGGCATCATCGAGGCTACTTTCTCGACGGAGGACGAGCGCTTCGGCGTCATCACGGTCGAGGATCTCAAGCCTAACGGTCGCAACATCGAGGTGACGAACGAGAACAAACGCGAGTACGTCGAGCTAATGGTCAAGTGGCGTATCCAGAAGCGTGTCGAGGAGCAGTTTAAGGCGTTCAAGGAGGGCTTTAACGAGCTCATCCCGCAGGATCTGATCAATGTGTTTGACGAGCGCGAGCTGGAGCTGCTGATTGGCGGTATTGCGGAAATTGATGTGGACGACTGGAAGAAGCACACAGATTACCGCGGGTACACGGAGAGTGATGAGGTCATCCAGTTCTTCTGGCAGACGGTGCGGTCGTGGGATAGCGAGCAGAAGAGCCGACTGTTGCAGTTCACCACGGGTACCAGCCGTATTCCGGTCAATGGGTTCAAGGATCTGCAGGGCAGCGATGGACCGAGACGGTTCACAATTGAGCGCGCGGGTGATATCAATAATCTGCCCAAGGCGCATACTTGGTACGTTGCCTTTGACCAACTTTCTCAGGCCGAAGATGCTAACATATTTCACAGCTTCAACCGCCTTGATCTCCCTCCGTATAAGACGCTGGAGCAGCTGCAGCAGAAGCTGACGATGGCTGTTGAGGAGACGATGGGCTTTGGTCAGGAGTGAGGGGCTTTATATACATTGGGTGTTGTTGGTTGTGTTTCTGTTTATCTCCTTTTAACATCTCCCTCCCTTCGGCTCTCTCTCTCTTTTTTTTCTTCCCTCTTCTCTTGTGCTCTCTCTCATCGTCCCCTTGGAATGTCGTGTCGCACTCTCAAGTCTTGCTCATATATCTTGGGTTTGTTAACTTGGTCTGTTGCTTTGCTGGGAGCGGTGCGGCAGGTTTTCTTTTTAACGCTCTATTGCAATACTACGTACAACATCAACACAACAACATGCACACTCTGTTACACTACGCTAACGTTAAACGAACAAACGCACGCCCGGACAAAAACGTCGCGCAACGTCAACATGTTACAGATGACGTCGTTGTTGAGATCGAACACACGTCGATGGTATAACGAATGAAGCGCTCGTTAATTGAAACTGACCGGTTGATTGATTGACGATGAATTGCCTAGGTCAGTCATCATGGTTGTGGTTGCTGCTGATGGCTGTCTTGTGTTGGTTCGGTTGGTGTGGGGGTTGTCTTTGGTTCCTTGGGGCCAGCATCATCATCATTGTCATTGTCATCATCGTCAGGGGAAGTATTGGTTGTTGATATATTTAGGTTACGTACCTCTGCTCACGTCGAGGCACTCCTGGACCGGCTACGGTCGAGCTTTCTGTGCTGGCCGTTGCCCTACTTTCAGTGACTTTCCAGGGGCGATGGGATTGGCTTCGCGGGGTTTTGCTTTTGCGGCTCTCCTGCTTTTTCGCTCTGCTCTGACTGACTGTTGTTGATGATAAACCGGTGCTTGTATATAGAATTAAGGTAGTCGCTACTTGTTGGCTTCATGATCCTCAGATTCAAGTTCCGTACTCTTCGACGTGGGAATTGTGAGATGCTTATTGGCCAAGCCGTGGAAGGGAACGATGACCGTCCCTCGATCCTTATGTTCTGCTGTCGCGATCCCAGCTAGGTACATGAACGTGAAGCGATTCGAATTTTTACGTAAAACAGCACCAGTTCTTGGGGACTCTTCAGCTGGCCTTAGTCCCAACTGGGTTTTCACGCTTTACCTTCGTAGCCCATAGGCATGACCTGAAGAACGGCCGGGACAAAACAGGCATCCCGAACATTCATAGGCTAGTTAGTCGGCTCCCTGCAGCCGGGCCGGCGCCGACTCCGGAGCCGATGTGGATCTGGGGTCGTTTCGGAATTTCATCCCGTCTTATCGCGACCCCTTGTTTATCTGCTATTTGTAGCCGTCCTCCGACTTCACTTAAACCAATTCTCATTCACCCGCTCACCCACATTGCCCTAAGTAATTACCACGCACACAGTTCTTGGTTCCTGACACTTCAGTAAGAATTTCCAAGCAATCCAAAAACAGAAACTAGAGTTTACCGCACTGCTGACTTATCTCCAGCTTTCAGTTTCACATACATCTTACATATTCTTATCACCAAACCTTTACCCACCTACACATCTCATGTCTCCAGCACCCCCTCCAGTGACCCAACCGCCCCCCGCCAGCTGGGCGCTCCGCATCCTCTTCTTTGCCATCGGCGTGGCCATCAGCCTCGCTCTTCAAGGCCAAAAGTCCTCCTCACCTGATGGCAAAGTGAACCTCGACCTCATCTCCTTCGTCCAGCGCCTGCTGGGCAAATTCCTTCCTCCTAGCCATGACTTACAAACGCAGACACAAACCTACTGCTACCAGTCCATCCTTTCTTCCGGTATCAACCCCGTCCCGGGAGTGAATTGCTTCTCCGTTCGAGATGGACGCTTCGTGAGGGTGTTTTCATCCACTGACCCCGCTACGCGGGAAAGGGTTGAAATCCGCCAGGGACATGCCCTCCCCGGCCTGTGGGACGGACACGGGCATTTGCTGCAGTATGGAGAGTTCTTGCATTCCGTGGATCTATTTGGCGCGGAGTCGTTCGAGGAGGTGAGGAGGAGGATAGGGGAGTATGTTGAGAAGAATCCGGACGCTGGGACCAGGAGCAGGTGGGTGAGGGGTGTGGGGTGGGATCAGATGCGGTTGGGGGGGATGCCGAGTGCTGCAGGTATTCCCCTTTTTTTTTTGGCTTCAGTTTTGTTCAAAACGTTGGGGTGTTGGATTGCTGACTAACTGCTGATTTTGGGACAGGCTTTGTTAGATGAGGATGAGCGGTTGAAAGGGAAGTATATCATGCTTGATCGGGTCGATGTGCACTGCACTTGGGTATCGTCGGCAGTTTTGCAGCTCCTACCAAACTTACCGGCCGAGGTGCCGGGCGGCGAGATCGTTCGCGACCCTGGGCTTGGGGTGTTCTGTGATAATGCGATGGACTTGGTCATGCCTCTTTGGCCAAGGCCGAGCCGCGAGCAGAAGAAGGAGTTCGTGCGGTCTGCCATGCGCTCGCTGCATAGTGTTGGGCTGGTGGGCATTCATGATGCGGGTGTCACGCCGGAAGATATTGCTTTGTATGAAGAGATGGCGAACGAGGAGGGAAATGGGTGGACGATGAGGGTTTATGCTATGATTGAGTGTCCTGAGAGGAATAGTTTCTGTCCTGAGGTCGCGAGGAAGGTCGAACATCCGATGTTGAGGGTTAGAAGCGTGAAATTGTTTGCAGGTAAGTTTTCCTTGAGGTTTGTTGAATTGAATCACCCCTAACAATCACAGACGGCGCCCTGGGCAGCTGGGGCAGCGCCCTTCTCGAGCCATACAGCGATCGACCCGACACATCCGGCTCTCTCCTAGTCAACGCAACCACCTTGACCAAGCTCGCACGCTCCTGGGCCTCCGCTGGCTACCAAGTCAACATTCACGCCATAGGCGACCGCGCTAACCGCCTTGCCATTGATGCCCTCGAAGCAGCCCTCAACGACGTCTGCCCCCCTTCAGACGAACCCTCCCGCCTAGTTTCCTGCCAACAATCACGCCGCTTCCGCATCGAACACGCCCAAATCATCCATCCCGCTGACCAAGTCCGCCTACACGCCCTCGGCATCATCCCTTCCATCCAGCCCACCCACGCCACTTCCGACATGTCCTACGCCGAACTGCGCTTAGGCCCCGAGCGCATCGCTTTCTCGGCCTACCGCATGCGCTCACTCTTGGACCTCGCCCCCTGTTTGGGCAGCGATTTCCCCGTAGAACCGGCCAACCCGTTCGGGGGGTTGTATGCAGCTGTAGCGAGGAAGGATCCGAAGTCTGGAAAAGGCGGTCCTGGGAAGGAAAAGGATGGTTGGTATAGGAAGGAGGAGGGGCTGAGCTTGGCCGAAGCGCTCGATGGGTTTACTAAGGGAGCTGTTAGGGCAGCTTTCTGGGAGAAGAATGGTGGAGAAATTAAAGAGGGGATGTGGGCTGATTGGGTGGTGGTTGATAGGGAATTAGGTGGCGACGAGGAGGATCTGAGGAGAGTGAAGGTGAAAGAGACGTGGGTTGCTGGGAGGAAGGTTTATGAGGAGGATGAGAGCTGGACAATGGAGGACTTATAAGGGACTGAGAGGAGAGGGGGGAGAGGTATCCGAGGGCGACGAGGTATTTTTTTTTTCTTGCCAGACTTGTTCGTTTATGCCAGATTTTAGAAAAGGTTATTGATTTCATAGTTCCAGTCCATATAACGTCCATCATCTAAAATCCATCCTTCTTTAAGCGTGCGATCTAGCCTGATGTGATGTCTCTTTGAGTCCACTTCTCATCTTTCTCTTATCATCAAGGGCTGCTACCGGTATCTCTCAGCAACGCTTGAAGCGCTGACATGCCTTACCATTCCTGCACCACACACAGTTTCAAGGGACGATGCCCTCAAGACTTGAAAAATCGAGTCATTTCGCACTTGTTGCCAGCGGTCAGTACTCGCCATCTTTCCAAGGAGTGACTTAGCCTTGCTGTCAGTAAAGAACTAATCAAGTCCAAATAGCAAGTTTATAGCTCTAGTTTTATCTAATTGACCAAGAAATGCTTGGGTGATCTTACGCAAAATATTTTAAGAACTGATCAGGAAAACCCCCCGTTACCAATCCTGAACTATAAGGTAAAACTCAGTCGCTGACCGGTCAGGCAGCTGAGGGGCTACAGTTTTGTAAAGTTCTACTCTGGTTTCTCTACAAGCATGATGCTTTTCTACGCGCCACACCCCGTTTTAGGAAGACAGCTTGGGCTACCCCTCCCAACATTCCTTGTCGGGGTTCAAATCAACCGGGCTGTATGTGGTTTTAATTGGCCCCGTCGGTCTATCACTTATATACCGGGCTCTATCGATACGAACTCTTAAGAATTGACTCAGATATGTCTCCCGACGATTAGAACAAGGCCGTGACATTTTCCTCTGGTTGAATGGTCAGCAAAACACATGTTGAGAAAACTTATACTTAAAACTTCTACGCCAATGTTACTGAGCCTGCAGCAATTTCTATCTCCATTCTCTAGCCACTGCCATACACGGCTAAAGTCTCTGTTTCATGTCCACTTGCAGCAACTAAGAAATGTGATACGGCGGTCTCCAAAGCGCAAATCGCAATGGTTGACAGCCAAAATCATCTGGAAATCAATGCAAATCCAAAACCTCGAGTCAAGTTCTAACCCAGCGCCAAATGTGCTGTGTTAGATTATAGCAGTCTAATATCAGTTGAGGACAAAGTCCATCAACTTCACGCTTAGCAAACCGGTGGTGACATTCCAAAAAGACTGCGGAAGTCTCACCAATACCTCTTGCTAATGATAAGATTAATATTCTGGGGTTTCGAGTCGTGTAGGTGACTACAATTACATAGCATAATTCAGAAAGCGTCCGAAGCATCGAAAGTAACAATAACTGAGCCCCTTTGACGGCCGGGAACATTGGATCCCGGATCTCAGCAACAGTAACTCCGACATAACTGTCTACGTTCTCGGCCAGAATTATGTTAAACATATGGCCCCACTCGATGATCCCTTGTTCAAAGCAACGGAGAAGATCTCGCTCGAAGAGAGTGTCGCCTTTTCGCTGTGTCGATAGAGTCGCGAAGTTCAGGAGGTGGTTTATGCCGAAAAGTATACAACATGTAATCCGACCACTTCGAAACACACCGAGCCCGATAGTTTCTCGAACACTGCCCTTAAGGTAATCACGCACAGCCAGGAGTTAGGGCTTCAGTGATGCCCAAGTATGGACAGCTGTGCCAATCGCGATGGCACTGGCTAACAGCATTTTCTGTCAGGCCGTCAGCGCTTTTGGTGCGGGATCTCTCTGGGCAGATACTCCTTTTTTTGGTCCTTTTACACTGGCGTCTCGCGGCCTGCCCAGTATGCAGTGGCAGAGAGAAGTGCTTGGTTGGCTCAGGACCAAGCTGGCGATGCTACATGCCGAAAATGCCGATTTCACACCTACCGAACCCGGGCTTATCTGAAACCTTCTAAAAGTGACAGAGCGCCTTAGCGCCTTTCTGAAGTCATAAAACTTTATAAGAACTGTAGTGCAGATAGTGAAGCTTAAGATCATCATTGAAGTCATAAGCTAGCAAATGGGGTTCGGGACTGGATGAAGCGTAAGTCCAAAATTTCTTTGAGTTATGATACTAAAGCTCTGTTACATGAGCAACGATGTGAATCAACTGGTTCTAGCATTGACGCTCATGCTCTTTTTTTTTTTTCCGGTTCTAGCAGTGTTGCTAAACTCATATAACAAAAGCATATTGGTGCAGTTGGGACGCTGATAGTAAACTGAGCTCTGAGAGACATTGCACGGGATAGCCAAGAGTAATAAGGTACACCAGAGGAACCAGCGAAAGTTTCTCCAAGGAAGGAAGCGCGGTAGTAATGAAGTCATAGCCACGTTAAGCTTCAGCATGTCCCCGCTTGTTGCTATCTCAGAGTTTTTTTGGGCCTGGAAGAAGCTTTAAGCAGCTAATGAACATCCGATAAGTGGCATTGCTCCTGTTCGTGCGATTCCGATGCCACACCCGAGGTAAAACAACCGTGGGTGCATAATCAATAATTGAGCAATCACCGATGCTGAAAGACTGGAAGGCCGAAAGACAGACAGTCAGCCTCTTTCAATCACACTACGAAGTGAGCTGATTGAACTTTATACTCTGATATTGGCCCCTCCAAGGAGCGATGTCGGTGGGCTGTCTAGACAAGGCTGAGTGGCAGATCATGTGAGGATATCTTCCGATAGATTGTTGTTGCAAGGCTGTAGAGATGGTTGCGTGCATCAGTCGAACATCCTCACCAACCGCGAAGCTGTACAATGGAGAGACATATAACTCGGTCGAACTAAAGAGAGAATGATTCGTCGTTTAATTTCCTGCACTAGACTTGCACAGTTGGATCACAACTTGAACCATCCAGGTCATACCAGCCCACAAATCCCTTTTATACTTCCTTCAATCTTCTCCTGCACTATCTGCTGGCATATATCTAGCCAACTCTCCGCATAGTTGCGATTGAAACGGGTTTCTGGCAGGACTACTCCAAGCCAGGCCTTTACGACTGGTCCCTGACACTCGAAACAGCCTTGGAGGGGACTTCATGATCGGTTATACAGACATCAAACTACAGAATGTAGGCATGATCCTTGTGTATGTTTCACTTCGTAAATTATGCTTTATGACCCGGTCGTATACCCCATTATAGCACCCCTAAGGGATAGAGACGGGGCATGGCATTGACAAGTTAGCACTATCACGGATCAATCCGAGAGTTAGTTACGGGGGTGCACCTGAGACGGGTAACTGGCAGCCTACTTCAGACTTCGAGAGGGACGACGCTGACATCACTTTCCTCTTTCCCAAAATCTATGTTGTCTTGTATACCACTCCAGTCCGCGATCCTTTTTTTTTCTTGCGATAGAGCCGGTACCAGGGAGCAAAGGTTTATTCTACTGGAACAACGCTAGTCACGTCCCTTTGAACCTGAGCCAAACACAGCTGCTGGGAACATGTCAAAGTATGTTGACCGCACGAACTTGTTATCGGCCGACTACTCAGACGTGCATGAAGAGCAACCATGTAACCACCTCGTGCGCACAGTCGCCGATGCTCAAAATTTCAGTGTTGTCGGCATTGTTTGTGTAGTAATGGTTGTGTTCCTGATTGTAACGGGTGACTTGGTCTGGTGCAGGCAAAGATTGACAATAGGTCAAATGGGTTAGATGATGGCCACTGACGATGTGGGGTGCACAGCGAAGTCAATTGCTACGTGTAATAATCTTTCTTAGTCCTCAGTGCCCTTGTGTTAGGGAGAGGAGGAAAACCAAGAGAAATCTATCATGTCCGGGCAGTTTCCTTACTAGAATTCTCATCATGCCTCGGCCATATGGCTCATTCTCTTCGTTCATCCGGCTCTAGACATCTTCCGGGATCAAACCACGTATTTGTGCTGCTCATAATCATCCTGTCTCTGGTGACCCTTGTGTTGGCGGTCGGGGATATCCCTTTCCTTGGACTGCCGTGTCCATGTGACACTGATCCTATGGTTGGACTTGTTTCTTGCTCCGACCATCATGCCTCTTTTAGCTCTGAAATCAAACTGGTAGTCAGCTGTCGAATAGGAATGGAAGGAGAATTGCAAACTGCAGCTGCTGAAGGGTTCGCTCGGTGGAAAGGGGTTGGAATGAAGGGAAGCTAAATGTCCTATTTTTGAGTGATGAAGTGCCAGAGGAGCCGGAAATCTTCGAATTCAGAGCTAGAGGTAGCTCTATGTAGAGTGAAGTACATGGGACTCATGGATATCGAATGTCTTGACTATTTGACAGAAGACCGAGGACTTAAAGTAGTGATGGAGTTTAACTCGTGGCGGTTATCATGTGAACCAGGCCATCTGGTCTTCGACTGAGACAGATTTGCGATTCAAGGAGTAGCGGATGCTTGATGCTTGTTCGTAGACGGTCCTAGACGCCGGTCTAGTCTCCACTCGGATCCGTCCGTTTCAGCGGTGACACAACGTCGGCGGCCGGCCGGGCGCTGGTCGGCATGCTAGTGATAGGCTCGGCGGTTCGGCCCGAGGATGGCGCCTTCGACGGGGCGCCAAGATGTCATTCCCTTCGGTGTTCGGCGTGTCGTGTGGCTGACAAAGCCAGAGACTGCGTGTGGCTGAGGATCTCCATTATGTGGCTGAGTCAACTGCGTCCTCAGCAGCCAACCGCATCTTAGGCTTGAACTAGCCAGATAAGCTCAGAGACTAGGCATAAGGAATACTCTGTGGAGTCTAGAGCTCGAATTCTTGTGCCTTCGTTGTATAAAAAAGTGAAAAAGACAAATTTTAGGTTGGTGTGGGGTGTCGATCCGTTGTTTTTTTCGATCGATTTTAGCTGAAGGTAACTTTGGGCCAGAGAGAGGGAGGGGTTCGGGAAATAACAATGGCCACTTCCGCTCCTCAACTTCAAAACAAATATGAAGATTTGTCAGGCGTCAAAACAGACGCAGATGGCAATCCGTACAATGCTCTCATCAATGCTTGCGAGGACAATCCGGTAAGGTACTTTCGGACTCCTGTGGTCGCAAGGCGGCCTTCTCTGGTTGCGACGGACCGCTGACCACCGGGCAGATCAAGATCCAGGCTCTCTACACGACGCACCGCACCACGAGAAATGCACAGCAGCGAGAGAAATTCCTATCCCCAGATTTCAAGGGACTGATCATCGACCCGGTGTTACTGCGCTTGGAGAAGCCTGACATCGAGCCCGGCTTCAAGGATGAGCGACACTGCCTTGTGTTTTGGGCCCGACCCCCAGAGCACATCCTCAAGTTAGCTGCCCATCTCCAGTCACTGCTGCTCAAAGCAGCTCCCAGTAAGTGCCTTTGGCTTGCTACCAACTTGATTGAGCCAAGCGCTGATGTGGTGAGCCGCCTACCCCCAGATCTGTGGCTGATGCCACTACACCGCATGCACATGACGACCCTAGAGATTGCCCACTCGAAGACGGCCGATGAGATTGCGGGCCTTGTATCGAAACTCTCGGATATCATTCCCACTCTCACAAGTCTGCCTTCTATCCGTCGCGCCCGTGTAGTCAAGCCAATGATCTCATATGACCTGTCCGCCGTAGCAGTGTCTTTTGTGCCGGCTGCCGGGGAAAAGGTCTTGTCCCCTCCCCCCGCGCAGCCGGCCCCAAAGACCGTCCAACACGCTGGTCTCCTAGTAGGCAGCGTCGAAGAGAGCGACCGCTACACGTACCATCACCTCCGACGGGATGCCTTCGATATCGCGGCCGGGACAGGCACGCCCATTGGCTCTCGATACGTGGTTCCCAGTGCGCACATCACGCTGGCGCGCTATCTGACCGACAAGGATCACAAGACGCCGGAGCAGCGGCAGCGTTGGGTGCAGGCGATTGAAGACATAAACAGGTGGCTTGAGCAAGAGGTGTGGGATGTGGAGGACGGAGAGTTCATCGGCGAGTGGATTGTGGGCCAGGAAAGAGGCCTCGACTGCCGCTGTGGCGCGCTCTGGTACGGCGGCGGGCGGACCATCATGGTGGGCGAAGGATTCTGAGGCTGATGAGGGTCATCAAAACGGTTGACTTTCTGGGAAATAATTGCGATGGGTTAGGGTTATCGGCTTCGTATGAAACGCAATGTTGGAGGGCATCTGGAGACGGGGTTTGATGATCTCAAAAGAGGATCGACACCACACACGGATGCATGCCGCCGTCTTGGTTGGGACTTGGCCCCGCGGAACCAAGGAGGCCATTCTGGCGCGACCGGGACTCGGCTGGTGCCAAGACCGACCTCCACCACTCCACCACTGGACCACTCCACCGCTGGCCAAGTAGCGCAGGGGCCCCAAAGCTGCACAGTGAGCTCATCAGAGCCGTCATTTTTCTGGAAAGGTTCTGATCGGCTGGGCTGATTTCGGCTGCAACACGCCATGGAATTGATTAGCGTTTGACTTTATATTGCAAGGATTGGGTGTTCGGGAGCACCGGCAAGATGAGATCTGCAACAATGAACAATTGGATGTAAATCATATGGCTGTACTTTTTTTTTTCTTGTTCATGTCAACTGTTACATCAATGGTAGCTCGATGAACAGGCTCCCCTTGCCACACACCACTTTAGTCACTTTGGTGGGTGGGACGCTTGCTTCCATAGCAAACGTTGACCAGCCAGGTCACGCCTGAAAGCAGGGGGATGGATACGGGCCATGGATACAACACTGAACCACGAAAGGACAAGGGATAGTATCGCTGGGCTGGGAATGTCAATTAATAATACCTGATTAAATATCCGTAATAACCCTGGAATGATAAGAGACCTCTTTGACACCTATTTTGGTTCTCCTCTGTTGAGTTGTTGGGTGTGTGTGTGTGTTTGCATGTGTGTGTATGTGTGTGTGTGTGTGACACTGATTGACCGCAAGAGAGGACTGAGCAGCCCCGTTTGTGTGAGATTACCAAGCCCAAGATTGAGCGTTATTGCAGTCTGCATACTTCACTCCGCAACCGTTCCTGTTGCACGGGAGGCCCTTTTTCCAAAAACCCTTCATCTCGGGCCAATCGCCCATGGCAGTCCACGGTTGATCTGCCGTCCAGCAGCTTGGGACTAGGGATTGGACACTGTTTGACGATGCAGCAGCGGGTTGCCGTAGTTGAAATCCGACTGGCGATCACCGACCCAGCCCTCCGATTAGAGTAGCAGCAGCAGTAGTACGGATCCGTACCTGGCATAAGTATCTAAGCTGTCTAAGCTGTCGGGAACTGCTTGGGTGTTGTTGAACAGCTTCTTTGATTCACGGCGAAGTGAAAAAGAATGAAAGTGGATTGAAACACTAGACGTCCACGGCACACCACCGAGTGTCTTGACTCCAGATCCTAACCCACCAACAATTGGCGACCAGCAACCGCACCAACACACACCACACCACACCACAACAGCAGCCTCTCGCTTCTCGGCTCCGCACCCGCATCTTCCTCCTCCACCCACACCCTTCCCTCATCCTCCACAATCCACGGTCCGCGGTCCACAGTCCACAGTCCACAGTCCACAGTCTACAGTTCACAATCCAGTCTACACTTGACCTCTGGCACCGCACCGTCACCTACATTCCCACTGCCAATCTGCCACTCTCCTCGACTCGCGACAATTCGCGCGACTGCCTCTCTGCCTCGTTTCCTTGCTGCCACGCGTGCCGAGTCCTAATATTTATCGACCAAGCATACCCGTGTCCCAAGTACGCACTCCGTACTCTGTGCTCCGTTGCTGCGCCGATCGTCATCGCTGTACGTACATTCCATTGTGCGACCACCGCAGCTCCAACCAGCAGCATCGTCAACATCTCTAATATCGCCGAGTTCGCCGCCAGCCCGTTGCCATTTTCGTCGATTCGGTTCATTGATACATCAATATCGCAGAATCCTCTCCCCTCTCCGCTGGAAACTCGGTCCCGTCCAGCCGTGATCCATGGTTCTGCCCTGGGAGCCGCACATGGCCAACAA